>NW_026652282.1:45119835-45155533 GCF_009828535.3 Hylobates moloch
AATATCCAGAATCATTGTGGTTTTGATTTGCATTTTTCTAATGCTCAGTGATATTGAGCTTTTCATTCATCTGCTTGCTTCTTGGCCACATGTATATCTTCTTCTTTTTTTTTGAGATGGAGTCTCGCTCTGTCACCCAAGCTGGAGTGCAGTGGCATGACCTCAGCTTACTGCAACCTTCACCTCCTGGGTTCAAGCGATTCTCCTGCTTCAACCTCCCAAGTAGCTAGGACTACAGGCTTGCACCACCATGCCTGGCTAACTTTTTTGTATTTTTAGTAGAGACAGGGTTTCACCATGTTGGCCAGGCTAGTCTTGAACTCCTGACCTCAGATAATCCACCTGCCTTGGCCTCCCAAAGTGCTGGGATTACAGGCATGAGCCACTGCCCCTGGCCCACATGTATGTCTTCTTTTCAAAAGTATCTGCTCATGTCCTTTGCTTCCTTTTTAATGGAGTTGTTTAAACTCTATTTTTAAAGTTATATTCTTATTTATTGCTCTAGGAATTACAATATACATCTTATACTCTACTTCAGTTTTACACTAACTTAATTACAGTAAGATATTTACAAATTTGCTCTACTATAGCTCCATTTCCTCCTTCTTCCTTTGTGTTTTTGTTTTCATATATATTTTGTCTATATACAGTACAAACTCAACAGTGCAGTGTTATAATTGTTGCTTTAAATAATCTTATGCTGTTTGAAGGAACAAAAAGAAATAAAACTATACTTATAAAGTTTTATGTTGAGCTTCTTATTTATGATTTCTGGCACTCTTTATTTCTTCCTGTGCATTTGAGAGACTATCTGATGTCATTGTCTTGCTCCACTGCAGCTTCCTTCCCTTCAGCCTACTCTGTGTTGTCATTGTTAAGTATATCTTTATATGTTACAGGCCCCCAATTCAATTATACTGCTATTGTTTTGTGCTTTTGTTTTTAAATCAATTAAGGGAAGATAAGAATATGTAATTATGCTGTCTTTTATAGTTACTGCATAATTACATTTATCAGCACTCTTAGTTTTTTTTTCATGTGGATATGAATTACTGTGTGATGTCACTTCCTTTCAGCCTGAAGAACTTCCTTCGATATTTCTTGTAAGGAAAGTCTCACATCAACAAATTATCTCCATCTTTGTTTATCTGAGAATGTCTTTATTTTGCCTATAGTTCTGAAAGGTAGTTTTGCCAGATACAGGATTCTTGGTTGATATCTTTATCCTTCAAGCACTTTGATTATGTCATCCCTTTGCCTTCTGGTCTCCATTTTCTTTATGATGAGAAGTCGGCTATTCATCTTTTTGGAGTTCACTTGTATATGATGAGTCATTTATTTTCTTGCTGTTCTTATGACTTTTCCTTTTGTCTTTGGCTTCTGACATTTTAACTATAATATACTTAGGTGTATATCTTTATGCCTTTATCCTTCTTGGAATTTCTTGAGGATTTTCCATATGCAGATTAACATTTTTCATCATGTTTTGGAAATTTTCAGCTATTATGCATTCATTTTTTTCCTGCCCCATTTATATTCTTCTCTTTGCAGTACTTTTATCATGTGTGTGTTGAAGCACTTAATGGTGTCTCAGATTTCTGGAGCTCTGTTCATTTCCTTTATTCTTTTCTTCTGTTCTTCAGAGTGTATAATCTCTAATTATCTATCTTCAAATTCATTCTTTCTTCTTCCAGCCTTATTTACTGCAGAGCCCCTCTAGTAAATTGTTCCTTTCCATTGTTGTACTTTACAACTCCAGAATTTTCATTTGATTGTTCTTTTATAATTTCTCTCTTTATTATCTCTTTGACTTGTGATTGTCTCATTTTAGGCTGGTTCCTTTAGTTCTTTGAACATATTTATAATAGTTATTTTGAAGTGTTTGCGTCTGCCTGATATATTACCTACCCCTACACCCTCACACGTTGTTTATATTGCCTGCTTTTTTTTGTACAATGGTCACACTATTATGTTTCTTTGCATGTTTCATAATTGTTTGAGAACTGGACATTTTAGATGGCATACTGTAACAAATCTAGATTCTGATTAGCTTTCCCACTACTACCATGGGGCTTGCTGTCTGGTGGTTTGCCTGGACTAATCTTGTGAAGTCTAATTTCGCTGCACTGTGAAATCTCTAATGTTACTGCTCAGTTTTTTCTCCTTGGTTTGTTTCTTTGTTACCTCAGAGTAGCTCCTGGGTGAGTATAACTTAATATTTACCTAGTGATTGGTCAGAATTGTGCTTATGCCCCTTAAGCCTTAATGATATAGAACTCTGATGATGGATTTCTGTGTGGCTTGGGGAATACTTATAAATTGGCTCCATGTTCAAGCAGTGACTAGTAGCTCTCAAGTACACTTTCTGGTTGCTTTTGAGTCAATGCAGTATAGCACATGTGCATGCCATCCTGACCCCCAGTGATCTTAACAGGACCCTTTTTAGCTGTCTCTCCCCTTGATTCTGTCTGTTAGACTTCTGGCTGGTCTGGCATTTAATTCGTTGCTTCTAGTTACATGAACTATTATCTTCCTTCTAGTTGTTCAACATAAAGATCTCTACCGTTTTTGAAAACACCTTTTAGGAGTGAGTTTTTCAATTCTCTGTTCCAAATAAAGTCAGCCCTCAACAGCGCTGCTGATCTGCCAGACTTCCAGTCTTTCCTAACACCCTGAGCAGAATTTTTGTCTTTCCTTACTGGAATGAAGATATGGTGGTAGTCTGATTCTACCTAAGTGACATCACCCTATCAGCAGGAGCTGGAGGATGGGGATGGTAGCCCCATCTTTTTGATCTGTCCTTCCTGGTATGGAACTTCTACCCTACAAGTGGGATCTGGGGTGGGGAAGGAACCTCTGTCTTCTTGACTACGCCAACCCAAAATAGAGCTTCTAAAACATGAAGCTGCGAGTGGGGGGAAAAAGACGCTGGCAGCCTGTCTCTCTTCAGGTGAAACTGTAGCCTTATGACTAGGAGCTTGGCATAAAGGAAGCCCCATCTTCTTGGCAATACCTGCCCAAAGTATAGCTTCCATGACGAAGAGCTGGGTTGGGGAGAGGTGATGACAGCTGGCTGGACTTCCGTTGTTCTTATTGAGACCTAGTAGATTTTCTTGAATAAATTCATCTCAATATACTGAATTCCCTGAGGTCAATTTCCAGAGACTTTAAATATGTGTTTTCAATAATTTTCTCCAGTTAAGTGGTTGTTTCAATGGGGAGAGAATGTGTTTAGCTCCTCACACAGCCATTCTGGAAGTCCTGCTCCTAAACCACTGATTTTTAAGCCTTTTATTATGCTTTTCTTGGCTTTTGGAAACCAACTTGTATTAGTCCATTTTCATACTGCTATGAAGAAATACATGAGACTGGGTAATTTATAAGAAAAAAAGGTTTAATGGACTCACAGTTCCACATGGCTGGGGAGGCCCCACGATCATGGCAGAAGGCGAAGGAGAAGCAAAGGCATGACTTATATGGCAGCAGGCAAGAGAGCATGTGCAAGGGAACTTCCCTTTATAAAACCATCAGATCCTCAGGAGACTTATTCACTGTCACGAGAACAGCACAGGAAAAACCAGCTCCCATGATTCAACTACCTCCCACTAGGTCCCTCCCATAACACATGGCAATTATGGGAGCTACAATTCAAGATGAGATTTGGGTGGGGACACAGCCAGAGCTTATCACAATCCAATTTTAGATTTGCAGATGAGTTGGATCTGCTTACCAATGGTTTAATTTCTGCAGTGTAGGCTTTATGTATATAGACCAACAAACACAATGCCCACAACAAGAAAGAAAATATTTCACAAATTCATTAGGTATATGCTCATGTGAGTGGCTACATTGAAGTTAATTTTGTGTCTCATGCATATAGCCTCCTCATTTTCCAGCAGAAAGTAAGAATGAGTTGTTTTCCCATAACTGAATATCCAAGATACCCAAACTTTATTCCAACAAGTATCAGACATTTCATTTTAGTCATCTTGATGGACTCACTCTAAAATATCTCCTTAGTAACTTACACAAGGGCAGGTGATTCTAACTACTTGAAAGGGAGAATGAAGGATTGCTAAAAAGGAACCAGCTACAATATATGAAAGATATCACAAACTTTGCCAGTTACAGAGAGAAGTCAGACACATTGATAGACACTGTAAAGAGTAGAATTGATACTGCCAAGGATCCCAAATATCAAATGGTGCACACATCTACCTCATTCACATTTCAGCATACTGTCTGGCAAACAGATAAATAACAGCCTTCCAAATGACGTGAATTGGCCTAGAAATCTATGCTGATCATGGCACTGTCATACCCTTAAACCTTCTGCAGGCCCAAACGATGAAAGAACCAATGCCTCCTCCTAACATTTAAAGTCTACTTTAGTCCTAACCTTTCTTTCCAGACTGAATCTCCACTGTTCCCCAATTTGTAACTTTCTCCAACCACATTTATTTCCCTTTCTACTACCTTCACCTGGTATGTTTCCTTTACCCTCATCACCCTGTCTTGCTAGTCTGAGAGTTCCTTAAGGGAAGGGATTGTGTTTTGTCCATCTCTGCCCCTAGGACCCACCATAAGGCCTGTCAGAATATTCAGTACATTTGTTTTTAATGAATGAATTTCTGCCATCTGAATCCTTAAATGTCACCTCCACCTTGGCGCTTTTCCTGGTCTCAAATGGGTCGAGTCTCTCACTTGTTCAAATTTCCACAGCTTCTTGCTTCTAACCTTTTTAATGATACCTATCATAGTTTTCCTTGTGCTTTGTTATAATTATTTAAATATCTATATTATTACTGCCACCACTACTTTTTCCCTCTTCAGAGAAAGAGGGAGAACAAGAGACAGAAAGACACACACACACACACACACACACACACACACACAGGATCACAGTCTTAAAGAGCATGAACTTTGCCTCATTTTAAAAAAAACTTTCTTGTGGAACTTAACACAATGCTTATCACATAGGAGACATAGGAGGAGTTCAAGAAATATTTGCCAAATTGAATTGCTAAAACATTTGGATATCAGTATGGAGATTTTACTTTAGATCCATACCTCATACCATACACTTGAATAAATTCCAGATGGGCCCAAAAATTAAACACAAAAAAGAAAAAACACCCTGGGGGAGTGGGGAAGACAGAATCACATATTTGTCCCAGCTGTTGAGGAGTGGTAAATTTCTGAATACTGAAAAATGAAAGAAACATTAGAGACAGGATGGATGGATTTGAATATATAAATGTAAAAATGAATAGTTTTGCATAGTGAAATATGATAAAGCATACATAAAAAATGAAAGCAATAAAATTGGAAAAATATGTGACAAATATAAATGATGAAGCTGACTATCCAAAATATAGAGAATGGATAAAAATATATAAGGTCATTACCCAGATTTTACTTGAGAAGTGGTGAAAGAAGATGAATGAGGAAACAGCAAATTATGACATTAAAAAATGAAAAGCCTCATTAAATAAAATTAAAACAAATGGATGGTATACTTATATACCTACTAAACTAGCAAAAAGGTTAAAAATGATAATATTCAGTGCTGCAGGGATCTGTGAAAATAGGCACACTTATACAGTTTAATCTTTTGGGAGTACAATCTGGCAACATGTAACAGCAGCTATAAAACAGCTCATACCTTTTGGCCTCGTTATTTCACATTAGGTAAGATACCAGAAAGCAATAGCTCTAAACAGAAGAAATGCAATTTGTGCAGAACCATTCACAGCATCACTTTTTATAAGAGTGAAAATTTTAAAATAACTTAAATCTCCAATAATAGAATGGCTAAGCAAAATCTGGCATGTCAATACCACACAATCTTATATTTTCATGTGTAAGAGTATCTGTCTATTCCACATTGCCAGGTCTTTGCTTTTATGATTTCTCCATCCTGGGTGTCTGTTACTCAGCTGTCACTGTGTCTATTTCTAGAGTAAACTACCTCCTCAAACCCACCCAACCTGCCGCCCCAAATTCTAATCTGCTGCTGTAACTGAGGAAATATCAGGCTCCCATTAAATTAAGGACCAGTGGGTCTCTCTGGGTGAAGACATGAGGGCCTCTTCTCCTGCACCATGGGCTTTCTGGCAGCTGTTTGACAAATCTCAAAGGCTTGTTTTTTCTTTTTAAACTTATTACCAGAGTCCAGGCTGTTCTCTGAGCTTCAGCATAAGTGGGGTATTGCTAAAAAAAATGGTTTTGCTTTAATTATAGGCTCTTAGTAAAACTGTTTGCATTTCATGAACGCTATGTATTGAGCAAAACTCCTCTAGTCCATAATAGAAATATTTTCATATGGAAACATGGAGACACCTTTGATCAAGAAAGATAGCCTTAAACTTTATAAATTATAAGTTCTGTGAATAGATTTGGCCACGTTGTGATTAAAAAGAAATTTGGGGATAAGTAATAACAAATACATCTATTAGAGTCATGGTAATATGCCTACTGTCAACTAAAATACATTTCTTAAAACTGAGGTCTTTTTGGTTCATTACAGCTTATTACTGCTTCATAATAATAATGTGCTTGAATCTCACAAATATGTGAAAATTACACAGTCATAATTCTCATGAAGGACTCAATCTCAAACTTACTTTTTAAAAACAAACTGTTGGTTCTAAGTTGGAGGTTTTACTTAAGGCCATACATGATTAGCCTTCAAAAAATGAAATCAAAGTAGTCCCCAGATATAAAGGCTAATATAAACATATTAGAGCCTTTTTGTGAAAGACGTGGATACCATTCCTACCAAAGAAGTCAGTGGACACATTAAAGGCATTTCAAAATAAATTGAAATAAGAACATTCTGGGTGGGTAAAGTGATTGCTGGCAATGTTAAAGAGAATGATACCTTCATTTTGAGCCACACAACCAACAAAACAAAACACTCAGAAGAAATTTAAGCTATGAAAACTTGGCTGCGATGAGAAGATATAAAAAGTGAAGAATTTCCCACCTTAGGTCTATTCCCTGGATGGGGCTAAGGGCGTTAAGTCTGCTTGCATGATGTTGGAAACAATAATCCTTATAGTTCTGAAAGAAATCACCAAAGGGGAGCCATTCTACGAGTTTGGTCATTCTGTAAATTGCTTTATTTCTTATATGTAAAACCTGTATTCATGAATCTGTAAATCTTTTCCCCCACCTATGAGCATGAGCTGCTTAGTGCTTTTGTCAGCAACAAATAGTGTATACATTATTAATTCAACTTTAATGGGTCCAAAGATTACATATGCTGAGCATCTAAAGTAAAAATATAATGCAGGTTGATAGGCAGGAAAGGAAAGAGGAACTCATGGAACCTCAGAAGCAAAACCTAGTTTCAGAATCCAGATCTGCTGAGGTCTGGCATCAACGGTCTTGTATACATTTATAGGAATTAGGCTGGCAGGTTGATAGATTTCTCATTACCAAGGTTGGGTTTCTTGAACTCTCAGGAAACTAGAAGAGAATATTTGGAAAACAATCATGCCAGCAGCAGGCCAGGAGGGTGAGACTTGAAGGAGATGTTGGCTGAGCCATTTCCTGAGCAGATCCGAAGGAAATGATTTCAATTATTGTCACACAATGGGCCAGATGCTCCCCCTTGCCCTATTCTAACTATTCTCCCAGCTCCAAAACAAAGAGGAAAGGAAGGAGGGGAAAAAAAGAGGAAAGGAAGGGGAGAGGAGGAAGGGAATGAAGGAGTGAAGAAAGGGAGGGAGGGAAGAAAGGGGAAGGAGGGAGGGAGGAAGGAAAGAAGAAAAAAAAGGAAAGAAAGGGAAAAAGAAAAGCATTACAATTAAAGCAAGAATTAACAGCTGTAATAAATATAAAGGTTACTTTTGCATAAAATGAAAATAGAAAAGGTCAGTTCAGGAAATGTTAACACACTGGCTCAGTTTCTCTCAGTTCATAGGCCTGAATCATTAGGCGTCACAGGCCCAATAGGACCACAGCTTTGTTGCTTGAGCTTTTATGAGGCGTATCTGTGCTGGTGGCAGCTAGCAGACTGGCAGGGCTACAAACTGGCATGCCCTCAGGTCATAAACTAATTATGGCACAATCATTCACTTGTTCTAGCCATTCTGCCAATTACTTCATGAGTAGGGTTGGGCGGGACCCTTGTCTGAGGCCTGCTCTGGAAACAAGACCTCCTGGGCTTAAGCCTTCCTTCCTGTGGAGTTCTGTGGGAGTCTGTAGGGCCATCAATAGTCTCAGTAGGCCAACCAGTCTACCCTTCTGCCTTAATAATCCACTCGCCAATTATTAAGTGTCTGTGTTGTACAAGGCCCAGTGAGGAAATGCAAAAATAACAACGTACTCTTGAAGGGCTTAAGAGTCTAGGGGTAGGGTGGGGAACATAAGAACCATTCAAAACCTCTGCTTAAGCCCACTTGCATATCTCAAGCCCTGGACTTTCCTGAACAGAAGGGCCCTTTTGAATCTAGACACTGCATTAGTCATCTGAGTTCATCCCACATGTTCTGGGGGGGGGAAAAAAGACGTTTACTTCCAGAGTCAGTATAAGCTTCCATCTTTTCCCCAATTATGGTGGATAAGCTTCCCTGTTCTCCAGAGTCATAATTCAATTAAGGTCTTACCAAAGCCTTCCTGTCCAAGAGAAGGGTCAATCACTCTTCCAGCACAGCAACTCCCCTGTCCCAAGGCCTACCCCCACTGCACTCAATTGAAGTGCCTGACTAGGTACACTCAGAGGAGATATATCCCTTTATATAAAAGAGCCACAGACTTACAAATAGCCTCAGGGAGCCAGCATGCATTCCCAGAAATACATGTAAACACATGAAAAGGTATGCACACAGGTTTGCTTACAAACAAAGTCAGAAGAAAAGTAAACAGATTGGGAGGGGGAAATTTCACAGCTCAGTGAGCTGAAGACCTGGGTAGAAAGGTGAATGAATAAGTCCAACATACTGTGTTTCAAGGCAGCGGCATACATACACAGTCAGCCGTGACAACTGATTTGCTGGGACAGGAAAGAATGGATTTGCAGAGAGAATTCAGGAAACAGTTTGAGGATCAATAGACTCCATCAGTATGCCAGTGATTTCATACTAATGCAGTCAAGGTCCCAGAGTAAATCATTTCCATGCTTATTGCTGCTTATGGCAAACATCACCCAATTCAGACTTAGAGGTTCAAATAGCCCTAGCTCCCTGACAGACATCATTGAAAACATTCCTGCAAGGAGCACCCTTTGTAAGGTGGAGCCTGGCCAAGTACCAGGCGTCTGCTCCTCTCCATGGTCACATAGTCTCCTGCTGCCTTCCACCCTCATACAGGCCCCCAGTCTGTTTGCATTTCCACACCTGGCCCCACCTTCTAGCAGAGGCCAAGAGCATCATTCCTGGATGAATGCCCAGCCTTTGAAGTCACAGAGAATGCAGGCTGTTAGATGAGGAGATCCAGATTCAAGACTTCTCAACACACACTTCCCCCTACTCAACAATGCTTACAATAAAGTTACGCTCAAGAGGCACTCTGGCTGCTAGAAAAACAGGAAGCCAGAGAAGTGGGTAGGTCAGTTAGGCTCTCTAGACTGGCCTGAACTCTGTGGAATGTCAGGCTCACTAGAAAGTTGAATGCCTCCACTGAAGGTGTGACCAAGGTATCCTTAAGCTGGAACTGACCAACCACCCTTGTCTTAGTAAAAAGGTATTTCTCCCCAAATCTGCCTTCCCCACCCTCCCTTCACACACAAAGAAAGTAGCCAGGCCTTCAATCTTGGTTCTCTAGAGCGTAGCAGGACAACTCAGGCAGAAGCAGCTTGGGAGACCTTGTGCTTCTCTATTCCAGTGCTTTCCTAAAATGTGTGGTTGGCAAAAAACAGATCTGAACATTTGGCTGGAAGCAGCCATGTTTAAAAACAATTGTTTAATTTCAAGATTGCAAGAACCTTTCTTCATTTTGGCAGTTTGGGAGAGGGAGTGGAAATGTAGATCCATTACAATAAACAGTAACCACCCATTTGTGTGTATGTGTTCATCTAGGTGTATTCATGGAAATCTGGGAGAAATCAAGCCTTCTGCCTTCTTCTAGCCCATAAGGTCATCGGTCTGCCACACCTCCTGCAATAACAGTTGCAATGCAATAACTCATACTTACATAGCACTTGACAGTTTACACAGCATCCTCCCATTCATTATCCCATTTAATAAAGATTAATCCATTATGTGGTGTGACTAATTCCCTTTGACCTAGCAATTCTGCTTTTTCTATAAATATCTCTTAGTAAAATAATCAGATAAGTGTGCAAAGGTGTACGTACACAAATGGCCACTGTTGCACTGTTTATATTAGCAAAATGTTAGGAGCAACTGAATGTCAATTAATATGGTACCAGTGAAAATGCTTGTAGTATTTATGTAGTCATAAAGTGTAATACTGTGATGCCATTAAAGTGATTCTATAGATCTGAAAAGATTTCTGCAACGTATTCTTAGTTGTAAAAACATAGGCTAGAAAACATTACATATAATATGACCTTTTTTATGTGTGTTTGTGTGTGTGCGTGTGTGTGTATAAACATGGAAGAATGAAGTGTGAGATATGCATACACCTAAATATCAATGCCTGTTACCTCTAGGAGGTAGGAATGTGGCTAATTTTAATTTTCTTCTTTAAACTTCAATGTATTTTCTAAGTTAATATTAAATCAACAAACATAATCGCTTTTGATGATGTGGAAAACAATAAAGCTACAGTCATTTTGGAAAGGAGAGAAAATATGTTATGTGGTAACAACAATAATAGTAGCTAACATTTACTGAGCAGTTACTATGTACCTTGGTTTTAAGTACACTTATATTTTGATCTCATAACAGTACTTATGAGGTATGTAATACTGTCCCCATATTAGAGATGAGAAAACACTGAGGCTTAGAGAGTTTAAGGGACTTCCCAAGGACACACAGCTAGAAAGTGACAAAACTAGGATGTGACTGAGGTTTCTGTTGACTCCAAATCTCATTCTCTTATTTGATGCTCTACTACCTTCCTCTTCAAGGGCCTTTCTCCCTTGAAGTGCTCAAAACAATGTATCAAAGCCAGTTATTATACTTTTGATTACTTATGCCAGAGAGATCCCATTAAGAGCATCACTGTTTCTAGCTCAGAGCAGGGTTTCAAGGAAGCAGCACTATTAGAGCCTGATGCCAAAAACCCAGGTGACCAAAATCAGCAGTAGCTCAAATTGAACCTTCATCCCTTAAATCTCACAAACGCAAAGACAGTCTTTGTTTGATTCAAACATTTTCTTCCTCCATCCATCCACTCCTTCATTGAATACCTATCATATGCTAGGAACTGTGGGCATACAAAGATGAATAAGGCAGACTTCCTGCCTTCAGATAATGTGCAATCTGATCCTTAGTGCATCACAGGCCCATTCACCTGAGAGGCTTACTTGAGAACAAACTCCAAGTTGAGATGTGACCAATGACCAAGGGGCCACAGCAGGAAACTTGGGAAGACAGAAAACAGGTTGCCAAATTCTTCTTTACTACACTTACAAAGAATATGGAAAGTAAGCATATAGATAGATCCAATTAACCAAATCTAGCAAATATTATGGAGCAATGACTATGTACCAGGCTCTGTGTTAGGTGCTGTCACATATCTTATGAGTACTACTATTACTACTGTTCATACTACCATTACGAAAAACAACAACTTACATTTTATTAAATGCTCACTGGTAGTGACAGAAACCAGGCTAAGTGCTTTACATACAATGTAAGTTTTCACGACCACAAACCTATTAACATGGCTTAAGGTTGAGGCCTACCTAATATGAAATCAAAATGAAACAAATCAACAAACAAAGCGTCTAGAATTCTCCACTGTTCCCTTATTCACCATGAGGTCATTTTAGAGGTAGAATAGTTTGAATATTCAGGCACCTACATAAATACTTCCCATTTGTTCATTTCTCTAGTTCAGCTCACAGGTTAACAAACTTACAGAATTACTGTATAGACTTCTATGCACAGATACAGTACTCTATTGCAATACAAAAGATTTCCAGGAAGAGTTTCAATGATTCATGATTTTTGTCTTATGTGCTAATTTTAGTACATGACTTAGAGAATACATGAGATAATGATGCTATAAACAGCATATGACCAATAAATTATAAATGATGCCTTAATATACTAATCTCAACAATAATCATATCAGAGAAATACCCATTGTATAGGTAAGGAAACAAGTTCACAGAGGTTTGTCCCCCATTGCTTCAGTGTGAAAAAGCCAAGGTTTAAACCATGTCTGACTGACACTAAAGCCTATGCTTCTTGCACAGCTTTATGAAAGGTACTTTCTTTTTGGCAAATGAATTATGTTTGAGCTAAAAGCAACGACCAGGGTACCATCGGTGAGATAGATCAGAGGAGATGAACATGAAGGCAGATCCGAAGAAGAGTGATGAACAGAAAAACGACATTATCAAACATGGGCTTTGGGGCTGGGCGCGGTGGCTCACGCTTGTAATCCCAGCACTTTGGGAGGCCGAGGCGGGCGGATCACGAGGTCAGGAGATCGAGACCACGGTGAAACCCCGTCTCTACTAAAAAAATACAAAAAATTAGCCGGGGGTGGTGGCGGGCACCTGTAGTCCCAGCTACTCGGAGAGGCTGAGGCAGGAGAATGGCGTGAACCCGGGAGGTGGAGCTTGCAGTGAGCCAAGATCACGCCACTGCACTCCAGCCTGGGCGACAGAGCGAGACTCCGTCTCAAAAAAAAAAAAAAAACACGGGCTTTGGAAAAATTAACCTGATGGTGGTGACACCTTTTCCCTGAGGCAATGTCATCTCTCTTTTGAGGTTGAATACAGGCAAGAAGGGCTAGCCTACAAAATAAGCCACTTTTGCGGTGGAGGTATCCAAGGTGCTAAGGCATCCACATGAACATCACTTGTCTCCTTGAATTCCCAAACTGAGGACTTTAGGGCTACATTTTTGGAGTTGATAAAGGAAGGTAGGGCCTGGTTCCCTTTCATCAGATGTACAAATGTATTGGTTACAGAGTTCACACTGAAGAAGACACTCCAGCCTTTCTAGGGTCTCAGTATGGTGTTAGGCAACAACAACACTCTTGTTGACATGTCCAAAATGTGCTATTTTTCACTTAAACCACCTACATCTAATCTCAGAAAAAAAACACCTTGGGACTTGAGAATACATCTCTTGAAAAGCAAAATGCCAAGGACCATGAACAGTCCCCTCTATCCCACCTAAACTAAGCTTGCGGAGGTACTTCTCCCCAAAGGGCATGTTGTCCTGTTCAAGGGAGACTGGGGAGTTTCTCAAATACTTTTGCTTACTTCTCAGGATGGCCAAAAATTAAGGATTATAATCCTCACCCACCAGGTGGCCATTTATATCCAAAAAGATTTGAAGCACCTTACAAAAAAATTCTGATGTCACAGGGTCATAAAATTAAAAGAAAGATTTAGAAAAAATAACAGAAAATGAAATAATTTTATTTAAAAAGAAAACCTTTTGTTTATATATATGTTCATCGAATGTTCAAATTTGATCTGAGCTTCCCAGCAGCCAAGACACAAAGGCAAACACTATAGGTTTCAGAACCTTAATCTGATAAAAGGAAACAAGCTAATTTATCAGGAGGCAAACTATTTATGAGCACTGGATTCTACATGCAAACTATAAAAGGAAAAAAACTTTAAAAACACAAAAACTGATATTTCTGACATTCTTTTGCCAGAATATACTTTTGTCATATAATCATTCCTTAAATTGACCCTCATGTCTTGAATCACCCTCCCCATGTGAACAATCCTTTTGTTTTTCCTCACTTGCTTCCCAGTACTCCTGATGAAGGGCCTGTGAGCAAGCGGTGCCAACACCCTCCTGATGCTGCTGCTTTGGATCTGTTCCAAGTTTCTGGATACTTGGTTGGGACCTCCAAAATGCTGAGTTTAGACAGCAGATACCAGTTTGGGCCCAGAATATTTTTAGGGCTATGTTAGTGTCAACTACCTTAACTAGCAGCCTAGCTTCTTAGAAATGGCTGATACTGGGCTCTGGGTAGGACAGTCAATGGTATCTAAAGGGCTCTTTCCACTATAGCTCATATGCCTAATGGATCAGAGGTACAAAAATAATCAGCACCCAGCAAGCCAGGTCAGACTCAGGCTCAGTTTGGATCAAAGATCATACTGAGGAGCGAAGAATCCTAGGCATGAATACAAAGAGGGAGGTCTGGGGGAAGGGTTAACCAGTAGACAGTCCAGCTCCCAGGAGGAGTACTGGGATAAGAACTACAGGCTGGAAAGAATGTTTGGCTTTGATATGGAAAGCCCTTAACGCCCACCCAAGTGACCAAGAGGTGGGGCACTCTGAGGCAAGCAAAGAGAAAGAAATGGCATGCTCACAAGGGCAGATAAGGGGGATGTTGAAGAAACAGAGTCTGGGAAGTAAAATTCCGAATAGCCCGATGAAAAGGACATTTTTACATACTCATGTTAAGAGCCCAACATCTGACTTGGGTGACAAGTAAAAGGGGATATTGTTAAGAGCCAAAGTCTCACCCAGTGTGACATATGAGGGAACTGGTGCTTAACCAAAGCTAGAGAAGCAGTGGAAGGTGTGGTATGGCAAAAGCCAGGAGGAAATTCCAGTAAGAAAAGAATTTGCACTCAACCATGGGCCAAATACTGGCATCATTCCATTTAATTCTCCTTACAACAACCCTGGGACTTAAGTATGATTGCCGTTATGACATGTGAGGAAACTGAGATACAGGGAGTTGCTTCCCAGAAATTGCTGAGGGGCACCTGACTAGGAAAGAGCACTTCCAGCCTTTGAGCCAGATGTCTGTGGCTCCAAATCTTGTAGTCTTCCAACTCAATGGCTGCTAAACAGAGCCAGCCCTACATAACTAAGGAACCAGGCCCCCAACATTGGGGCGAGGGGCAGCAGCACCTTTCCCCTGGCAGCCTAGTACCAGAGAAAAGCTGCTTTCCTGAAGTAGGGCCAATCAAAATCGGCTTTCTAGGCTTTGTTAAAATCCTACCTATTGTGTTCTTTCTAAATACAACTATACATACACATTTTATACATATATATGTATATTTTAACCTTTTATTTAGATAATATCTAATAATAATAATACAAGGTAGTATTGAGCATTACTGTGTGCCAAACACAGCACTAAATGCTTAGTGGCTTAGATTATCTATTCACATCAGAAAATCTACATATAAATAACACTATCTGCAATTCACAGATGAAGAATGAGGGTGAATAACTTCCACAGGGTCGCATGGAAAATAAACGACAGAATTTCAGTTTAACTCTGTCTGCCTCCAGATCCATGCTACACTGCCCTCCTACCTCTGTGATATAGATACCACAAAAAAAAAAACATCCACAAATCATTACATATTCAGCTTTTCTAAAACTTTTTTCTTTTTTTTTTTTTCTGTCACCCAGACTGGAGTGCAGTGGCATGATCATGGCTCACTGCAGCCTCAACCTCCTGGGCTCAAGCCATCCTCCCACCCCAAGCTCCCAAGCAGCTGAGACTACAGGTGCACACCACCACACCTGGCTAATTTTTGAATCTTTTCGTAGTGACGGGGTTTACTATATTGCCCAGGCTGTCTCAAACTCCTGGGCTCAATTGATCCTCCTGCCTCAGCCTCCCAAAGTGCTAGGATTACAGGTGTGAGCCACTGCACTGGCCTCTCTATAGACTTTCAAGCTACATAAATTAGTGTTTTGATTTGACCTGTTCCTTCATAATCCCACAGCTCTTTCCCCAAAGAGATGATAAGGCAAGAACTAGGCATTTATTTAGTTTCCCCTCGCTGTTTTACCTCAGTGGGTAGTCACATCTGTTGCTGATGGACAAGAATGAGGAGACCCAAGATCAGTGATGACACCAGAATGCAGGAGAATTTTCCAAGACATTACTTCCTGAGCCCGGGGGCCCAGTGGGAGTTCACTGTATAATCTGGGACAATGAGATGCCTAGGTAATCACCTCAAGCCGGAGGCTGACATGATCCTTTATCAAGCATTAAATCAGATGGCTGTAAATAGATAAGAAGACTTTTTAAAGAGTTGGTAAGTTTTTAAGTAAATTATCAGATGCTCAAATGAGGATGTATATACAAAGATGTTTTCTACAATGTTATTTATAACAGCAAAAAATGAAAACCTAAATGGCCAATTACATGGAACTAATACATTAAACTATAATGCATTCATATCATGGATTATTATTATGCAGTAATTTAAAATTAAATTTTCAAAACAATTATAATGACAAGGGAAAAGAACCATATTAAGTGGAAGAACTGGAGGGAAGGTTACAGACAATATGACCAGGAGTATGATCTCAAATATATATTACTTTTATAATCAAAATATATTACTCTGTTAATGAAAGAAAGTCAATTTTATAAAAACCAAGATGAATAATTCTGACCCTTTCCACAATGTTTTTGCTCTTACACTTAGGTTTGCTTTTTCTCACAAATGGTTGAAGCTGCTGCTTTCATTTGTAAAATGGGGGTGAAAGTAATTACTAATCTCCCACCGTTTCTGTGTTGATGAAATAAGATGATGGATGCGGAAGTGATTTTTTTTTTTCAAACATTAGAGTGCTATTCACTTCTGAGCTATATTGTTGAGGAAATCCTACATGTGCTGAGTTTTTGGTGTTCTGTAGTAATCAATCTTTCTTAAAGCCAGGCCTTCCTGCCCATTTCTACTGCCATCATCACACTTCAGGCCTTTACCCTCCCATTGCCTGAACTTCCATACCAGTCTTCCAGCTGGACATACCCCAGTCTTCTGGTCTCCTCTATCCACCCTCCACAGTGTATCAAGAATCAGCTTTCTGACCACGTTAATCCTTTGCTCAGACTACTGCAGACTCTTGAGTACCCTTCACATATCACACTAATTTTTTAGCCAATTATTCTATGACATTCTTCAATTATCATCCAAGTTCCCATATAATCAGCTAAAAGTGTTCAACATGTTTTGCTTAACTAGAAAGCACTGCATTACATAGTAGACCCTCAGTGCAAGTTATCTATTGGTAAGTGGCAATGTGGCACCTTCCTACTCGAAGTGTGATCTCTGGACCAGTAACATCAGACTCACCTGGGAGTTTCTTAGACAGACATTATCTCTGACTCCACCCAGACCTATTGAATCAAAGAGTGTTCCCTAGGTGATTTGTATACACAGTAATATTTGAGAAGCACTAGTCTAGAAGGCCCTAAAGTTGGCAGATGAAGCAAAGTGTTCACAGCTTTTTCACAGATTTATTGACTCATTCCAAGCTGTCCTTGTGTCTTTCACATATGTTTATTCATCCCCTTTCTTAGATGTAAGATCATTAAAAAGTATTAACTTAAATCTTCCTCTTCCTTTGTCTCAACTTCTACCATCCATGCCCTCAATAAGTGCTCATCAAGTAAAAATAGTTTTAAAGACCATATTTAAAAGTAACCATAAAACTTATTTATTATAGCATAGTGGTTTTAATAAAGGGAATCTGGAGCTTGCCAGCCTGAGATCAAGAATCACTTTCTGACACTTTCCAGCTACATGACCTTAGGCACATTACTTGGCCTATATGTGCCTCAATTGCCTCATCCGTGAAATGAAGATACTAGTAACATCCACATCAAAAGGTTGTTGTAAGAGTTAAATGAGTAGAGAGATGGGAAGCTCTTAGAACAGCATCTGGCCGAGTTACCACTGTATAAGTTTTAGGTATTAAATGTTTTCAGAAGGTAACTATAATAAGTATTTCAAAACTTAGGCCACTAATAATCATAACTATAGAATTGTTCCATGACAGACTGCGTGCCTGAAATTTAAGTCTCTGGTGTCTGCATACTCTTATTGAATTCTCACAACTCCTCAGCAAGATTAATGGTAATCTTATTTTACAGAAGGCAAAGTTTACACAGCTTGACTTGACTTCAGGTCTGAGGGATTTCAGAGTCCATGTTCTTTATAAGAGGGCTTTATAGACAACAGAGAAAAGAAACAGTTGATTCGAAGATGTAATACAGAATGAGGTAAAAGTTGATGGTTTGACTATTTTGGGTGCCCAGATTTTGGAAAAGAAGGATTAGCACTGTAAGAACTCACAAGCTCAGTGATACAAATAATTAAAATAGTACTACGCATATTGCATTCAGTGACTTAAACATGAAGTGAACAGTTTGTAAAGAGCAAGCCAAGGATAATCATCTGGGTCTCTAGGACTTTCTCCATCAGGATTCCAGGCCAATAAATGGTTAACGGAAACCCGTCTACATCCCCAGCTACATAGACTGCCCCTGTACAGGAAGTACGTACAGATATTCCTAAGCTAGAATCAGGGAATCTGGAACGTGCAGGAAGAAGAAGAGAGTCTCGCAATGTGCCTCCAACACTCCTCTCCTGGACATTGCTATCTCTGGTTCTTCCTTCCTGCCCTGGGAATTCACCCAGTCACCATCCGCAAAACACACGCTGCTGTTAAGAGAAGTCAGAGGAGGATAATGCTTGGGATTAGGGCCAGAGCTAGGAAAATAGTCCTCTTCCTGGAAGGACATTCTTGGAAGGGGAATGTGGGGAGTGGTGGCCTTTGGGATTCTTCCAAATTCTTAGCAAGCAGTGGCAGCATCTAGTGGAGAGAATAGGCCCAGGGGCCAGAGGCACAGCTGAAGCTCCCAGCATGGTGTTTGGCATATCAGTGAGAACCTCTTTGTGTGGCTGTTAGGTAATAAATCCCTTGGGTTAAAAAGTATGCAAAAGAGTCTTGAGTCAGTCAGTCCCATTTATTACAAGAAAGGAAGAGAAATAGACACTGAATTCTCTATGCATACAGATGAGAGATTTTGGCCACCTAAATTAATAAGATAATTTTTAAAAGCCAACTAAGTAGTAGGCAGAGTTCATGGGATCTAGAATCAACAATATGGTATACCAAGCAAAGGGTAAGAAAGTAGGGAAAAAGGAAAATTGCATTGCAACCTCAAAGGATGCTGCAGCTGAAAATGAGTCAGTGATGGCAGTGATAAGATACAATCGGAAAATACAAATTTAAGGAGTTGGAGAAACAAAGGTGAGTTCTATCTGAAAAGGAAATCATGAAAAGTGCTGTTAATGAAATCACATGGCATGTAAACAGTGCATAAAGTCCCGAGGCTGAGGGAGTAAATGAGAACCTAAGCTCCACCTGCCAAGTCTCATGCCTCAAAACAGGGCTGAATCCACCAGCAGAAAAGAGAGTCTTTTTGTAATTGGCATAAAAGCACTATATGGGTTAGTAGCAGCCCTGTAGTCTATGTCTTCAGGGGATTTCATATTGATAAAAACTAGGACTATAGAGACAAACATTAAACTTTTGGCCCCAAATAGATCCAGATATTTCATCTTTCATTTCTAACTCACTCGATCTCTTTTCAAGTATTTATAGCTGGATATAAGAGTTTCACTTGATTACCTAAAAATCCAAAACTCCCAACAGAGTTATGGTCTTTGGTTAATCAGAGTTTTCCAGAGAAACAGAACTAAAAGGATATAAAGATAAATATAGGAAGAGAGATATTATGAGGGATTCGCTCACTGATTATAGAGGCTAAAAAGTTCTACCATATGCCCTCTGTAAGCTGGGGGGAAAGCCAGTGTTGTGGTTCCAGTCCAAGCCAAAGGACTGAGAACTAGGACAGCCAAAGGTGTAAGTCCCAGTCTGAGTCTGAAGGCCTGAGAAGTAAAAGCACCAATGTCCAAAGGCAGGAGAAGATGGATGCCCAACTAAAGAAGAGAGAGAGAGAATTTGCCCTTCCTCTGCCTTATTTTTTTCCTATTTGGATGGGACCCCGACAGATCCCATGGTGACTGCCCATATTGGTGAGGGTGATCTTCTTTACTCAGTCTACTGATTCAAATGCTAGTCTCTTCCAGAAACACCCTCACACACACCCAGAAATAATGTCTTACCAGCTATCTAGGCATCCCTTAGCCCAATCAAGTTGACACAAAATTAAACATCATAACCACCATCCAACATAATTCGTTAAGCTCCATATTACACTCACAAAGGGAAAACAAATGTTGGAACCAGAAGTTTTAAGGCTGAAAGGGTCCACAGGACACTTCCAGGGAGGCTTTTGTCTGACCCTGACTACTTATGCATATATGCTGAGACCAAGAGGCCTCCCAGCTATTCCAGATACAGACTCAGAGGCTTAGCAGGGACAATTATAAGATAATTAATGCCATTTTTTTAAGGATGTGGAGTTGGGGGGATGCAGATTCTGTCTCTAGGAATATGGGCTCCAAGCTATCAGCTCTGAACAAGGAAAGAGATATGAAAGTCACTGTAGACTGTTTCCTGAACACACCAGCCCAAATTGCTATTTCAGCCAAAACAATTATCGGTCTAGTTAGATCAGAAACAGAAAGAAAAAAAAATAAAGAGAGAAAATACTCTCTTCCCTCACTCCCTCACCTCATCCTGCCCCTAAATTCCTTCTTCATGGTTTGCTCTCACCTGGGATATTGTGTACAGGTCTGGTTACCACATCTCAGGGACAATAGCATCAAGCCGGAGATCTTCAAATGAAAGGCTTAAAAATGGTCAATTTAAAACAAATAAAATAGGCCGAGTGCAGCGGCTCATACCTGTAATCCTTGCACTTTGGGAGGCCAAGGCGGGTAGATCACTTGAGGTCAGGAGATTGAGACCAGCCTGGCCAACATGGTGAAACCCCGTCTTTACTAAAAATACAAAAATTAGCCTGGTGTGGTGGCACTTGCCTGTAATCCTAGCTACTTGGAAGGCTAAGTTGGGAGAATAGCTGGAACTTGGAGGCAGAGGTTGTAATGAGCTGAGATAGCGCCACTGCACTCCAGCCTCGGTGACAGAGTGAGAATCCATCTCAAAAAAAAAATCTAATAAAATTAAGTCCAACTGTATACAATTAGTAAACAGAAACCACATCACTCCCATGGTTTAAAACAGCTTGACTATATAAACAATTTTTTTTTAAGGTTTGGATAAATTAGTTGATGAGAGACACTAAAAAGGAAATTAATGTCAGGAGCACAACCATTACTTATGGATGTTGACTTTGTGAAATAGGAGGAGGGCCCAAAAGAGAAACATATAGGGGCTATAACTCTGCCAGGTCCTGTACTAGAAACATTATCCACATTATCTCATTTAATCTTCACAATAACCCTCTGAGTATGTACTATTATAATCTCCATATTATCGATAAGGAAACTCAGGTTTAAGAGAAGTTACATAGTGAAAACAATGTAAATATCCTACAATAGATGAATGAGTGGAAAACAAAAAGTGATGTATACATACAATGGATACACACATGGGATAGTATTCACCCTTAAAAAGGAAGGAAATCTTGCAATATGCAACAATATGGATGAATCTTAAGTATATTATGCTAAGTGAAATAAGTCAGTCACAGAAGGACAAATACTGCATGATTCTACTTATATGGAATATCTAAAATAGTCAAACTCATGGAAGCAAAGAATAGAATGGTGACTGTCAGGGGCCGGGAAGAAGGGGAAATGGGGAGTTGCTAATCAACAGGAATAAAATTTCAGTTATGAATGAGTTTTAGAGTTCTGCTGTTCAACATTGTGCCCATAAATAACAATACTATATTGTACATTTAAAAATCTGTTAAGTGAATAGATCTCACATTAAATGTTCTTACCACAATAAGGATTAATAAAATAATAAAATAAAATGAGAAGTTATATAACATCCAAGTCACGTACAGCTGGTTAAAATGAGGTTTGGATACAGATTGGAAAGGAAGTGAAATCATCTTTATTTGTAGATGATAATGATCAGGCAGGCAGAAAATTTTAAGGAATCTAGAAAAAGTTTACTAGAACTAATAAGTGAGATTGCTAAGGTTGCAGGACATAAAACTAATGTATATAAATCAAACATTTCTACATAGTAGCAGTCAACCATCAGAAGGTGAATTTTAAAATATAAACCATTTATAATATCAAAAATATGAAAGTACTTAGAGATAAATTTGGCAAAAGATGTACATGACCTAGAGTGAAACTAAAACATGGCTGAGAGAAACTAAATAAGATTTAAATAAATGGAGAGATATACATTGTTCCTAGATTAGAAAAATCAATATTGCTCAGGCATTAATTCTCCTCCAAACTGATCTATAAATACAGCACAAACCCAATCATAATGCCAGCAGCCACTTTAAATAGAAATTGACAAGTCAATTCTAATTTTTTTTTTAAGACAGAGTCTTGCTCTGTCACCCAGCCTGGAGTGCAGTGGCATGATCTCAGCTCACTGCAACCTCCACCTCCCAGGTTCAAGCGATTCTCCTGCCTCAGCCTCCCAAGTAGCTGGGACTACAGGCATGTACCACCATGCACAGCCAATTTTTGTATTTTTAGTAGAGATGGGGTTTTGCCATGTTGGCCAGTCTGGTCTCGAACTCCTGACCTCAGGTGATCCACCCGCCTCAGCCACCCAAAGTGCTGGGATTACAGGCGTGAGCCACCGTGCCCGGCCAGATTCTAAACTTTATATAAAAATTCAAACAAGGAATAGCCAAAACACCTTTAAAAAGAACAAAGTTGGAGGACTTACACGACTTGATTTCAAAACATATTATAAAGCTACAGTAATCAAGACAGTGTGGTTTTGGCATAAAGATAAACATATAGGTTAATGTTACACAACAGAGTTGCCAAAAATAGATCCATATGTACAAGGTCAATCGATTTTTGACAAAGGTACCAAAGCAATTAAGTGGAAAAAGGATAATCTTTTCGTTTTGTTTTGTTTAGAGATGGGGTCTCTCTCTGTTGCCCAGACTGAGATGTAGTGATGTGATTCTAGCTCACTGCAGCCTTAAAGTCCTAAGCTCAAGTTATCCTCTCATCTCAGCCTCCTGCGTAGCAGGACTACAGGTGGGCACTACTACACCCAGCTAATTTTAAAAAGTGGGGTTTTTTTGTTTTTTGTTTTGTAGAGATGGGGTCTTGCTATGTTGCATAGGCTAGTCTCAAACTCCTGGCCTCAAGCGATCCTCCTGCCTCAGCCTCCCAAAGTGCTGGGAATACAGGTGTCAGTCAATGCACCTGGCCTGGAAAAGGATAATCTTTTAATCAAATAGTGCTGGAACAATTGGATGTTCATACGCAACAAATAGTGTTGGAATAACTAGACGTCCATATGCAAAAAACAAACAAAACCCAAAAATCCCTTAGCCCTTACTTCACAAAACATACATTAACCCAAAATGGATCCTAAACCCAAGTGCAAGAGCTAAAGTTATATAACTTCTAGAAGAAAATATAAAAGAAAAATCATAGTTACATTGGTTAAGGCAAAAATTTCTTAAATAGGACACAAATGCAGAAATTATAAAAGAAAAAAATCATTAAACTGGACTTTATGAAAATTCCAAATTAAAACATTTTACTTTTCAAAAGTCACTATTAAGAAATGGAAAGGCAAGCCACAGACTGGGAGAAAATATTGGCAAATCTCATATCCAACAAAGGACTTATATCTTGAATAAAAAATAACTCTTACAACACAATATTAGTATTAAAAGCAATAAAAATGTACAAAAGATTTAAATAGACACTTCACTAAAGATGATATACATATGGCAAATACACACATGAAAAGATGCTCAACATCATTAGCCATTAGAAAAATATACATTAAAACTACAAAGAAATTTCAATACATACCTATTAGACTGGCTAAATTAAAAAAATAAAACTTGCCATAATAAGTGTTGGTGAGAATGTGGAGGAATGGAACCCTCCTACAGTACCGACTTAAGATGTTTACAATCACTTGAGAAAATGATTTGACAGCTTTAAAAAAATGATAATGATATACCTACCATATGACCCAGCCATTCTACCCATAGATTTAATCATGATGAGCCATTTTATTCATAGATTTAACCAAGAAAAATGAAAGTATATGTTCACGTGGACTTATATGTGACTGTTCATAGCAGCTTTATTCATAATAGCTATGAAAAACTATTCATAATAGCCAGAAATAATGCAAATGTTCACCAGGTGAATGAATAAACAAACTATGATATATCTATGCAATTGAATATTACTCAGCAATATTAAAGAACAAACTGCTGATATATGCAACAACATAGACAGATATAAATATAATTATGCTGAGTAAAAGAAGGCAAAGAAAAATACACACTATATGATTCGATTGGCATAAAATTCCAGAAAATGCAAGCTACTGTAGTGATAGAAAGCACGTCAGTGGTTGCCTGGGGGTTGTGGAGCTGGATTACAAAGGGGCACAAGGAAACTTTTGGGTGTGATGAACATGCTTATTATCTTAATTATGGTAATAGTTTCACATACATTGTCAAAACTCATCAATTTATATACGTATTTATACATGTATATCCATGTATATCTTATTGTACATCAATTATATCTCAATAAAATGTAAAATTAAGTCAATTTGCCTGAATATCATAGTGAACATATTAATAAAATAAGACTAATTTTCCAAACAAATAAAAATCAGTATCCTGAGTGACATCAGCAAGATGGAATAGAAAACCCTCAACTCTCCTAACCACATGAACACACAAATTCAACAACAAAACATAGACAAATTCCCTTTTTGAAAAATCCAGAAACTACATAAGAGACTCCTGTACGATGAGACTACCACACTAAAGCCAGCAGGGAAATTTGAGAGACCCTGTCAGCATAACTTCCCCCTGTACAGAGCCATACAATTGGGAAGACCCCCTCACCAGATTCCAACTTCTCCCTAGGAAGGGAAGGAGTTAGACCACATGTCCAGTGCTCCAACTTTTCCAGGAGCTGTCCAGACGATTGGCTTCAGTTTTGCCTGTCTCAGAGTAATGATGGGACCTAGCATCTAGCCACCTTGGAACCACTGAGATCAGAGACAGTATGTTAGGCTAGCAGTTGCTATAACCCCTCTTCCCAGCTTAGCACAGAGCCAGCAGATGAAAATCCCTAGCTCCTATCTTCTCTCTGGTGAGGAAAGGAGTTGGACCACGTGTCCAGTGCTCCAGCCTTTTTTGTGGGGGATGCACAAAGGACTTGGTTTATGTCTTGTTTGTATTGAAGTACTGACAGGACCCAGCACACTCTGTTTCAGGACCAGTGTGATCAGAGATGGCGGTTAGGCCTTGCGGTTGCAAGAACAAAGAAAGTAGGGTGGAATAGCATAAAGCTTTAAAAGGCCCCCTAAATCTCTAGCTGGCCTGACTGATGAGGGTCTTCTGTATAAGGCTAGGCCATGAAGACTGGGATAGGTAGCCATTTATTTAATGAACAGATACTCACACAAAGAGCCAAGGGACATGAAGAAACAGGGAAATATATCCCAAACAAAGGGACAAAATAAATGTCCTGGTATCATAAAATGGAGATATATGATTTACCTGACAGTCGAAACTAACATAAAGATGTTCAAGGAGGTCAGAAGAACAACACATGAACAAAGTAAAAATTTCAAAAAAGAGATATAAAATATATATATTAAAAATTCAGGCTGGGCATGGTGGCTCATGCCTGTAATCCCAGCACTTTGGGAGGCTGAGGCAGGAGGATTGCTTGAGGCTAGGAGTTTGAGACCAGCCTCAGCAACATAGTAAGAACTTGTCTCTACAGAAATAATTTTAAAAAGTTAGCCTTGCATGGTGGCACTCGCCTGTAGTCCCAGCTACATGGAAGGCTGAGATGGGAGACCACGTGAGCCCAGGATTTTGAATCAACAGTGAGCTATGATTTTGCCACTGCACACCAGTTTGGGCAACAGAGCAAGACCTTGTCTCAAAAAAGAAATAAAAAAACAGAAATCTTGGAGCTGAAGAATATAACTGAACCAAAAAATTACTAGAGGGGTTCAACATGAGACTCAAGCAAAAGAAAGGATCAGCAAAGTTGAAGACAAGTCATTGGTAATTATACAATCAGAGGAGGAAAATAATTACAGAGAGTGAAGAAAGCTAAAGAGACTTAAAGGTCTCTACTTAAAATGATCAAGTAGACCAATATATACATTATGGAAGTTCCAGAAGGAGAGTAAAAAGAGAAAGGGTTCCAAAAAGCTTATTCAAATAAATAATTGCAAAATACTTTGCAAATCTAGGAAAGGAAATGAACATCCAGATCCATCAGGCTCAATAGATGGCAAATAAGATAAACTCAAAGAAATCCATACTAAGACACATTATAATCAAATTGTCCATAGGCAAAGATGAAAAGAGAAGTTTGAAAGTAGCAAAAGAAAAATAACCTGTCATATAAAAGAAACCTCCAAAAGACTATCAGTGGATTTCTCAGCTGAAACCTTGCAGACCAGAAGATGATATATTCAGAGCGCTAAAAGAAAAAAAAAAACCCACCAGCAACCAAAAATACTATATCTGTCAAAACTATCCTTCAAAAGGATGAAGAGATTAAGCTTTTGCCAGACCAAACAAACAAACAAAAAAACCCGAGAGAGTTCATCACCACCAGACTTGCCTTACAAGAAATGTTAAAGAGTTAAAGGGAGTTCTTTGTGTTGAAATGAAAGAACATAAAATAATAATACAAAAAATACAGACGAGTGTGAAATTCACTGGCAAAGTTAAATATATAAACAAATACAGAATGATGTAATGCTGTGATAGTGGTAGGTAAAACATTTTTAATTCTAGTATAAAAGTTAGAAGGCAAAAGTGTTAAGATTGTAAATATAAAATATGTTAATGTTAATGATAAAAATAAAACGATAGGTAAATTGTGACATCAATAGCATAAAGTGTGTGAAGGGGAAACTGTAGTTTTTGTATGTGATCGAAGTTAGGTTGTTAATCGCTTAAAATAGCCTACAATAACTATAAGATATTTTAATGTAAACCCTTGGTAACTATAAAGAACATACCTATTGAAAATATACACAAAAGAAAAACAGAAATCATCAATACAAAAATCAAAACACAAAAGAAGACATTAAAAAACAAGAAAAAGAATTATAAGACAGAAAATAATAAGCAAAATTGGCAATACTAAGTTCTTCTCTATTAATAACTACTTTAAATATAAATGGGTTGACTCCCAAATTGAGAGATATAGAGTGAGTGAATGGATCAAAAAACAAGATCCAACTATATGCTGTCTATAAGAGATTCACTTAAGTTTTAAGGACACACAGGCTGAAAGTAAAGGAATGGACAAAGATATTCCATACAAATGCTAACCAAAAAAGAGCAAGGTGGCTACCCTTATATCAGACAAAATAGGCCAAAAACTGTTACAAGAGAAAAAGGACAATGTGCAATGAAAAAAGGCCAATTCACAGGATGATATAAGAATTGTGAATATATATGTATACAACATTAAACCACCAAAATATATAAAGCAAACATTGACAGAACTGAAGGGAGAAATAGATAGCAATACTGTAATAGTAGGAGACTTCAATATTCTACTTTCAATAATGGATGGAACATCCAGACAGATGATCAAAAGGAAACAGTGAACTTGAACAACACTATAGATCAAATGGACCTAACAGAAACATAGAATATTCCACCCAAAGCAACAAAATATACATTCTTTTCAAGTACACACAGAACATTCTCCAGAATAGATCACATGCTAGGTCACAAAACAAACTGAAGAAGATTGAAATCATACCATGTATATTTTCTGACCACAATGGAATGAAACTAGAAATCAATATCAGAAAAAAATCTGGCAAATTCAAAAATATGTGGAAATTAAACAATACACTCCTAAATAACCAATGAGTGAAACAAAAAATCAAAAGGGAAATTACAAAATATTTTGAGATAAATGAAAAACAAAATGGAATGTACAAAACCTATGGAATGAAGCAAAATCAGTACCAAGAGGAAAATTATAGTGATAAATGCCTACATTAAAAAAAGAAAAATCTCAAATAACCCAACTTTACACCTCAAGAAACTAGAAAAATAAGGAAAAAAAAGCTAATCCCAAAGTTACTTGAAGGAAAGAAACAATAAAGATTAGAACAGAAATAAACAGAATAGAGAATAGAAAAATAATAGAAAAGATCAACAAAACGAAGTGCTAATTTTTTGAAAAGATCAACAAAATTGACAAACCTTTGGCTAGGCCAAGAAAAAAGAGAAAGACACAAATAAATTAAATCATCAATGAAAGAGAAGACATTACAACTGATCCCACAATTACAATCATGCATCACCTAACGACAGGATTATGTTCTGAGAAATGTGTCATAAGGTGATTTCATCACTGTGTGACATCACAGAGTGTACTTACACAAACCTAGATGGTATAGCCTATTACACCTAGGCTATATGATAGAGCCTATTGCTCCTAGTCTACAAACCTATACAGTATCTGACTGTATTGAATACTTCGTGCAATTATACCACAATGGTAAGTATTTGTGAATCTAAATATAGCTAAACATAGAAAAGGTATAGTAAAAATATGGTATTACAATCTTATGGGACCACTGTCACATAAGTGGTCTATCACTGATTGAAACATCATTATGAGATGCATGATGGTATATGCCAACAAACTGGAAAGCTTAGAAGAAATGGATAAATTTTTAGAAACATATGACTGACCAAGACTGAGTCACAAAGAAATAGAAAAAAATCTGAACAGACCTGTAACTAGTAAGGAGGTTGAATTAGTAAATTAAAAATCTCCCAATAAAGAAAAACCCAGGAACAGATTACTTTACTGGTGAATTCTATCAAATATTTGAAAAAGAATTAATGCCAATCCTTCTCAAACTCTCCCAAAAATTGAAGAGAAGGGAACATTTCCAAACTCATTTTATGAGGCCAGCATTATACCTGATACAGATAAGGACACTACAAAAAAAGAAAACCAAAGGCCAATATCCCCAGTGAAAACCGATATGAAAATCCTCAACAAAATACCAGAAAACTGAAATCAATGGCACAGGAAAAGGATGATACCCTGTGACCAAGTGGGATTTATCTCTGGTATGCAAAGATGGTTCAACATATGCAAATCAATAAATGTGATACAACATATTAGCAGAATAAGGGATAAAATGCACATGAACATTTTGAGATACAAAAAAAGCATTTGACAAATTCAACAGCCTTTCATAAAAAGCTCTCAACAAACTAGAAATAGAATGAAATTACCTCAACAAAATAAAGACCATTTAAGAAAACCCCACAGCTAATGTCATACGCAATAGTGAAAAGCTAAGTTTTTCCTCTAAGATCAGGAACAAGGCAAAAATGCCCACTCTTGCCACTTCTGTTCAACATAGTGCTGGAATTCTTACCCAGCATAATTCGGCAAGAAAAAAAAAGTAAAGGCATCAAAATAAGAAAGAAACAAGTAAAATTATTTTTTACTTATCAGATAATATGATCTTGTATGTTGTCAGATAACATGATCTTACATGGAGAAAATCCTAGACACTCCATAAAAAAACTGTTAGAACTAATAAATTCAATAAAGTTACAGGATACAAAATCAACATGCAAAAATCAACAGTGTTTCTATACACTAACGATGTACTACCTCAAAAAAATAAGAAGACAATCCCATTTACTACAGCACCTAAAATAATAAAATACTTAGGAATAAATGTAACTAAGAAGGCAAAAGACTTGTATACTGAAAACTATAAAACATTGATGAAAGAAATCAAAGAAGACACAAATAAATAAGACATTCATGCTAATGAATGCAAGAATTATTGTTAAAATGTCCATACTACCCAAAGTGATCTAGAATCAATGTAATTCCTATCAAAATCTTAATGGCATTTTTTTTTTGAGACAGGGTCTCATTCTTTTACCCAGATTGGAGTACAGTAGCATGATCAAGGCTCACTGCAGCCTTGATTGCCCAGGCTCAAGTAATCCTCCCACCTCAGCCTCCTGAGTAGCTGGGACTACAGGCATGTGCTACCATGCCTGACTTTGTTTTTTTTTTCTGTAGAAACAAGGTCTCACTATGTTGTCCAGGCTGGTCTTGGAATCCTATGTTCAAGCAATCCTCTTGCCTCAATCTCCAAAAGTTCTGGGACTCTAGTGGCACTTTTTACATATGAATATACTTTCTGACATCGAAAATACAAAAGTAAAGACTGGAGAAAATAGGAAATAGGAAAAAAAATCTCTACAATTCACAGGGAATTGCAAAGAACTTCAAATAGCCAAAACAATCTTATAAAAGAAAAAGCTGGATTCCCTGATTTCAATTGATATTGCAAAGTTATAGTAATCAACAGTATGTACTAACATAAAGACATATAGAGCAAGGTCACAGAAGAGACAGCCCCAAAATAAACCCACCCATATATGGCCAAGTGATCTTTGAGAAGGGTATCAAGACTACAAAATGGAGAAAGTATAGTCTCTTCAATGAATGGTATGGGAAAACTGGATATCAAACCACTTTCTTACACCATATGCATACACATAAGACCTGAAACTGCAAAACTCGTAGAAGAAAATGTGAGGGAAAAGGCTCTTGACATTAGTCTTGGCCATGGGTTCTTGAATATGATACTAAAAGCACAGGCAACAAAAGCAAAAATAAACAAGTGGGACAACACCAAACTAAAAGGCTTCTGCACAACTAATGAATCTTTTACCACAGTGAAAAGGTAGGCCGGGCATGGTGGCTCACGCCTGTAATTCCAGCAGTTTGGGAGGCCGAGGCTGGTGGATCACTCGAGGTCAGGAGTTCGAAACCAGTCTGGCCAACATGGTGAAACCCCATCTCTACTAAAAATACAAAAAAAGAAAATTAGCTGAGTGTGGTGGTGAACACCTGTAATCCCAGCTATTTGGGAGGCTGAGGCAGGAAGATCGCTTGAACCCGGGCAGCAGAGATTACAGGGGGCTGAGATCATGCCACTGCACTCCAGTCTGGGTGACAGAGCGAGACTCTCTCTCAGGAAAAAAAAAAAAAAAAGAAAAGAAAAGAAAGAAAAGGCAGCCTATGGAATGGAAGAAATATTTGCAAAGCATTTATCTGATAAGGGGTTAATACCCAAAACATATAAGGAACTTACACAACTCAACAGCATAATAACAAAATCCAGTTAAAAATGGGCAAAGGACTTGAGTAAACATTTCTCCAAATAAGACACATAAACAGCCAACAGGCCCATGAAAAGATGCTCAACATCACTAATCATTAAGGAAATGCAAGTCAAAACCACAATGAGATATTACCTGACACCTGTTAGGATGGCCATTTTTTTTGAGAAGAGGTAAGTGTTGGATACGGAGAAACTGGAACACTCATACACTGTGGGTAGGAATGTAAAATGGTGCCACTGCTATGGAAAACAGTATGGAGATTCCTCAAAAAATTAATACTAGAACTACATACTAGATCCAGCATTCCCATTTCTGGGTATTCATCTCAAAGAATTGAAATCAGGATCTTGAAGACATATTTAAAACCCCATGTTCACTGGAGCATTGTTTATAATAACCAAGATGTAGAATCAACCTAAACGTCCATGGATGAAAGAATAAAGAAAATGTGGTATAAGACACAATGAAATATCATTCCAGAGGAAATCTTCCAATATGCAACAACACAGATAAGTCTGGAGGACATTATGCTAAATGAAATAAGCCAGTCACAGAAGGACAAATATTGCATAATTTTGCTTGTATGACGTATCTAAAATAGCCAAACTCAGAAGCAGAGAGTAGAATGTTGGTTGCCAGGAGCCAGGGGGAGAGGGAAATGGGGAGTTGCTATTCAAGGGGTATAAAGTTTCAGTAATACAAGATGAAGATGTTCTACAAATCTGCTGTACAACATTGTGCCTATAGTTAACAGTGTGGTATTGTGAACTTAAAATCCTGTTAAAATTGTAGCTCTCATGTTAAATGTTCTCACTACAATAAAAAGTAAGTTAGATGAATGTAAAATTTTAACAAGACATATGAATATACTTTCTGACATCGAAAATACAAAAGTAAAGACTGGAGAAAAAAATCAGTATCATTGCTTTTTAGTCAAATTTTATCCAGTAGGCACAACCCATTTTGGAAGAGGAGACTATCTAATGACTCCCAAACCCTTCTAATCCTGAAGATTTTAGTAAAAACAATAAAGGGTCATGAATGCTGCACACTAATGTATATTGCAGTAACTAGTATCACCCTTCTGGAGAACAGATTTCAGGTGATATCTGAAAGAAAAGAAAAAAGAGGGGTTACTAACTGGCTTTGTTGAATGATGAAATTAAAGCAGGGCTACCTGGCCTTAAGTCTTTCAATAGTTAAAAACTAATCTTGGGGCTTTGTAATTCATTTAAGAAGTCATAACCATTATACAAGAAAGTAGAAGAAAAAAAAAGATGTGTGGTTCCCATATGGTTCAGTAATAATCACAACCAGTCTATGACTTCCTTAAAGAGTCTGATGAAATATGTGAAGGGGGAAAAAAGGGGCCCTGTGAAAGTTGTATGGGTTGGGGTGGGGGTTGATGAAGATATTATGGGGCCAGAGAGAGAAATCAAGAGCACATTTTGTACTTTACAAAACCAAGTTAGACACCCTGAGGTAGTGGCTTATACTTATGTAAAATACCAGCCAGTGCATCAACATAAATTTGTGAAGTACCCACTAATGATTTATAGTCAATGTTTAGTGAACTAGAACACTGCAACTGGAGCTATTTAATTTCTTTTAACTTCTGAAATATAATTAAATTGGTACACATTGAATTAACAGTACCGTGATCCTTCAGAGAATGATGTGTTACCCGCTGAATTAGCCTGTCTGGGTAGTAAATCATGTTGTTGTCTAACATGCTAGATGAGCATATCTCACTCAATCAGAGAGCTTGGCAAAGTTTAGACAGAACTCATTTACAAAATACACATGGGAAACTACAATCACTGTGAAATTAAGAAAAGAAATAGAAAGAAGAGGAGGAGGTTGGGGGAAGGATGTTCTGTAGGATGCAGCATTTTAAAGAGGCTTTCTTAGCACAGAAGACAAGGAAGCTTTGCACTCAAAAAACTGTCCCTCCAACTACCCAACCACCTTCCATCATTCTCTCTCTGACACACACACACACACACACACACACACACACACACACACACACTAAAATTCAGTCTCTAGATTCACAATCTCTAGATTGTGTGGTGAGGTATCTATCTATATACCCACCTACCTATTTATCTACCTAGCATAGTAATACATGTTAAGGACAAGGAAGAGAGGAGATCAGAAGTAATAAATATTAAGGAAGTCAGATCGCAGATAAGAGATGTAATGAAATTTCTTTTTAATATTGTTCCTCATTTGGCTCCCGGTATATATATGTATGAATATGTATATAAATGTGTATATATATGTGTATGTATCTATAAATATATATAAATATATGTGTGTGCATATATATATACATATATATCATATATGATATATGTTGGATAACAACATCTTTATATATATGATATATATAATATGATATATATATATATATCATATTATATATATAAAACCATGGATAACAACACTTGTTTTCTGGCCCTGTCACTGACAGTATCTGGGAACAAATGTACAAAACTATTGGACAATAAACAGAAATGAATTAATAGCCTAAGAAAGAAATAATTTAAAGCCAGATTTAGAAAGAGGAGATTCATACAAACTCAAAAAGAAGAAATCTCAAGTCTTTCAGAAGTTCCTAAAGCCTAGCTCTACTTGTTAAATGCTCTGTGGAACAGATTTGGGGTTAAAAGCCTAATCCAGCAGTTTATATCTGTGGGCCCTGCCCTCAATGAGCATATCCCATGAAGTATATAAAACAAGCATGCCCAGCTCATCAGAAAGAACATGGTGAGCACCAGATGGAAGATGGGGTAGAATGGGACTAGAAGGAAGGGTAATTTCTGATGGGCTTCAAGGAACAGGTAAGATTTAGTCAGGTAGCTGGGACTAGAAATGCATTTTAAGAAACCATGATAACAAGTCACTGGGCATATTCAAAAAATTATTGTCACATTTGAGGCTGACTGTGGATCGCAGTGATTATGGGTATGTGCTCTGGAGATAGCCTTTCTGGGTTAAAATCCTAGCTCTACCATTTACTAACTGTGAGACTCCGGGTAAACCATTTGGATTTCCATATGCCTCATTTTCTTTCTCTATAAAATGGGGAAGAATAATAGAAACTTATATAGTTGCCATGTGGATTAAATAATACATGTAAAATCACTTAGAACAGTGGCATCCAATAAGTGCTGAATAAATATTAGCTATTTTTTAAAATGTGGATGAAGTGCAAAGGAAGTATCCATGATTTCAGCCTACAGGGGAAGATAGGAGCCATATTTCTGGAGAACTTCGGATGCCAGACCTGAGGGGTTTGAACTTAAAACAAGATGAAGCAAGTTTTTATTAACAGAGTATCATAAAGGCAGATCAGTTGGTGTCAGTTGGCAGTAGGAGATATAGAACAGCTCTTGCTATCTGACAACACAAAGGGCTGGCTTATGAGATAATGTTCTCCATCAATGGAAACATTCAAAAGCACAGTCTGACCAACCAAATTCAAGGGTGTTATTAATGGCACTCAGGCAGCAGGTTAGTGTTGGTCAGCTTGGATGGCCTGCCTCTAAGATTCTTTTCAATTGTAAGTTGATTTAGGATAAAGACTCTAGGACCAATATGGAAGAAAGATTTTTTCAAGGCACTGCTGGGAGCATGGAGCCATAGCGACAATTCAAGTGAAAGAGAACAGTACAGAGAGTGGAAATGGTGGGAGGTGGGGAGACACTGGGAAGATTTCTGGTCTAGAATGTTAGAGGTGGAAAGGATGGAGTTCTGGTCTAGAATGTCGAAGGTGGAAGGAATGGTAGGGCTAGGATTTTAACCCACCTCTGAGACGAACCAGTCAGTCCAGCTTCCTCATTGTATAGAAAGGGAAACTAAAATTCTTGGATAGAAGAAGTGTCTTATAAGATAAATTTAACAGGAGTGATCTTAGAAGAAGGGAAGCCAGCCAGGAATCCAGAAACCAGACATAAAGTAATAAGAGCTTGGTAGAGGGTGGGAGTAGCAGGAATTGAAAAGAAGCGGGTGGATATGAGGGTTATTGTAAAGGAAGCAAGACTGACAGAATGTGGGATATGGGATGAGTAAGCAATGACTCCATGATTTTAATGCTAGCTGAGTGGGCAGTGGGGAAGCCAAGGAAAGAGCCCATTTTACAAGGGGAAGATAAGTTCCATTTTAGACATACTAGGGTATAAGGTAAAAAAAATATTGCAGTGGACACTATCAGACAGTGGAAAAGATTAAGACTAGAGATTCAGGAGTTATGAGATCTCATCGTTGCTTTCTTGGGGAAAAGAGGAGAGGGGGAAAGGATAGGGGGAGGAGAACAGGGAAAGAAGAAACAGAGAAAAGAGTGCAGGGGGAGGGGCTGAGCTCTGAGCCTTGAGGAATATCCACAGGATGGAATGTAAGAGAGGCAGTCGATTCACAGAGGAGAATGGAGAAACAGCAAGAGAAGATGCAGAAACAAGAGAGTTCAGTATTACAGGAGCTATACTGGCAGCAGAGTTTGAGTCTG
>NW_026652282.1:45155543-45175973 GCF_009828535.3 Hylobates moloch
AGGTAGGGAAGGAGTTAATTTAGACCAGGTTCCATGGCATAAGCATCTTTACAACATTCGGATTTTCAGTTCTTCACCATGTAGAAAATCAGGTGATGCTGCACAAAAGTGGCAATGGAAAGGCAATCCAAGAAGTATAAAGGGAGTGTGGGGAGGGCTGGACTGGTCCTAATATCATCAAGTCTATCTGTACATAAAAGGAATCCTTCCTGGGAATTTCATGTAAGTATAAAGGACACCAGTGCTAGGGTTTGGGGTCAGATAATCACATCAATTTGCAAAAGTCTCTTAATAATAAAGCAATATTTCCCAACCACATTTGCAACAAATGAAATTGTGAAGTAAATCCCTATTTACCCTTTATTTTAGTGTGGTGAAGACACCACTGTAGGCAATGAAATCATTCTTGAAAGTTTAACAATGCTTTTTAAAAAGTCAAATTTAAGAATCAATACTACTATAGAACATTAACAACAATATTTATGGATTAATAATACTACACTATGGGGAGAGTGTAAAACTGCTAACAACAAGAATGCAACACAGACTTGAAACTGGTGCTTTGAGGTTTGCCTTACCAAGCCACCACATTTTGTTTTTCATATAGAGAAAACAGTCCTTAAACATCTTGGCAGGTTAACTGATGTTTTTTAACAGCCTCAAACCATTTTAACATTCCAGTCTGAAGTCCAGCCTTCTGACAGCTTCTTCTATTTTGTTTGTTTGTTTGTTTGTTTGCTATTTGGACTTTCCTATCACTTCAAGTTCTAAGTTATACAAAATGAACTTTAGCCAGTAACACCTCAGTTGACAAAGTATCCCACAGATTGGAGGAGATAGCAAGACAAAGCTATGGCCAGGAAAGCCCATTAAATAACAATGCAGGTCTGTTCTACTATCTTTGGGGCATAAGATTGTCTGGCAATTAACTCGTTTCCACAACAACCAGTAGATTAGTAAATTGTCTGTGCTGATCATTATGTTCCTAAAATAATGTTTTGTTGTTTTAACTGATCAGTGGCTTTAAATAAACATGCTCCCCAACTGTTTAGGGACTTTTTGATTGGCCTACAGACACATTGGTCTCAGAAGATCCAAAACTGAACTAAACCTGGTTGGTCTTCCCAATTCCCATAATCTCTCAGAGCCTTCTAGATTTTAAATATTAGATTAATCCCTGACTCCTACCTCTTCTTCATTTCTTCAATGGTATGCATTATCACTAACCTCTGGCAACTCACTAATATATGACAAGTCAGCAAATTGCCAAGACGGGCCGGGCCGATTCCTTCAAAATGACCTTACCTATCTATTGTTCAGTTCAGGTCTTTCCTCATGGAAGCAATTATGTGACTGGTACTATGCTAGGTGCTTTATTCTTGAGATCAGATGAGATTGGGCACGTTCAGGGTGGTATGACCGTAGACTAGATGCCTTATTCTTAATACACTGATTATCCAAACAACAAAATGGCTACCTACTTCCAACTTGCATCCATTCTATACCCCAGTTTTCTGGGGTATCCAGAATACCTGGCTCAAATACATTCACCTTTATATCCCATTAGTCTGCAAGAATCAAGAAGATCTCCACTGACTCATTTATGTAGCCATCCACACAAGCAATATGACATTGGGCAAGTTACCTATCTTTCTTCAATTTCCTCATGTGTAAAATGGAGTTAATAAATTAGCTAACATGGTGAAACCCCATCTCTACTAAAAATACAAAAATTAGCCAGGTGTGGTGGCACACGCCTGTAGTCCCAGCTACTAGGGAGGCTGAGGTAGGAGAATCGCTTGAACCCGGAAGGCAGAGGTTGCAGTGAGCCGAGATCACGCCACTGCACTCCAGCCTGGCAACAGAGCGAGACGCTGTCTCAAAAAATAAAATAAAAGAGCTAATATGTGTTAAGTTAGAAAAGTTAGAAAACTAGTGCCCAGAATATGCACTATAAAGTATTTGTTAGAAAACAAATAAAAGTGACATCTATGGAGCTCTGTGCTGGTTTCATTGGCCATAGGAAGAATAGCTCAGCTCCTAGAACAGGCACTCCATAAAATGTAATGAATGAATTAATTAGTGGATAAATGAACAAACACTACATGCTCTACCCTTATGCTGTTAGTCAACACACTGTGGAGTGAGCAAACTGGTCTCAGTCTTCTGTCTGTGTCTTTAGGACATGCAGTGCTTGTACTAACTGGAATCAACGTCCTTCTTCCTCCCAGGCCTGCCTACCTAAATCCTGTATTATCCCTCAAGGCCTAGCTCCAATCCTTCCTTTTTCCACAAAACACCCAGCTACATCAGCCCACAATGAAATCTCTTCCCACTGAATAAATGTTGCTCTTAGATCCTACCCCACAGTTTCAGTACTTAAAGCTTTTTGTTTCCTGGGCTTGTAGTAATGCAGCTCTTCAACAAAACTGTCATCTCTTTTGAGAATCCAGGAACCAGGTCTTCTATGGTGGCTAACTCTTGTATTCTCTAGTTTAGGGTTAGGCACTTTACAAAGTGCTCAACAAATCTGTGTTGACTGATTGGTTGGTTAGTTGATCAGCTGATTGACTGATTGATTGATTGATTGATTGGAGGCCTAATTGAGAGCTCTTAGGACGTTAGCCTTTCAAAGTGCTGGCTGTTCAGACATTAGCAGAAATCATGGCTGGTCTTCCAACTTTTTGCAGTAGCAGACATTACACTAAAGGTGCCCTGCCATTTCACACAATTCCCAATGATTAGGTAACTTCATACACTTCAATTTTTAGGCTCAAAATTTTCTTAAGAGAATTCCTGTTTAATAAGGGACACCTGTGGAATGCACTTGCTTGCTTTCTTAAATCACATATACTGCTAATAATAATATGAAATAAATGATAAAACGAATCTCTCTCCCTACTGGACAACAGTGAAGGTTGTTATTACTCTCACTTTGCAAATAAGGCAATTGAGATACAGAGATGAAAATGACTTCCCAGGGTCACACAAATGAAGAGTGGCAGAGTTAGGACTAAACTTTAGGCTTTCTGAATACCGACCCAGTCCCCTTACCTTGATTTGAGATTTAAAACAAAACAAAGACCTTCCTTTGACCCTGACTTCTGAGGAGCAGATACTCATAATATTAGCAGTTTCTGCATCAAATTTCATTTCCCTCCCTCCGTCCGTCCCCCAACCCCTCATTCTTATCCAGTTCTCTTTTATTTCTTTGTCTTTCACCTGTGTAAACACACTATTTTAGAAAAAGCATGGGATTTGAAGTTGGGCAGAAGTAAATTTGAATGTCAGCTGTCCCACTTACTATATGACTTAGAGTCTTTCACTTAACTTCTCCTGAGTCTTGGTTCTTCGTCTGCACAATGGAGACATTAATATCTGGCCTCAAAGAGTTACTGTAAAAGTTAAATGAAAATACATGTAAAACACCTAGAAAATAGCAGTATTTGCTATACGGCGGTCCACTACCTCTCCGATCCCACCATGTCTAGGCTTTGGTTACTGAACTCAATGAGGCACAGCCACACAACTGAAGTATCCAGATCCTTGCCTGGTCTACTTTTGCTTGTTGTCTTGATCCTTCCTGATTGCCAATTTAAGTTAATAGAGAGCTCCAAACTCTGTCAAGTCCTCTAAAGAATGTGAGAGTCAAGCCTGATACTTACCCCTTGAAGCTTCAAGATGTCATCACTCACACTCTCAGTCAGAGTAAGATGCCATCCAAAGCTGCCTACCTGTAGAATTTTTCAGGGTGACTTTTACTTATATCAAACACAAACAAAAAGAAATGGAAAACAGCAAGGCAGCCCAACAAAGACAAGGCTTTAGCTTGTCATCCTCTCATAAGTAAAGATGGGGCTACAGCCATGAGACTCTAACTCCTTTCCAGAATAACTAGTCAAACCAGCTTTACTTCTAGCTCTACCTCATCTCACCTCCAACCCCCTCCCCGAAATGAAAAATCAGTTTCTTATGGACCGTGAAAGGCAGTATAGGAGAACCATTGAAAACTTCCCTGCCAGAGGCTCAGGAAGAAAGAGAGAAGACCATACAGCTAGGAAACTGTTGAGTGGCATTAGGGTGGGGGACAGAAGACACCACAAAGGGGCCGTTCGTAACTGGGCTTAACCCTTGATCCTGTCAAATTAGTCCCACCTCCTGCATTCCTCACAGATGTAACATTAAAAGACTTGAGTGAAAGTTAACAGACCATGTCCTCCCTGAGAACATACCAGGAAACAGCCACTTCTAGAAAGATAGGAAGTAGGAGTGTGGAGAAAAGCAATGCACTCCAAGAGCTGCCTGCTGTCAGTCAGCCTTCACACTTCCACAGCCTAGACCAAGTAAGGATCCTGGGGTCCTTAGCAACCCTTCAGTAAAGCAAGAACTTGTCCCATGGAGGGTATGAGAAGAAACAGGAGGGTGTGGAGAGCCAAAGTAACATGCCATGATTATTCAGCAAGTTGATAAACGAATATAAGGAATGTGACAGAGATTCTGTCCATCACTGACACAGGATAGAGAGAGATGCAGTGTGAGGAAATTTCCCTCTGATTCTGTTATGATTTGCTGAGTGTTTTCAAACCTATCAACCTCAACTCTGTGAGCTTCTCTCTCCCTCCTCCCTAACCCCCACCCCCTGCCACCACTGGAAGCATGGCTGAGCCAAGAGGGACAAAGCTGGTACAGCAGACTAGAAGGGCTCACTGTGACCAAAAAAGAAAAAAAAAGTTGGGTTTTGGATAGAGGGCAGGGCAGTCAATGAATGAACAAAGGGGCAATGGCACTTGAATGAGACAGTCCAAAATGTAGGCCTCAAGCAACTGGTGCTCTTGGGTGGGGGATGGGAACCAAAGACTTGACATGAAAGAAGGACAGCCTAGATGCATGGAAAATGTGTCTCTAGGCTGTTGCTACTAGGCAGTACTTGTGTTGTGATATGGTACAGTCATAGATTCACAGTGAAAGAGGAGGATGTGGATGTGAAGTCAAAGGGGAGAGGTTAGAGCTCACTTTGAGAGATCAAGTCATCTTGACTTTTGCAACTTCAGTGCCTGGCCAGGATTGCTATCTGACCAAGCAAACATGCCAGTGTGATGTGAGGAAGAATGGATCATCCGTTGCACACTAATACGTAAGAAAATTTTTCCACTTGGCCTATTTACACCGGATAGGGCAAAGAGGTATAAGGTGACAAACCTCTACCCCTTCCCAGTCCTTGGAACACAATCTTTAGACAGAAAAAATAGTAACTCGACTTATTCATTAATGATTTTATTGAATTATATGTGAAGGGAGTATTTCAGGGAGCACCGGGAGACAAAATTTTGGCTCCATAGAAGCTGAGTGAAAGTGATCTTGATACCAACATAACCAATATAAAAAGGTTACTTGCTGATTACAAGATAACTCTCAGGGAAACCTGGAATTCCGTTTCAGAGGGAAATGTAACCATGTACACACATCTGGTCCCAGCATCAAAGGTATGAACACCTTGGGCACTAATGGTAGTGGAATCCCAAACTCCCCCAGAACTGTGTAACAGAGCTATCTAGAGCACTTTTTGTTCCTAACTTATGAATGCATTGTTTCCCAAGAATACCTTCTATAAATAAGCAGCTTGGAGCTTTGAATTCTGTTTCCTGTAGATAGGACATTATAAATGATGGTTAGGTTGTGTAATTTAATCAATGATACACTATGGATTAAATAGGCTTCTCCAGAACTGTTCTGAACGTAACCATTATAAATAACATTGTGTCAGTGAAGACACGTTTCCTAGACCTCTACACTCTCTTCCTCAGACCCCTTACCCTTCAGTAATAATATAGATTAAGCCCCACTCCAATCCACTCCCTGATCAAGGCTTTAGTACTAAGGAAAGATATTATTCCAGCTCAGATGACAACTGGTAAATGTGGGGAGATGGGGAGAAAGAGGCTGTGGATGCAAGACCTCCAGCAGGAGTCACTCTTGTGTGTATTCCGGGTACAGACAGAAGAACCCAGAGCTGAAGGATGGCAGCAACAGCAGAGGCTTTTCCAATCAGTGTCAGTGGCAGTATGCAGGGAAATAGATATCTGACAGTGGATAAGGACAGAGGCTGCTGTCTCTATATTCCTACATAGGGGCTCTGTAAATTGAAGAGTGTATGGCACATATGGTTAGCATCTTCAATCTTGGAGACAACCATTCTTTCCAGAAGGGGAAAAAATTAAGTTCGGAGAGGTAAAAAGGAAATAAAAAAGATCTGGAATTCTGACCTTGACACTATTCATTAAATGCCATTTCCTTCTTCTATGATACAAATTCCTTCTCTGTAACTTCATAATCTCTTTGTTTAAACATATATGTTCCTTGAAGTCAGGGCTTATATCTTCTCTCTCATCTCCCCTACAATGCGTTTACCAAGGCTGGCCAGGGCTAGGGGCAGAGGCAATTCTAAATAAATAGTAGGAGATGAAATGTGTCCCTCCCAAATCTATTATGTGGCTGTCCCAGATGCCTTCATAGAGACCTTAGGCAGGTATGGCTTAATAGCAGCACAGCTACTTCCATTAAAAGATTTTGACACAGGGCCTTGGTATGACATGGCCACCAGAAAGAGCCAAAGTGATCTTCAGCTGTATTTTTTTAAAGAATGTTCATACTCAACTGTGGTCAGATTCTCCTCAGTTACAGTATTCAGCTGTGGGATCCATAACTTAAGAGGAACATGGACAAGCTGAAGTGCATCATGAGTGGGAGGAGGAAACAGGAGGAGAGGCTGGAATCTACATCCCATAAGGAACAGCTGAAAGAGCTGGGACTCTGCTAGAAAAGTGAAACAAGATGATACAATATTTTCCTTCAGATATCCCAAGGGCTGTCCCAAGACGGAGGAAGCACCCTTGTTCTGTGTGATGCTATCCAGAGGATACAGCTAAGACCCATAGATGATAGCTAAAAGGAAAACGATTGCAGCTTAACAAAGGAAAAGCTGTCCACAGTCAAAACTTTCCAACAACAGAATGGATAGGCTTAGAAGGGAATGAGCTTCCCTGTGACTACTGTAGAACAAGCTCAGGGACACCGCACAGGAGGCTCATGAAATGGTTAAGATTAGACTAGGTGACTTCTAAAAGGCTGTCTTCACTCTGAGATTCTTTGATTCTAGGTCTCCACCAAGAACAGAATTACTCTGGGAGCCCTGAGTTAAGTCTGCCCCTTGGTGCTTGAGGGGTAGAGGGGCAGGCAGTGAGAGCAGCCCTTCCCATAATCCCTGCTGTTCTTCATTAACTTTTCTCAGATGGGTCAGCATCTTTTTTCCCCTAGTTCTAAAGAAGCCTAACTATAAAAGTCATGACGTTCCCTCCAGATAATCATCCATAACCTCCAATCTCAAGTCTGAGTCTCTCTTTTTCCTTTAAAGAAATTCCTGGGGAGGGGGTTGGGGAGGGCAAGGGGGGAAATCATTTTAATTTTTTTAAGGGACAATGGAGTTGACTTATTTTCTCTGTGTGAGGTTTTGGAGAGGGAAAATCCTCTAATAGGCTTGACCTTTTTTAACTTCAGCAAGCATACATGTGGCTCTCAATGGGGTACCAGGTGTATTATGAAAACCCAGCAGGGCCAAAAGTAGTATCGACTCAAAGCTCAGCCAAGAGTTACCAGCCATACCACCCACCCTTCTTGCTCCACCTCCCTCCAACCTTCTTTGTATCTCTCTGATGGATTTCTAACCCATGCCTCAAAATGCCCTCTACTTTCTGGGATAGGGCAGCAGCTGGGAAACTGAGGTAGTGGACATCTTTGGTGATTCTAGAGGCAGAAATGAGGAGGGGATTCATGTAGGTAACCAGGCTGGACTAAGCTCCAAAGACGCACACCCCACAAAGGTCCCTTTGTGAGTGCCAGGCACTGGTCTGTAACACAGCTCAAAAGATTTCACAGGAACTCTCATTGTTCATATAATACCACCTCTGCACCAAACACGAATTCAAAATCACAGCCAAATTTACTTCCAGCCACAAGACAACCTCAATCTGAGTTTATCCAGATCCTCTTGAAGTCTCAACTGCCTCTCTGTGTGCTTCTAGAAATAAGGTCAGACTAGGAATGGGAAACAAACTAAAACAACTTAATAAGCATGCCCTGCCACTGTCCTAGGCTAAGGACGGCAAACACCATTAGAGTTTGCCTAATTCATTGTCACATCATCTGTGATAATAGAGATGGGGCAGTTATGCCTAGGCCCCACTCTGCAAATAGAGACTTGGGTCTGGAGAGTGTAAAATTATATAGCAATATCAGAGCACATCAAGTGGATGGGAGTAAAGCTTCTTTCTCCTCCAGGCTACTCCCCTACCCCACTCTGTTTTGTCCCAGGGCAGTAACTAGCCTCACTTGCTTCACTATGCCAGATAGAAACACCTACCATAAATGAGCCAAGAAAAGGGAAAATATGTAGCATGAGCCTACATATTACCAGACACATCTGATTAGAAGAGAATCCCCATTCCATCCAGACAGTACTCCTGAGTCAATGAGGTAGTGTAACATGTTAACCAAAGGAATCAATAATGCCAATGTCATGGGCCCTATTCCTTTATGGGTCATGTATCTTTTACTTGTTACCATGATCTCACCACTAGAAACACCACAATATAGGGAAACATCATAAACTATCCCTTATTATTTAGGATAATCAATCGTATTTTATTTTTTGGAGGTGGGGTTGCCCAATCATGGTACACTGCAGCCTGGAATTCCTGGGCTCTAGGGATTCCTCCTACCTAAGCCTCCTGAGTAGCTGGGACTACAGGTGCAAGACACCACATCCAGCAATAGTATTAAAAAAAACTTCTCTTTCTTTGCCACTTGACCATCGGGGGGGACTATACAAGTGTCCATAAATCAGGCAGTTGAATTCCCCATATTCAGGGAAATCATAGGAACCAGCAGGAATTGATGATTTCCCCAACTTAATCATTTCCTGGTCCAAAGGGTCTCCCATAACAACTATGAACTAGACTTTCACACTGCCTACCCTCTTCCCCCACTAATCACTACTTTTTCAAATTCCCCCACTCCCCAGATATCTCCACTTGTGCCACAAGATATCTCTGAGCATGTATGCCGCACCATCCCTGATGCAAACCGCTTCTGGTTTTTTTTTCCACAAAGGAGGTTCTCTGCCATTTTCCACCGTGCTTCCTGCACCTTACCTCTGTCTCTCCCTGACCTGAGATCATCACAAGTGATTTGGAGTCATCAAAATAGTCCTTCCCTACTCTGAGCCCAGACTCCATCAGAGTGTACCTACAACCCAGTCCTCACCAAGTGTGGAATTACAGGCTGGCATGGAAAGGGACACTGCATTAGGAGGCTAATAAGACTAGATACATCCCTGAAAGTTATTGCCCTGTGCTCCTTCACAAACCATAGTACTAACAGAAGAATCGGAAACTCTCTTAGTAGGACTGCCATTGACTCTCCGTATGATAGACATAGGTAAGCCACTGAATACATCAGTCTCAGTTTTTCCATCAGTTTCTCCACAATCTTTCCTGACTGCCTCACAGTGTAGCTGCAAGAGAGTAATGAAATAAAGGATGAGGAAGCACATTGTAAATAGTAACACTGTATGCGAATGAATTTCCTCACTCTGCAGCAACACTTCTGAGAAGAGAGCCAGAGCTAGCATAAAAGATTAGCTATTTGGCCAGGCGCGGTGGCTCACGCCTGTAATCTCAGCACTTTGGGAGGCGGAGGCGGGCAGATTGTTTGAAGGAGTTCGAGGCCAGTCTGGGCAACATGGTGAAATACAAAAATACAAAAATACAAAAAATCAGCCAAGCGTGGTGGCGTATGCCTGTAGTCCCAGCTACTTGGGAGGCTGAGGTGGGAGGGTTGTTTGAGCCTGGGAGGCGCAGGATGCAGTGAGCTGAGCTGGCACCACTGTACTCCAGCCTGAGCGACAGAGTGAGACCCTGCCTCAAAAACAAACAAACAAAAACATGGCTACTAGACTGTCATAGTATCATTTAAAGACCACCCACTTGAATGTCATTTTAGACATGGGGATGCCTAGACCCAGGTAGGGCAAGTGATATACCTAGGATTCCAGAACTAGAGAGTGGCAGAAAAAGGATTAGAACCCAAGTTTTTAATCTGCCAACCCAATTATCCTTCTATTCCCTTCTACCCATCCCAACCAGTGTGTACAGACTAGAAGGCTGTTTTCAAGGGAGAAAGCTGTATTGTTCTGAATCATAAAAGGAAATAAAATTAAGGTTGAAAAATGAAGAGGGAATTAATGAAATATGCCAAAACAGTGTCTTGTGAAGAAAAACACAATACAGGTAATCATTGTGCTTAAAAAAATACTATGGTCCCTTTATATACCGTTGAAGCCAACCCAGTTATAACTGACTTTTACTGTTAATAACTAGGCTATTTGGGAGGAATGGGAGAAATAATTTTACCCCTTGCATATCTAAATGCATGTCATAATGAGCCTTCATATAATAGGGGTCAACTGTACATTCAGTGGAAAGGGAATCATTAAAAGGCACCCTGCCTCTCAACACACGAAGCACTTCCTCTATGGCTTGGCAAGGGAAACCCTCATCTACCCTCAAATAATCCCCCAGCCAGACCACAAATTGCTGGCTGCCCCATACTTAGTAACATCCCCTGCCATGCTCTCACTGGCTCACAAAATAATCCGGGACCACAGCAGCAAGCACTCTCTGGGGTGCTTCTCAAGATGGGTCAGCTCTGGCCAGAGCTGAAAAATGACCTCTCCAAGGCAGGTTGTCCAGGCAGACTGTGGAAATTCTGTGGGTGGGGTGAGGAGAAAAAGAAAGGGAGGAACTGCCAGACCATGGAGGGCTGCATATCCCATTGTGACCTTGGTGGAAAGAGTGGGGAGAGGAGGAGCTTGATTAGAAGCAATTCCTGAAGGCCAGGATTCCCCTCACCAAAGGAGTTGAGTGTTTTTGTTAAAAAAAAAAAAAAAAATGCATATAACTTTCTCCAGAGAACACTGGAGGGCGACTGCCTCAGGAGGGGTTGTGACGGTGGTTGACAAACGCATCTCAGGCTGGTTAAAGTACATGACAAGTATGGGGGAAAGGGTGCTGGATGAAGATCTGGGCTAGTTTGGGGAGGCTAATGATCAGAGGGGTCCCTGCCAGCCCCCCAAAATATTGCCTCAGCATACCTCAGACTCCTCAATCTGATTGGTACACTCACGGCAACACTCCACGGTTGCTAAGAGTGTGGGCCCCAAGGCCTGAAGGATCCCATACGCTGGAAGTCAACCACAGGCTCCAATGCAAGGCAAATGCTGCACAGGTTATTGTGGGTGTGTGTTGCGGGAGACCTTTGCTGAACCCTCTGCTGAGATGTGACCAATGTTGAACCCCACCCCCCCGCAAAAAAAAAAGTGATATTTGCTCCCTGCTGAAAAGACACATCTTTCTGTCTCCAGCCTGAACCCACATCTACAACTTCAACTGCCATTTAAGCGGGTCGGAAGAGGGAGGGCTTTTCGGATTTGAGGATTTAAGAGAAACAACAACAAAAAAGTGGAATAAAGTTCGTGAAGTCCGTTCACTTGGCAATCTGGCACCTCAAGGTGAGTCGTCCCACAAGTCACTCTTCCTGGTAACAGCTCCAGCTGCCCCTACCCCTCGCCCTCACCCCTACGAGGGAGGCTCGCTTTGGGGGTTCTGGAGCACTCAGGAGAGCTCCTTTCTCCTGTCCTCAGCTGCAACTTGGCTTCCTGCAGATCACAGACTCCTAAAACAAACAAACCCTGGCGGCGGCGGCGGCGGCGGCGGCAGCGGCAGCGGCAGCAGCAGCAGCAGCAGCAACAGCAGCAGCTCCAGCACAGCTGCGCTCCATGGCGCAAAAGTTTCCTCCACACTTCTCAACGTGCAGGAAATCTCGCCGGCGCTGGGGCAGGACTCTGGAGGGAGGGAGAGGCCGAGCCGAACCGGCGGCAACAACGCCCCAAAAGCTGAATGGATGTGTGCGCGTCCGGTCGTGGGAAGTGAGGCTGGCAAAAGCCACCAATGCCTCATCTCCGTTCCCACACCAGCCTCTAGCCCTGCAACCTGCCTGGGAGGGACGGCCCGCCGGTCAATAGAGGGGACAACGCTGCCAAGAGAGCTGCGAAGCCGCGATGACTGTCCCTTCAGTCCTTCACTGTCCCGTAGGGACGCAGGGGCCTCCAAGGAGAAATCCCCAACGGCCTCCACTTCCTCCAGCCCAAGCTGAGGGAAGTAGCCGCCCTGACGTGGGGGAGCAAGGGCTGCCCCAGCGCCCTCGCGAGTGTGTCTGCGCGCAAGGTTCTAGCCGGGGGCCAGTTGTGCTCCCAGCTCCTGTTCCAGCCACCCTTAGGGGATGTCTGCACCTGGACTGGTGGCAAGACCCCTCCGTGCCGCTCAGAGGGTCTTTCGCTCCCAGCCCTAAGTTTCAAAGTTGGCCTGAGGGCCCCGTCCAGCGGCAGCCTTCGCACCCGCTTGTCCATTCAAAGTTAGGCGCCGTTAGGACATGAGCCGCCAGTTCTTACCTTAGACACTGTGAGCGGCTCGCAGTGTTCCAGACCCCCCTTAAGGGTGAAGCCCCAGGGTGCCCCCCCTTGCAGCTGCACAGGGACGTACTGGAAGGACCCAGGCCGGTTCTCCATCCTCGGCTGGGCTCAGGCGCCGCCGGGCTCCTTTTCCGAGGGGGCTACGTTGCCTCCGCCCCCAGCAGCTCCGCCACCATCGCCCTCCAGCTCTACGCCACCCCGCACCGCCCTGCTCCGCCTACTCTCCCGGCTGGAGACGCTCAGGCAGCGAGCGAGCGCAAGGAGGAAATGACACGGAGCTGGAGAAAGGGGGAGAGAGGGGGGAAAAGGAGAAGGGAAAAAAAGAAAAGAAAAGAAAGAAGGAGAGGCGGAGGGATAGCGCGTAATGGACAAGAAAGCGGAGCAATGGGGAGGGGCAGTCACTGGGACCTCGCCTATAGGATCGCTGGGGAGTGAGAGCGAGGCGAGGCCCCACATCAATTGTTACATTGTTTCATTCAAGCAGGGCCCCTCTTTGGTCCTCCTCTTTACTGCCGGGTTCCCCGCCCCTCCAGCCAGCCCAGGCGAGGGGAGGTGAAAGTCGTTAGTGTGGACGGCCCGCGTGGCTGAGTGGGCTGAAACGCTGGTTTCCTGATTAGCGCGTTCATGTTTCTCTGGCTGCCTTTTTCTTCTGAAGGTCCCCAGAACGAAGACCTGGGAGGGTTAAAAGGCTGCTAATTTGTGGACCTTACCTAGAGGGGTGGGAAGCAAAGCCAGCAGGCCAGCGGATACAGTGAGGCTGTGTGTGTAGGCTGCTCTGTGTGTACGTGCTAGGTGTGTGGGGTCATTATGAAACATTGCCCCAGAGCATAGTTTAAATAAAGAAGCACTTTGAGGATGCCCCCTGCTTGGGCTCCCCCGCACCCTGGCTCAGTGTTGGTGTCTATGGCTAGCACTGTGCTTGTGTATGTTCCAGTCATCTGGAGTTCCTGGCACGGCCTTGCACTTGCCCTACTGAGATGAGCAAGCCAGCAATCAGCAAACTTTATGACTAGCAGTATTGTCTCTAAACAAACCTACAGGAAAGAGCATCCATTGATAAGCTGGCCAATTAATAATGTTTTGCCTTTGGGAAGAATCAGCTTTTAGACTGGGTCCAGAACATCTCTGCACATCTGTTCAAGCTTGACCTTGTAGTTTCTGAGCTGGCTTTTATAACAGACCAAACAGCCACAATAATAGTCCTGAAAAGCGAATTTGTTACTGAATCTTGTGCTGATTTCTCTGCCTTCACTTAGACAGGTTATCTTCTCTCTTTGAGGTGTTTTCTCTGGAGCCACATGCGGGCAGTGAATTTTTAAAGGGCTTCGCACTAGCGGAGAAAGTGTTGACAACTCAGTTGTGACTCAACAGGATGTTCCCACTCTGTCTCGCCTGTTCAGTCTCTTCCCCTGTTCTTGTGCAGCTTCTTCTTCATGGCCAACAAACACACTGCGGCCCCTTCCTTCACAGCCAGCTTTCTGCGGTCAAGGTTTCCACTCTCTACTTCTACTTCCTCACCTGTCACTGCCTCTTCAACACACAGCAGCCTGCGGTGTGCTGCAGCAGGCCACTGAAATGTCTCTCAAAGTCACCCCCCTCCATCAATCCTTTTTTCTCAGCACCCCCCTGGACTGCCTGCATATATGATGCTGCCCTGACTTTTCTTTAATAAAATGGCAATTTAGGTGTTTATAGCCTGCCTTTTTAAAGTCCTTAGAGATGATGCACATGGGAAACCATCCTCTATCTTTTAGACTTTTAGGCCTACAAAGACCGTCTTGACCATGTTTATTGTTTTATATTTTCCTTACTTGAAAGCAGAAAATTTGATAAAATGGCAACTCAACTTGTTGATTCTTACTTGTGTTAACCTATGTTATAACATTCATTTGCCCTGCCCCACCTTGAAACTCCGCATTTTTTTTCTTTTTCGGATAATATTTCTATGATTGTAACTTGGTAGAATCCAGAGTGTTTCAGTCCCAGCATATCTGTAAAGTTCAGTTCACAGGATATATAGTCATCACTCAAGGACTATTAGAATTATGTGTCTAGACTAGAGGAAAGACGTTTGGAAGCAGTAGACACACATCTGAGCCCTGGCCTTGTCACTAACTAGATGGGTGACCTTGGGCAAATCACTGAGCTAACTCTTTTCAGTCTCCTGTTCTTCCTCTGTAAACTTTAGCTAATAAGCCCTGACTTTCCTACCTCCCAGGACTCTTGAGAGACTAAGATGAAATAATACATATGAAAACACTTTGGTAAGGAAAAAGTAAAAATCCTCTCACAGCCTTATTATGAAAGCAAGCACTGAGCTAGTCTTTAACTAACCTATTTTCATTCCAAGCCTTACTCTACAATGATGTCTTATTGCACTCTTCAGTTTATCCTTTTCATCATTACAGCAGAACATAAATTACCTAGCCCCTTGTACAAACAGTGCATAAGTAGTAGATATTCTGAACATAAGGTGACTGGATTATCTTGCTTCTTTATTGATAAAAATCAGTGCTGCTAGCAGGCATCTCATTCTTCTTTGGAAGTATACAGTTAGTGGGAGCATGATTGCATAGTGGAAAGGGTACAGGGTAGAACTTGAGATGCCTAGATTCTAAGCCAGTTCTGCCATTAATTAACTGTGAGATATTAAGCATGTCACCCCCACTCTCTGTAAACTGAAGGGGTTGAGCGACTTGATTTCTTAAGTTCCTCTACAGTTTACAAATTCTGTGACTAATTCCTGGCAAGTGCCTAAACGTAGTATATGTGCAAACAAAGTCTTGATAGAGTTGAACCAAGTAAAAAGAAAGCAATGGAGAACATTCAAGGGGTATATTACTCTCTGTGTGTGTGTGTGTGTGTGTGTGTGAGTGTGTGTGTGTGTGTGAGTGTGCATGCACACGCTGGAGCTATCAGACAGATGATAAATTCATTCTAAAGTATGTTAAATTGCCTGTGGGGAAAAGGTGGAAAGTCCACTAGGCAGGTAGAAATAGGAAACTGCATATCAAGGAAGGGGTGGTGATTGATAATACACGTTTGGATGATAACTGAAGCCATTATTTGCAGTATATAATCTCACCCAGAGAAATTAGAATCTCACCCAGAAAGTAGAATCCTGGACTACGCTAATATTTAAAATATTATGCTAATATTCAAAAGTCAGGAAGGATAACAAAAGACCCACAAGGGAGTAGACACAGGAGGTGGGCAAAAGGCCAATCAGGGAGAGATAAATTAAAACCAGGCTAGGTACTTCCACCTCATTAAAAATTCCTCTCAGGAGTCTTGTATTCATTCAAAATCTATTGAGAAGTTTACATTTTTGGAAGAAGGAAGACTGAAATAGCAGTCCTTCTCTGAACTTTTTTTAAAAAACTTCCTTAGCTGAACCTTTTTTTAAACTCAAATTTGAATACAATTTTCCTCATCGCAGTGCCTCTAGCTTTTTTGTTTTTGTTATCATTTTTTAAAATTTTTATTTTTCCCTCCCCTGTGGGATCTAATCTAGCTCCTTTTTGAATGAGGAACCTTTTGAGATTCTAGAGAAACCTAAGCACTCTCTCCCCCTGAAAGCTACACATGTTCACACAATGCTGTATATAGTTTGGGCTGAGATTATAGACCCTAGCTTCAGAATCCTTGCTCTAGGCTGGGTGTGGTGACTCATGCCTGTAATCCCAGCACTTTGGGAGGCCTAGGCGGGTGGATTAGGTCAGGAGTTCGAAACCAGCCTGGCCAACATGGCGAAAATCCTTCTCCACTAAAAAAAAATACAAAAATTCGCCGGGCGTGGTGGCACGCGCCTGTACTTCCAGCTACCTGGGGAGGCTGAGGCAGGAGAATCACTTGAACCCGGGAGGTGGAGGTTACAGTGAGCTGAGATTGCGCCACTGCACTCCAGCCTGGGCAACAGAGTGATACTCTATCTCAAAAACAAAAACAAAAATACCCTTGCTCTAGAAAAAGACAAGATTTGTTCTTTTTGTGTGTGTGGTAAAAGCGAAAAAACAAACAAACAAAAACACAAACAAAACAAAAAACACCCATATCATGAATTCTACCCTCGTACCAAATTTTTAATTGTACAGAACAGTATTTAAAATTTTATGTACATTGTTGTACACCAGATGTCTAGAACTTCTTCATATTGCATGATTGAATCTATCTAAATTGAACAAAAACTCTTGCCTCACACCCGGCCTGTTGGTGACCACCATTCTACTTTCTGCTTCTATGAGTCTGACTACTTTAGATACCTCATATAAGTGAAATCATGTAGTATTTGTCTTTCTGTGACTGCCTTATTTCACTTAGCATAATGTCCTCCAGGTTTATGCATGTTATCTCATATGACAGGATTTCCTTCTTTTTTTAAAGGCTGAATAATATTCAATTTCATTTAAAAAATACACATTTTTTCTTTATTCATTCATCTGTCAATGAGCATTTCTTCCAGCTTTATTGAGGTATATTTGAAAAATAAAATTGTATATTTTTAAGATGTACAATATAATGATTTATATTTGCATACATTGTAAAATGATTACCACAATCAGCTAATTAACACATCTATCACCTCACAGCTGCCATTTTTTGCATGCGTGTGGTGAGAAGACATAAGATCTACTGTCTTAGCAGATTTCAAATATAAAACACGGCATTATTAACTATAGTCACCACGCTGCACATTAGATCCCCAGAACTTATTGATTTTATAAGTGAAGGTTTGTACCATTTGACCAACATCTTTCCATTTCCCACCCCCCAGCCATATAAGTGAGATCATGCAGTAATGCAGTATTTGTCTTTCTGTTTTTGGCTCATCTCATTTAGCCTAATGTCCTCCCAGTTCATCCATTTTGTCAAAAATGTCAGGATTTCCTTCTTCTTTAAATGAAGGGGTACACACATGTATATATACAGTTATGCATCACTTAATGACGGGGATACGTGCTGAAAAATGCATCGTTAGGCAATTTCATCATCGTGTGAACATCACAGAGTGTACTTACACAAACCTATATGGCATAGTCTACTACACACCTAGGCTATATAGTATAGCCTATTGCTTCTAGGCTATAAACCTGTACAACATGTTGCTATACTGAATACTGTAGGAAATTGTAACACAATGGCAAGTATTTGTGTATCTAAACATATCTAAACCTAGAAAATGTACAGTACAAATATAGTACAAAAGCTAAAAATGGTACATCTGCAAAGGGCACTTATGAAGGGAGCTTGCAGAACTGAAAGTTGCTCTGGGTGAGTCAGTGGGTGAGTGGTGAGTGAATGTGAAGGCCTAGGACATTCCTGTACACTACTGTAGATTCTATAAATAATGTACACTTGAGCTACACTAAATTTATTTAACATTTTTTCTTTCTTCAATAATAAACTAACCTTAATGTGTTGTAACTTTTTTACTTATAAACTTTTAGATTTTTTTTATTTTGTAATAACACCTAGCTTAAAACACAAACACATTGTATAGCTATACAAAAATATTTTCTTTATATCCTTATTCCATAAACATTTTTCTATTTTTATTTTTTTACATTTTAAACCTTCTGGTTAAAAACTAACACACAAGCACACAATTTAGCCTAGACCTACACAGGATTAGAATCATGAAGATGTCACTAGGTGATAGGACTTTTTCAGCTCCATTATAATCTTATGAGACTACCATTGTATATTCAGTCAGCTGTTGATCAAAATATTATTACATGTCACATAACTGTGTATGCGTGTGTATGCGTGTGTGTATTCAAAACATTTTAAATCTATTCTTCCATCAACAGATTCTTAGATCATTTCCATATTTTGGCTACTGTGATAATGCTGCAATGAACATGGCAGTGCAGATATCTTTTCAAAATACTGATTTCAATTCCTTTAAATATATACCAAGCAATGGGATTACTGGATCATATGGTAGTTCTATTTTTATTTTTTGAGGAACCTCCATACTGTTTTCCATAATGGCTACAGTAATTTACATTCCTGCCAACAGTGTACAGTGTATGAGGGTTTCTTTCTTTACATTTTTGCCAACACTTGTTATCTCTATAGAGTTATCACTACAGAAAACCACCCAACTGCAAAAATAAACAATAAAAGAGGAAGAAAAAAAGAATATACAAAACAACCAGAAAATAAATAATACAATGATAGGAGTAATCTTCCCCTATCAATAATAACCTTGAATGTAATATGTTTTGAAGTCAGTAAGTGTGAGGCCTCCAGTTTTGTTTTTCTTTCTGAAGATTGTTTTGGATATTTGGCTTCCTTTGTGGTTCTATATGGATTTTAGGAGTTTTTCTTTTTTCTTTTCTTTCTTTCTTTCTTTTGTTTTTGAGATGGAGTTTCGCTCTGTCGCCCAGCCTGGAGTGCAGTGGTGCAATCTAGGCACTGCAACCTCCACCTCCCAGGCTCAAGTGATTCTCCTGCCTCAGCCTCCCAAGTAGTTGGGACTACAGGCGCCTGCCACCATGCTCAGCTAATTTTTGTATTTTTAATAGAGATGGGGTTTCACCATATCGGCCAGACTGGTCTCGAACTCCTGACCTTGTGATCCGCCCCCCCCCCCCCCTGGCCTCCCAAAGTGCTGGGATTATATGCGTGAGCCACTGCGCCTGGCTGATTTTAGGGATTTTTCTACTCATGAAAAAAAAATGCCTTTGGAGTTTTGATAGGGATTGCATTGAATCTGTAGATCACTTTGGGTATGTATTAAAAGATCATTTGTTAACAATCAGCAAAGTGAAGAGATAACCTACAGAATAAAAGAAAATATTTGTAAACTATCCATCTGACAAGGGATTAATAATCAGAATATATAAGGAACTCAAACAACTCAATAGTTAAAAAAAAAAGACAAAACACACACGAATACTCCAACTAAAAAATAGGCTAAAGGTCTGAATAGACTTTTCTCAAAAGACATACAAATGGCCAACAGGTTTATGAAAAAAATGCTCAATATCACTAATTATCAGAGAAATGCAAATCAAGATCACAATTAGATATCACATCACCCCACCCTAGCTAAAATCGCTTTTATCAAAAAGAGATAATAATAGATGGGGAGAAAGGAGAAACTTCATGTACTGTTGGTTGGAATACAATTTAATACAGCCAGTATGGAAAACAGCATGGAGGTTCTTCAAAAAACTAAAAATAGAAGTACCATATGACCCAGCAATCCCACTACTGGTAATTTATCTGATAGAAAGGAAACCAATATATCAAAGAGATATCTGCACTACCATATTTATTTCAGCACTATTCACAATAGCCAAAATATGAAATCAACCTAAGTGTCCATTCATGCATTGAATGGATAAAGGAAATGTGATATATATACACAATGGAGTATTAGTCAGTCATAATAAAACAATGAGTTTGGATGTGGTGTCTCATGTCTGTAATCCCAGAACTTTAGGAGGCCAAGGTGGAAAGATTGCTTAAGCCCAGGAGTTCGAGACCAGCCTGGGGAACATAGGGAGACCCTATCTCTACCAAAAATAAAATAAAAAAATAGCTGGGCATGATGATGCACACCTGTAGTCCCAGGTACTTAGGGGTGGTGAGGTGAAAAGATTGTTTGAGCCCAGGAGGTTGGGAGGTCAGGAATTCAAGTCTGCAGTGAGCCATGATCCTGCCACTATGCTCCAGCCTCCATGACAGAGTGCAAAACCTTTCTCCAAAAATAAAAAATAAAAATAAAATAATGAAATCCTTTCATTTGCAGCCACATGGATGGAACTGGAGGTCATTATGTTAAGTGAACTAAGCCAAGTACAGAGAGACAAACATCACATGTTATCACTCTTATG
>NW_026652282.1:45176067-45213507 GCF_009828535.3 Hylobates moloch
CTACTCGGGAGGCTGAGGCAGGAGAATCGCTTAAACCTGGGGGACAGAGACTGCAGTGAGCCTAGATCGAGCCACTGCACTCCAGCCTGGCGACAGTGCGAGACTCTGTCTCAAAAAAAAAAAGAAGATAAAAAAGTGTATCTCATGAAGATAGAGAGTAGATTTGTGGTCACCAGAGGCTGGGAGGGGTAGAGAAAGGGGGAAATGAAGAGAGGTTTATTAATGAGTAAGAATACATAACATGATAAAAGAAATAAGACCCAGTGTTTGATGGATCAGTAGAGTGACTATAGTTTAAAATAATCTATTATCAATTTCAAAATAGCTAGAAGAGAATAATTCAAATGTTTCTTGATTAAAGAGAGGCAAATTAAGGTGATGGATATCCCAATTACACAGATTTGATTTCTACAAGTTATATGAATGTATTAAATTATCACATGTACCCCAAAAACAGCACACATCTATATTGATAAAAAAATGAAATTATTTTAAAAGGTTCTTTTAAAGAGCTTACATATTTACTGAACCAATCTTTCTTTCCTTTTCTTTCTTCCTTCCTTCCGTCCTTTTCTTTCTTTTTTCTTTCTTCCTTCCTTCTTTCTTTCTCTCTCTATTCCCTCCTTCCTTTCTCTTTTCTTTTCCTTTCTTTTCTTTTCTTTTGAGACAGGATCTCACTCTGTCACCCAGACTGGAGTGCAGTTGTGCGATCACGGCTCACTGCAGCCTCTAATTCCTGGGCTCAAGTGATCTTCCCTTCAGCCTCCTGAGTAGCTGAGACTACACACATGCACTACAATGCACAGCTAAATTTTGCACTTTTTGTAGATATGGGGTCTTTTATATTGCCCAGACTGAAAGAATGTTTCAATAGAAAAAATATTCACGGCCGGGTGCGGTGGCTCACGCCTGTAATCCCAGCACTTTGGGAGGCAGAGGTGGGCGGATCACCTGAGGTCAGGAGTTTGAGACCAGCCTGGCCAACACTATGAAACCCCGTCTCTACTAAAAATACAAAAATTAGCCAGGCGTGGTGGCAGGTGCCTGTAATTCCAGCTACTTGGGAGGCTGAGGTAGGAGAATCACCTGAACCCGGGAGGTGGAGGTTGCAGTGAGTGGAGATTGTGCCACTGCACTCCAGTCTGGGCGACAAGAGTGAAACTCCATCTCAAAACAAAAAACAAACAAACAAAAGAAACAAAAAAAGGAAAAGGTATTCACTCAGTAAGTTAAATTTGCCCTAGACTGAAAGAATGCTTGCTAAGCACTGGGTACTGTGCAAGGCATGCTCCATGTATTATTGGCAAGTATTACAATAGGCCTACAAAGTAGGCATTATTAAGTCTGTTTTCCAAGTGAGGAAACTGCTCCATGAAGTGGTAGAACCAGGATTGTAAGGCAAGGAGGTTGCAGAAGCATCCTGTGATAACTTTATTTATCATGTCTCTATCATAGTCCCCTCTTTTGCAGTGAAGGAAGGGATTTGGAGTCCTCCGTTTTGCTCTCCTCATGTTTCCACATGGGAGGACTTCTGTTAGAATAACACTCCTGGCCTGTCTCCCCCTCTTCATGTGACGGATGAGTTGGCAAGTCTGTATCACTAAGTGTAGGGAGTATTAGGAAGCCTATTATGGCAGACTTTCTATTCCCTATCTTCCAATACAGATTTTAACAGTGATAAACTGATATTTTTAATCTCTGTTTATTTCCTTCCTGTGTCTATCAGTTGGTTCTGAACTTGGGAATGAATGAGAGGTGTGCTACTATTCACTACTGTTCCAAAATGTATTTATTCAACGCATTTTCTTACCAGCCTGTGTCCTTCTTTCAACTTATCTATTCCATGTTGTCTCCTGGTGTCTATGTGAGCCTGTCTGTGAATGTACCTCTGATCGCCTAGATACCTATAACACGAAGTGTGTGTGGGTATTAGGCCAAAGCTCCATGTGGTCCTAAGGAAAATGATCTGCATGTGCATGGGTGAAAGAAGGAGAGAGAATGAAGGTGTGTTCCTTGAATTTGGCTTTGAGGGCTACCTTCACATAACTATCATGATGCTTTTTGTCCTTCTTTACTAGAAGCAGGCTCTACCACAAAAGAATGCTTAAGCCCATTTCTTTGCCGATCGTTTCATTCTGGGGCCACGGACCTTCCTCTTCTTATCTCTGTGCTAGCAGTGTCAGAAGAGGGAGAGCAGTCACTATTTCAGAAGTCTTTTCTGTGCTGGCTCAAAGATTGAAGATTGTTTACAGACTAAGGAAGTTCTCATTTTTCACAGGCAGATTATAATACTAGAGAAATCTGACCTGTGTTTTGTGATTGTTATCTAGCATTCTGTGGCCCATACTTCTAACATACTTGATAAATGATGTCAAGTCATCTTCTTAATTTCATCACACCCTTGGGAAAAATAAGGTAAGAGTCAGAATTATAGCCACCCTTTTACAGATGAAACCAAAGGTAGAATAGTTTCATTGCTTAACTAATCATTCTTCCTACATTTCCTTGGAATTTCAGGTGTTGGTGGGCCGACTATTCCTGGGCCGGTTGCCTAACAGGCAAAGGGGGAACCAAACCATGTTTTAATGAAACAGATTTTGTCAGAAATAATATCAAAAGGTGTTCATTTTTAGTCTCATCAGTTGAATCTCTTGGAGTATTCCACTTGGGTTTCTAGGGCCTCTGTTTCTCTCCTTCCCCATTTACCCTATGCTGCCCAACAATTTCCCTGACACTTCTGGATGTTTCTCACAGGGGAGAGAATCTGGGTCAATAATCATAGGCAGTGGAGAGGGGAAAAAAGTTGAATGTTCTAGGTATTATTCATATGCAGATTACATGAAAATAGTAGCAAGTTTCTCCTTCCCATTTATCTATACATCTAAGGGTGTGCAGGTATGTAAGGGATGGGCAGGTGCAGCAAAGGAGAGTTCTAAGTAGACCGTCCTACTAAAGAGTGTGTCTGATTCCTGGGAAATTTTGCCTAGGGCTAGGGAAAGATTTATAGTCAAGGTCTGTTTATTTTGAGTTAAAGTTAGTATAACATTAGTATAAAATGTTATAGCTTAGACATTATTTGAGGTCAATAAATTCTTATAAGTGCATACTTCTGGAGAAATATGGAGTTTATGTTTCTCCTTGGTTAACTTTATAAAAAAATCTTTCTATTGTTGAAGTATCTCTTCTGGGTCATCTGGTTCTTTTATCCACTCAGAAAAAAATGCCAGTTTTCTTATGGAATCTCAGGATCTTGGCTTGGTATTAGATTTGAGACTGTAGATTCAAAGCCTCTTCATCCTTCTTGAGTTAATAAATCTAGACAGCATTCGTGTGTGTGTGTGTGTGTGTGTGTGTGTGTGTGTGTAAAAGGCTGCCATCTGTGGTGGTTGGTGCTCTCAGAGAAGGCTTGCTGAAGCAGGAGTTGGTTTGTGTCCTAAGCTCACAGTAGTGTCAGCTCAATTGGAAACTCTCCATTTGCCCTTGGGGAAGTCACTCACTTGGTACAAGTCTAGCTGGGCTGTGATGCATGTTTGCCATTGCTCTAAAGAAGTTTCAGCTGGCAATTGACTCCTTCCTCATAGCAAGGATGTAAAAATCAGATGAACTGCTCAGATCCAACATGTGGGCTGAAAGATGTCCTCTTCTGGGTACCCAGTTCAGACAGTGGCTACCCCTTGCTTTGAGCTGTGTGTTAGCCAATTTGTTCTATTTCTCAAATACTGTTTTCTGTGAGCCATTACTCCTTGGTAATTCATAGAGTAAATTTTCAGTGCATATTAAGCTCTGATCTCAATTCATCCAACCATGGAAAGAAAAAAGTCACACATGCATATACACACAAACCCCAGCTTTAACTTTTTCCCTTTCCAAAGTCATTCATCATTTTGCCCTCCTATAGTGACAGAGAAAGTACACCAATTCATTGGGCATTTGAGCAAGATAAAGCCCTCACTACAGTTTTGGTGAAGCTCTTGAGAAATACACAGTTGGCAGTCAAAAGAACTATTTGTGGTGTCAGGGATACACACACAAACATATGCACATATTCAACAAGTCATGGGAGGTGAGACATGGGTGATGTGCAGTTGATGGATAATGGGATGGGAAGCTTGAGAGTTTGGTTTGTTTTACTCCCTTGCCCCATATTTTCCAGATATACATTAGATATATATATAGATAGATAGATGATAGATAGATAGAGAGATAGATAGATAGATAGATGATAGATAGATGATAGATAGATAGATAGATTCTTCTTTCCTTTTTGATAATTTATTTTTACTCTAGACTTAGTAGAAATGACCCCATCTGTGATATGTCAGCTAAAGAGAAAATCATTTTGCTTTGGTTCAGATCCAGAATGACCTAGCCCAAAGAGGAAAGAATGACCAGCTGCCTTTGTCCAGGAGTGTCAGAGGGGCTTCTGAAAAGAATTGCTTTCTCCAAATATTTTCTTTGGGGGAAGTAGTCCCAGGCATGTGTACATATGCCTGGATGTGTGCACATACACCCTTCTACCCATACAGACACATGAACAAACTCATACATAAGACTTTATGTTCAAATTGGGGAAACCTGGCTTTTTTCTGAGAGTCTGGAAGCTCAACTTACTAAAGAAAGAGGTTCCTAAATTCTGAAACAATTGTCCAGAGTCTCTTTGGAAACACTTCCTTGATGTTCTAATATATAGGGCATTTTCAGTGTTTTTTTTTTCTTTCATTGGTTTAGAGTAAACTTCAGAAACCTGGAAATGATACTTAACTCTTTCCTTTCTCTCCTCCTATCACCTATGTCCACTCAATCATCAAGCCCTGTCATTTCTGGTCCTAAATTAGTTCTTACATCAATCCACTTCTCTCCATGCCCACTGCCACTCCATCGCCATCTCACACCTAGACCATTGCAATACCTTCCTAACGAGGTTCTCTGATGCCTGCAGTTCTGCCCAGATGCATCTAATCCATTCTCCACGTTGCAGTACAGTTGACCTTTAAACAACATGTGTTTGAACTACGTGGGTCTACTCATACATGGATTGTTCTCAACCGAAGGTGGATTGAAAATACAGTATTCACTGGATGCAAAATCCACACATACAGAGGCCCAATTTTTTTTATCTATGGGTTCCACAGGGCTGACTGTAGGACCTGAGTATGCACGGATTTTGGTATGGGAGGGTGTCTTGGAACCAATCTCCTGTGTATACTGAGGGACAACTGTACTTCGCAGCCAGGGTGCTCTTTCTGAAGCACAAGCTATGTCACTCCCCTGTCCAATTTTCTTCAACGGTTCGTCATTGCTTACTGAATAAAGTCTGAGTTCCTTGATTAAGACTCTTAATACGTGGATCCTGCCTACATAATACCCAGCACTCTATCCCCATGCCCCCTCAACTCTGTTCCCTTCCCCCTCCACACATGGCTCTCTGAAAGTACCAAATTACGCATGGTTTCAAGTACAACCTGTTCTCTTGTAACTCTCAGCCTTTTTATAAGCTATTATTTCTTTCTGGAATACCCGCCACTTCATGCTTGTCCATCTGGTAAACCTCTACTCCTTCTTCAAGTCAGTACAGAATTCACACTTATAGAAGGAAACCTTCCTTGGCATCCTTAATCAGCCTTAGGCAGTTCTTCCTTGATGTTCTTACTACCTCCTTTGTATCTCTCAATTATGGTGCTGCTTATGTGTTATTGTACTTGCTTCTTTCCCTGGGCTGGATATTCTGTGAGGGCAGGAACCATGTCTGGATCCTCAATATGTTCCTCAGTACAGGGCCTGGATGTAGTCGATGTTCAATCATCACTAAATACATGACCTGGGCCTGAAATACCAAAGGCATTTTTGGTTATATAAGAATAACCTTCTGGCTATTGTGTTGATAGATCTTGTAATCATGGAGTGGAACATGAGGCTTGCCCCACCTAGAGTGGCCAGCAAATGGGACACCTCAGAGAGGATCCTCTAGTGACTTAGAACCCAAAAAAGGACCCTGGGACTAACCCAGTTCCAGGCCTAGAAAACTTTCTACTTTGATGCTGTTTACTGTTACATGCTACTGGAGAACTAATACAAAAATGTAACAATTTGACTGGATTATAGACAAGGACTATAAGGAATATTAATTGTCATCTTCTTAACATGTATTCCAGGTGCTCCACAAACTGACCCCTGCCTGGGTTTCCAGCTTTGTCATTCCCTCCTCTGACTCACACTTTACCCTCTGGCCACACCAAACTGCTTACAGCACCTGCTGTGTCATGATGTGTCATACCTCTATGTTTTTACCCATGCTGTCCTTCTGCCCAGAGTAGCTTTTCCTTTGCTTAGGTAATTCTTACTAACACTTTAAGACTTAGCTCGGGCCTCACTTCTTCCAGGAAGCCATTTCTAACTAATCAACATGCACACACACACACACACACACACACACACACTCTGAGTCTAGATAGATGTCTCTATGAATCAGGACTGTTTTGCTTGCAAGTCACAGAAATACAACACAAATATGCTTAAGCCAAAAGAAGTGGGTTATTGATATTAAGAAAAATTCAAGCATAATTTTAGGCATAGCTAGATCCAGGTGCTCAAATGGTGTCATCAGCAATCTCCCTCTATCTCTTGGCTCTGATTTCTCCTATGTTAACTAAATTCTCAAGCAAATTCTCCCACATGATAGCCAAGATAGCCATCAAGAACTATAGATTTGCATCTTACCATTTAGCAACCCCAGTGGAAACACAGACCCATTTTCTTAAAAGTCCCAGCGAAAGTTCCAGAATTCAGTCCATGTCTTAACCAACCACAATGGCCAAAGAAACAGAATCTAGGTGGGATGAGACCTGATACCAAAAGCAGATATGTTGGGCAGCAAAAGCACTATATGCTCATACTCAGTTTTCCTCTTCTATGCTCCCATATTCCTCTCCCCCTGCCAGTAACTCTGATTACACTGTATCATTTTGTGTGTGTGTGTGTGTGTGTGTGTGTGTACCTGTCTCCTCCTCTAGACTGTGAGTTCCTATGTTTATTTGCCTCTGTATTGCTAGAGATAACAGTATGGCGGCTTGGCTTCTAGTAGGTGCTCTCAATCAATGAAGGATGAATGAATGGCTCTGCTGTGCATTTTTCACATATGATTAAATTACAGAGAGTGATACTGAAAGCCAAGTCCAGGCAAACAGTTTAATTTGATACTTAGACAAATTAATAACATGACTCAAATTTATTTGGTTATATGCATAATTATTACTGGGTTGCATGGTAAAGAGGCATAAATAGTAAACGGTTCATTTGACGTTCTAAATGTAATAAATGTCTTCTATGTGTCAGGGCTCTACTAGACACTAAGATTAGCCTTTGCCTGTTCATTAGCCCCTTACCATTAATGGAAGTCAGTATAGTATAGTGGTTGTGGCTCTAGGGCCCTGGATTGAACTAACATCTGCATTTACTATAATAGTTCAGTGACCTTCAGCTGGTTACTTAACCACTGTGCCTAGTTTCCTCTTCTGCCAAATGGGAATAGTACCTACCATAGAGGGTTGTTATGAGGATTAAATGCAGAAATTGATATGAAGCATTGAGAATCACGCCTGGAACATTTTTAAGTGCTTAATAAGTGTTAACTCTTATGGTTAGGTATTAACAGCAGCTCCTCCCTACTTAAATATCACTTTACCTATTACACTTGACCTGAGGCAAAGCCTTGGGTTAGAGATTTAAAACTGAGCTTAAATATACCTTCTGGGCTTCAATAAAAGAAAATTCAACAGAATGGTAGCTCATCTCTGGCCTGGCAGATTCTATTTTAATATAGAACTTCGCTCTTGGATCTCTCAGTGTGAAAAGATTATTTCGCAGTCAGCCAGTTTCCAAGCCTCATGAATCCAGAGAAGGAAGAAGTGGTCTTTTCCCTAGGGGAAGAGTTGGTAATCCACAAAAGCTAGGAAAAGACTTTCTTAAATTCTAACATGGCCACTTCATATGGCTTACTGTGAGAACTGGAGTACAAACAAATAGCTTGTGTGGCTGACCAGGTTTTGCTAACAACGTATATTGGTTCTAAGTGGAGCCTTTGATGTAATGATGAGAGGATAACATTTGGAGGTCAGCGGACCTATGCTGGAATCCAAGCTCTCCTCTTTACTGACTATGGCATCTTAGGTAATAATAATGATTACAGCTTAGTGTGAGTGCTTACTGTGTGCTAGTCACTGTTTAAAGCACTTTTCATGTATTACTTCCTTTAGTTCTTGCAAACAATCTTATAAGGTAAGCTTTTATATTAATCTTCCTTTACCAGTGGAAGAGGTTGAAGGGCAGAGAAATTAAGTAACTTGCCTAAAGTCACATAACTAATAACATGGGAAACCAGGTTTCCAACTTGGGCAGTCTAGCTCTGGAGCTTTTGCTACCGATTTACGCCTAGTGTTCCATTATTGGAACGCTAAGCATGTGGGAGTTATTTATATCCTACTGCTGAAGGTCATCGCATAGGTCTGATTGCAAAAATTTAAAAAATTGCAACCTCAAGCATAAATGGGTTAACCACCTCTTCATGTTGTCTGCCAGCTCAACCTCTCTGAGCCTCAGATTCTTCATCTATAAAATCAACTTGATTGTACCAATCTCAGTGTTGCTATGAGGATTCAAGATAAGCTTGGGGAAGCATTTAGCACAATATTGGACACATGGAAAGTGCTCTTTGAATAAGCATTGCTATTATTCTGTTTCTCCATTGTCCCCAGGAGCAGGGGCCTCGACTTCCCTTCCTTATTGCCAATGCTACTTCTTGATTCTAATTAGTCTGAGTACAAATTATTTTCTGTATGAGGGAGATACTACTAGGTTAATTACAAAACGGAGAAAACTTTGATGCCAAAGATCTTTATTAGTCCATCCTCAAACTGTTATTTTGCCTTCTGTTTCTTGGTTACAGCACTCACCAGGTCCCCCAACACTGGCTGATGTCCGTTCCCACTGTCAACCGAAGCTTTCCCAACTGGGGCACCTGCCAGGCTGGGTGTACTCCCACCTGCCATCTCATTATGGAAAAGTAGATCTGAAAAGTACTGAAATGTTAGACTGCTGGGAGACCCCATGAACACAAATTTACCTCAAATGGATTTAAAATTGTAGCCAGTTATTTCATTCCTTAATTGTAATATTTTCTTTATTGATGCCTTCCTGCTATTTTGAGTATATACCTCATCATAGAAGCAATAAAGATTAAACTGAACTAAAAACATGGAAAGAAAAATGGCTACTAAAAAACCCATTTGCCATGATGAGCCTGCACTCTTACAACTACAATGCAAATGGGTCCGATCCTTTGGGAAACTGGCTTGGTAATTTGCTTCACGAACCATAATTATGTTCCTGCCCTTTAATACTACAATTCCTCTCTGGGGATTCTGTCCTAAGGACAGACTTTAGCAGAAGTAAAACAAAAGCCTATAGACACAAAGATTGTCAATGCAATATTACTTTTGCTAATGAGAAATGGAAAATAATCTAAATGTTGAGCAATTTGATATATATTAGGACCTATCAGTAAATGAAATATGAATGATAAAAGATTTACTTTAAAATATTAAATGAATACATTACAAAGCAGTTACAACAATGTAAAATTGTATTATATGGATACAACCTAGAAAGGACTGCAGAAAATGAAAATTCTTATGTTAGGACGTGGGTCAAAGTATAGTCTATTCCTCCGCACTCAATGCCTTTGATTATTGATGTCAGAATTCGAAGTTTTAATGTGTGTTTGGGTAGGTGGTGAGGAGTGGGAAGGAGTTGGAGAAGGAATTTCAAATTCCAGCCCTTTTAACTTTATTTCCTGATCATCACCTTAGAAGTAACACCATCTAAGAAATTGACCTAATTTTGTTTTTAAATAAAAAGATATACAGTAGCCATATCCACTCATCCAATCAGACGTACATATTCAGTCAGGCTTCCACTCTCCAGTCCTTCCTTTTCTTGTCCCCTTGTGGCATACAGCAGGACATAGGAGCAAATATACTCATATTTCCATCCCTGAACTGTCACTATCAGCTGTGTCACCTTAAGCATGTTACTTTAGCTTATCTACACTAAGGCCTAGTTTGTTCATTTGAATAATGGGGCTGATAATGGTACTTACATTTTGAGTTGGTATGAGAATTAAATAAGTTAATACATGCAAAAAAAGTGGAGCCTTTGGGAGGTGATTTAGGTCATAAGGAACCCTCATAAATGGAATTAGTGCCCTTATAAACAAGGCTTCAGAGAGCTTTTGCCCCTTCTGCCAACAAAAAGATGGCCATCTATGAACCAGAAAGCTGGCCCTTACCAGACATGAACCTGCCATTACCTTGATCTTGGACTTCCCTGCCTCCAGAACTGTGAGAAATAAATTTCTGGTTTTTTTTTTTTTTTTTTTTTTTCATTTTTGAGACATAGTCTTGCTGTGTCTCCTAGGCTGGAGTACAGTGGTGTGATCATGGCTCATTGCATCCTCAACCTTCTGGGCTCAAGTGATTCTCCCACTTCAGCCTCCTGAATAGCTTGGACCACAGGCATGCATCAATACACCTGGCTAATTTGTTTATATATTTTTTGTAGAGATAGGGTCTCACTATGTTTCCCAGGCTGGTCTTGAACTCCTAGGTTCAAGCAATCCTCCCACCTCTGCCTCCCAAATTGATGGGATTACAAGTGTGAGCCACTGCATCCAGCCTTCTGTTGTTTATAAGCCACTCAGCCTATGGTATTTTTTATAGCAGCCCAAACAGAATAAGACACAGTACCTGGTATCATGCAAATGCTGAGTAAGTGTTAGTTTCTGGCTATAAAATTGAGATAATACTAGTACCTACCTCAGAGGGTTTATAGGGATTAATTGGCAGAATAAATGTCACAACCTCGGCCAAATAGGTGTTAAGAGTATGGTAAGTATCATCATCAAAATTGTTGCACTGGGCAGTCTCTTCCAGTACCAAATTATCAGATAATGGAGGGAGCATTTAATGATCATGCTGATACTGATCAGATTGGTGCCTGGAGAGAAGTACCTGCTAAAAATTTGTCTAAGCAAGCAATACAAAGCACAGTAATCTGAAGGTTAAGGGGAGCATGAGATGGTGATTCAGCAGGGCAAACATTTGCAGAATAGAGACAAAGCTTTTTTCAAAACCACGAAGAAACTGGAAAGTAAGCAGGATGGTTAATGCAGATTATAGAAATCCATGGGGCAGCTCCCAAAGAAGTATACTAAGAGATCAGAGGCAAGTCAGCTAGAAAACCTTAAAAGAAATTTTAGGAGAGTTGAGCAAAAGTGGGAGGTGTGATTTGAGGCTAGAAAAGAACAGGGCTGGCAGGGCGTGGTGACTCATGCCTGTAATCCCAGAACTTTGGGAGGCCTAGGCCAGTGGATCACCCAAGGTCAAGAGTTTGAGTCCAGCCTGACCAACATGGTGAAACCTCATCTCTACTAAATACAAAAAATTAGCTGGGCATGGTGGTGCGTGCTTGTAATCCCAGCTACTTGGGAGGCTGAGGCAGGAGAATCACTTGAACATGGGAGGTGGAGATTGCAGTGAGCCAAGATTGCGTCATTGCACTCTAGCCTGGGCAACAAGGGTGAAACTCCATCTCAGAAAAGAAAAGAAGAGAAAAGAATGGGCTTAATGATAATAGCTAATACAAAATCTGTATTTATTTAGCACTTACTATTTGTTAAGCATCGTGCTAAGCAATTCATGTGCATTATAAAACTTTGTCTTCCTTATCCTATGAGGTAAATTTTTATTATTACCTCTATAGTATAGTCTAGGCCCACATATACCTGACTATAAAACCTTATATTATACCAAGCCCCAAAAGAGTGGTTTCTGGAAATAAGTCATTGAATGTGGTTTAGAGGGTCCAAAATTAAATTCATCATCTTTCACCAAGGAATCCATCCTTTGCTCTGTACTTGCCATCATAGCACTACCATCCACTCAGTCACCTACATCAGAAACTTGGGAGTAATTATTGCATTTTCATTTTTTAGGTAAACCAGTCACTAAGGCCTTCCCATTTTTCTTTCTAAATATTAATACTTCTCAAATCCATCTTTTCTTCTCTATTGTCTGTAGGGTTCTCATCTTCCCCTACCTGGAGTATACTAGTAGTGTCCTATCTGGATTCTCTGCCTCTAGTTTTGACTTCCTTGTAATCTATCCTACAAAGATTGCTTTGTTGAAAAAAAGTGTTTTTCTACAAAGTAATCTTTCTAAGATGCAATCTGACCACATTATTTCCCTCTTGAGAACTTAGTTATTCCATAATTATCTCTGAGTGATGTCTATGACGTTACTTTCCATGCCCTGACTTATGCCTACTTCTCTGATTTCATTTCCTGCCACTCTTCATCCCATGAACTTCATGTAGTTCCTTCTTATTCACCTCGCCTATGACTTTGATTGTGTTCTATTTTCTGCCAAGGTCACCCTTCCAATTCCTTTCCTCTCGGGATGCCTAAGCTTTGAGTCTAAGCTTAGGCATCAGCACCTCCAGAAAACCTTTCCTGATTCTTGCCTGTGCTAACTGACTTTCCTGTACCCTCTGTACTCCACACCCCATGTTTGATCACTTACTACAATATGTTGAAAAGATTCTTCTGGCCATGGATCATGCTTTGTTCATCTTTATACCCCCTAAAACCTATCAAGTGCTTGAGCCGTGCTTAGGTTTTGATAGATGTTTTTGAACTGTTGCAAGCACTTAGGAACTGTATCCAAGGAATGCTTGAGGTATAGACACTAAAGAGCCCTAACAGAAATAACTACTGTTTCTGAAACATCTATTGTGTGGTGGCCTCCAACTCTGACCAGCACTCACTTAGCCCCATACCTTGTCTTATTTTTCTCCATGGCACTTATCATTGTTTGTGATATTATACTTTTATTTATTGAGTTGTTCGTCAGACTTCTCACACTACAATATCAATTCCATGAAGGTAGGAATATTTGTCTTTGTCCACCGACAATCCTCAGTGCATATTCAGGGCCTGGCACATAGTAGGTTCTCAGTAAATATTTTTTGAATGAATGTGGTAGGTATGGACTTTCAACATATAATCTAATTTAGTCCTCCCAAGATAAGTATTAATGTTTCCATTTTAGAGGCGAGGAAAGGAAAGCTCCTCATCACCTATACAAAAAAGGACAGAGGTTTTGAGAAACGGGTGTATATATATTGAGCCTATAGATTCAAAGATGATTGATTCCAAGATCAGGGTCACAAGATATGGGGATACAACAAAAATGTGAGCCCAATAAAAATACCAGTTAATGAGTGAATCTCTGCCAAGCTGAACTGAACAGAAACACCGTGTACTCTTTCCCCCAGATATTTCACATTCTACAAATAGAATCAGTTTTGAAACTTAAATAGTTAATTTTCTTTCTGTTGTTCTTAAAGAATCTGGGGGCTTGTGAGGACTTCCATAGGAAAACTAGGAGGCAAGGTCATTGGAGCGAGGGTGCAATTTTTGTAGACAAGCCCTTAAGGATTTACAGAGGAAGGTTAGTTTGTGGTACTGAGAGTTAGGATACCTCTTGTGTGGCCTCTATAGTCACAAACCATACCTACCTTGATAAGGGTAGATGAGAACCAAGCAGTTTGCAAAAGTCAGAGTCTGGAGTTTAACCATTATTACCTGGGAGTTGGTCAAATCTCGATAACGGTGACATACTCTCAGAATCTTTGAATTCTACCTCAAGTTTTGCCTTCTGTAGTCCCCTCATTTCAGCTCTGGATTCTTCTGCCTCCTTTAAGACTTATTTCAAAGTCTCTGACCTGACTGTTTTTAGTCTAGATAGATTAGGAGGAGAGGAAAAGACAGGCTTAGGATGGGCAAGTCTGTTCCTAGGGATTCTTGGCTCTTTTTATTCCTCTAGAGGGGAAAAGTTTCCTAAAAGATGACCCAAGAACCAAGTTTTTTTCTCTCTGTGCCAGCTCTCCCCAAAAGAAAAATATCTGGCATCTGTATCATATATCACACTTTATTGAGTGCTTTTCACTTACACTAGGACATTTTAATCATAATCATTTTATAATTGAGGAAGTGGAGCAAAGGCATATAGCTAATTGAAGGCCACACGGGTAGAAAATAGTGAAATTTGCTTTGTGAATCTTAAATGATAGCAAACCCCAGCCTTGTCTATCCTGCCATGTATTAGATGTCTCTACATCAAGCCCTTCAAGATTACCACGGCTAAAACTCAATTCATCATCTCTGCCCCCCCCCACCTCCAAAACCCCGCTACTTCTCTGTTCCTTATCTCAAAGGATGGAGCCCCTTTCCACCTGGGAGTTAACATTGACTTTTATTCTCATGATGTCTCTTGAAAATGTTCTCTCTTCAATAACTACTCTGTCCTACTATCCTATCTGAGACCCTCAACTCCTCTCATCTGAGTTGATGCAATGACCCTTCCCTGCCTGCACTCTTATACTTCTTCATTATCCACACCAGGGGGACATTTCTTCTTTTCTTTTCTTTTCCTTTCTTTTCTTTTCTTTTCTTTTTTTTGAGACAGGGTCTCGCTCTGTCGCCCAGGCTGGAGTGCAGTGGAGCAATCTTGGCTCACTACAACCTCTGCCTCCCACGTTCAAGTGATTCTCATGCCTCTGCCTCCCAAGCAGCTGAAATTACAGGTGCCCGCCATGACATCCAGCTAATTTTTGTATTTTTGGTAGAGACAGGGTTTCACCATACTGGTTAGGCTGGTCTCGAACTCCTGACCTCAAGTGATCTGCCTACCTCGGCCTCCCAAAGTGCTGGGATTACAGGCATGAGCCACCGCGCACGGCCCAGAGGGACATTTCTAAAGCACAAATTATTAATAGAGCAAGTCATTAAAACTCTTCAATAAATTAACATCACCTTTAGGCTAAAGTACAAATTCCTTAGCTTGGCATCACATCCTCCCTCCTGTCTCTCTACCTTCCCTGCTATGAACCCTGCACTTTACTGATTGAAACTTTTAGTTTCCTGAAAGGGACATGAACTGAGCTAATATTTATTGGACACCTATTATGTGCCAGGTAGTGGCCTAAATGTATCATATCTTGTAATTTAATCATCAGCAACTATCCTACGTGGTAGGTGCTGTCATCATCCCCATGTGGCAGATGAGAAAACTGAGACAGAGAGAGACAAACTAACTTACCTGAGGTCATGCAGTAAAATAAGTGGTAGATTTGGGATTTGAGCCCAGTCAGTCTGTGTTCTTAACTACTACCCTGCCTCTTTCATTTCTTACAATCTGCCAAGAATGTCCTTTTTCCCATCCCACTGTTCACCAGGCAAAACCCTTCAAGGCTTAATTTGAGAGTCTTCTTTGGGAAATGTTTCCTGACTTCTCCACATTCCTTACTACCTCTGATCCTCACCCATAGCTGAATAAGGTATCTCTCTTCTGACTTCTCCTAGAACCTGTGCATACCTCTAATTATAGCACTTGACACACAGCTTATGTGTCTGTTCACGAATTTCTTGAGAGCACGAAGTTTGCCTTAGTTGCCTTTTATCCCAACACGTATGCAGCACAATGCCTGGAACACAATAAATGCTTCTTGAGTAACTATTCTTCTCCTGGAAGATCTCCCACAAATAATTGTGGTGAGTTTCCATTTGTCAAAACTTATAAATCCACAGGTGACATCTTTCGCTATTCTGGAGCCATAAGAGCCTCTACAAAACTAAGCAGAGATGCTTTCTAAATAGGATGGGATGGATTGTGACATGTATTTGTTAATACTTTATTTGAATATATTTTCACATTTACAGAAAAATTATGAGAATAAGAATAAAAAGAGTACTCATATGTTTTTTACACAGCCTCACTTATTGCTAACATTTTCCCCATTTCCTTTATGATTTGCCACTCACTCTATATCTATCTATCTGTCTATCTATCTGTCTACACACACATATAGTTGATTTTTCCTGAACCAACCATTGAGAGTACGTTGTATATATCATGGCCCTTTTAATCATAAACACTTCACTATTCTCTTACATATCCTCATACCATTATCAGCATCATTAAATTTAACATTTACATGCTACTTTAATATAACCTACACTCTACATTTCATTTATGGAATATTCCATATTCAAATTGTGGCAATAAACTGTCCTTTATAGCATTTTTGTTCTGATGATTATCGACTGGGTAACCTTAGGGGCAGTGGCTTCATCTCTGAGCTTCTGTTTTTTATTTGTAACATGAAGGTGATGATGAATGTCTTAATAAGCTAAATGTTGGAAGAGTAAATGGTGGTAATTTATGTGAAAGCACCCTGGCATGTCGTAGTAAGGCCTGTTTGACCATATAAATACAGCATAGTGGGTAAACATGTGGGCTCTGAAGTCAGACTGCCTCAGTTCAAACCCTTGTTTAGCCACTTACCAGGTGAGCGATGTGGGCAAGTTAAAGCATCTCCGGGTTTCAGTTTCTTCAACATCAAATAGTGACGATAGTGGTGTCTACCTCAATTGTTGTATTAAATTAGGCTGTACGTGTAAAGTGCTTAAAATAGTGTCTGGCTGAGTAAGTGCTCTATAAATGTTTAACTATTATCATTAAGTTTGACAGGTATTTCTAGGAGGATCCTTGTATTATGAAAAAACTGGTATAATCTACTATACTAAGACCTATCAGAGGAATAATAACAGTAATTAACAAATCCCAACTTAAAGATTTTTAAAAAACTTTTCCTGTCCTTCATCATAAGCTCTTGGAACATATTAATTAAGCTTCATAATATTAAATTCACCTTGTTACAAAGAGCTTAAGTGTCTCACCTCAGGTCACGATGCTGGGAATTAGGACCTAGCCCTTCATTGACTTTTCTTCCTGACAGAAATCACTCCATGTTTCCTCTCTATGTACAGTACAATAGCATTCTTGTAAATTTGGCTTTTTGCCATGGAAATGCTTGACCACAAGTCTCACGTTTCCTCTCCCAGACAAAAGACCTGGGACCTAATTAGGTGGTAATATTCAAAATATTTAACCATCCTTGGTCTCAGTAGGAGCTGGGTTTTGGAAGGCCCTTTTGTGTTAGTCATTGTCCTGTAGTCGCTGGATCGAGCTGGGGAGCAGGAGGAGCATAAGGAGGAGGAGGCTGAGTGGCCAGGACCAAGGGAGTCCATGAGGGACTTGGGGCAGTGATTATTCACAAACCATTACAGAAGCTTGTTAATATTTTTAACTCCAGGTTTTTAATCACTGTGCAGAGCATATCAGTCCTGGGCCTAGGAAAGCATTCTTAGCTAACAATTCTGTGTCCACCTCTAATGCTGCCACAGAGAATTCTTGAATTCCTTGAGATCTTCCTGCCAGCGATAATTAGGCGGACAGCCAATACCATAGCATTGCAAAGAGATGATTTAACTAAGTCTCTAAAATCTTCTATCATTGCCCTTGGAAAAGTATATCAATGACACTAGTAACACTGGTATTTTGGTCACATTGCAAACCAGGTGATAACCTGTATTCCTGGCCTTTTCCTTAAGTCATGCTGTTGCTATTACATTTATACTAAAGCCAAGGTGGGGCTTATTGGATACAGGGATTACACAGCTTGCTGGAGTTAAGCTAGGGAGTTTCCAATTCTATTCTTCAAGCAGAACGTGTCCTATAGTTTGAGAATGGCCAAGGGTAAAAGTGAGTCTCATCCCAGAGGCTCACATTTATCCAGCTTTGGCTGCCAAGAGTAGATGGTACCCTAAGTCCATTCTGCTCCTCTGCTCTTAGGATTAAAGCTCAGATTCAGGATGGTGGGCAGGGGAGATGGCCGCAGTGTGGACTTGGGACCCTGACTGCTGCTGGACAAGCAACCCATGTGTCTTTGGGAAGACAGAGGTTCCAGTCTCCCATCCTGGACCCCACAGGCTTCCCTTGGCCACCCAGGGATCAGGCAGGACTAGAGCTGGGCAGCCAAGAGACAGACAGAGCTGACCCAAGGCACCAGAGTGTCAGGTGCAGAAGGGACCTGCAGGCTACCTGCCCTCCTTGGTCAGCCCTTCTCTCTCCAGGTGCTTACCAGGCTCAGGCTAGAAAAGCTTTCAGATCACCTGTTGCCCCCCTCTCTCCCTGCTGCTAGGCTTCCCTCCCCAGCCTTCCTGCCCAGTGCTCCCCATGTATCTTCCAAGTGGACTAGGATGGATCTGGAAGCTCCCTGCCTCTCTCTGCAGGCAAAGGATTCCACTTGTCAGAACGTTCTTTCTGCTGGTGAGCCAAGCCTGCTCCCTGCCTCTCTCTCCCACACAATTTTATTGATATATAATTCACATACCATACAAGTTTCCCGTTTACAATGCACAATTTAGTTTTTTCCATTTATTTACAGTTGTCCAACCATCACCACAATCAATTTTAGAAAATTTTCGTGAACCCAAAAAGAAATCCTGTACTTATTTGTAACCCATTCCTCCCCACCACCTAAGCCCTAGGCAGCTACTTTTCTACTTCATGTCTCTATTGATTTTTCTATTCTGGAAACTTCATATAAGTTTGGGTAGCATGGGTTTGATCCACCTTCTCTAGGAAGCTTTGGGTAAGTCACTTCACCTCTCTGTGATTCAGTTTCCGAAGCATAAAAGCAGAAATATTGGTTTCTACCTCATAGGGTCATAATGAGGCTTAAATAAGCTAATGCATATAAAACACATAGCAGAGGGTTTGCTTTTATTATTGCTTTTTATAAAGTGATTTTCCTGATTACTGCTGTCATCCTTAACTGGTATGTTCTCATTGGGATGGGGTAGAGTAGGACATGGGGATGATAATGCAAGTATTTAGATAATATCCAATATATTTAATAATGCATTAAAGCAAGTTTGTCCAAACCATGGCCCGTGGGCTGCATGTGACCCAGGATGGCTTTGAATGTGGCCCAAAACAAATTTGTAAACTTTCTGAAAGCATTAAGAACTTTTTTTGTGATTTTTTTTTTTTTAGCTCATCAGCTATCATTAGTGTTAGTGTATTTTATGTGTGGCGCAAGACAATTCTTCTTTGTCCAATGTGGCCCAGGGAAGCCAAAAGATTGGACACCCCTACTGATTAAAGCGTGGACATAATTCATCAGAATGTGTGAGCAATGATGAAAGTCCTATGGTATTTCTGTTGGGTCTGGCACTAACCCACTAATTTCTGATCTATAGAAAAGTCAAGGGTCCAGGATATTACTAGGGTAACAGAGGAGGAACTTGGAGGGTTCTCAGCTGCTGCCATTAACTAATCGGCATGGAAGGATTTTAATATTTTAACACTCAGTATGGCCATGCCATCATATACTGGCTGTACATTGGGCTTGTGTAGGACCGTCATCTTCCTTGCTATGGACACCACACTTTTGGTTATAAAACTACTACAACCTCCCTGCTTTTTTGGCAGCTACACTACACTGCACTGAGGCCTGCGGTTGAAGCCCTCAAGTCTTTTCTATTCAGGCTGCTGCTAAGTTCCATCATCCCTTAATAACCCCTACTAGGTTGTGTTTTGGGCCTATGTTCAGAGTCTTAGATTTCTAAGTGTGATTCATGTTGATTGTTAAGCTCCTTGAATTAGGGTGTGTACTTTATACCAGACATAATAGAGAGGCTTCAAGGCTTCCAGGCAGGCAGGCAGAGCTGGCAGTCGCAGCAATGACACCTGTCCCTACATATGTTCTTTGACTCCTCAGAAGTGGAAGGGACTCTGTTTAGCCTTGCCCTTGACCATGAAATTCGAATACGCTACACATGGAGAAAAGAGGAGAAGGCCTGAGGGAAGAGAAGGAGATGAAAGACTATTAAAAAGGATGAAATCTCCAATCTATATAGAGATGTGGCAAAGCCATACCAATTCCAGTTCAGGTAAAGGCTGATTTGAAAATAGCAGCTAGGAAGGTGGCTTCAGAAGTGCAAGCAGAATGAGCTTCAGACAAAGCAGAGACATTTCAGGAAATTTAACCGAAAAGAAGAGCAAGTTGACTAGGAAAATGACCCTGAAACGAGGACAGCATATGGGCTTCTGGGCGGATGGTAGTGTGTGAGGTATTGTAGGGGGTGGCAGCAGGCACAGGTAAATGGGGTGGAGGTGGTGTCTGGAACTTGTTTCCTGGGGCCCAGGCAAAGCAAGGTATTTCAAATCTTGTTCTAGGGAGGGTTGGGTTTTGTTTTTTGTTTTTGTTCTGTTTTGTTTTTGTTTGTTTGTTTATTTTTTGCTATTGGTCTGGCTAGCCTTTCAATGATACAGCAAGTGAGGAGAAAAGGCAGCCAGTGCAAACAGCCAGGGCATGGCTTTATCAGGGCTGAGGGCAGACAATCTGATGAGCCAGCGTGGTGATTTGTGTAGCCTGTCTAGTGAGGAAGAGAGAGGCTTTTTCTAGCTAAGCAGCTGGTATTGTAACTGTCCAGTGGGTTCACCTTGCCTGCTGCCTAGACAGAGCCGATTTATCAAGACAGAGAAATTGCAATAGAGAAAAAGTAATTCACTCAGAGCCAGCTGTGCAGGAGACCAGAGTTTTATTATTACACAAAGTAGTCTCTCTGAACATTTGGGGATCAAAGTTTTTAACGGCAACTTGGTGGGTGGGAGGAAGCCAATGAGCTGGGAGTACTGATTGGTCAGGTCAGAGACGAAATCACAGGGAGTCGAAGCTGTCTTCTTGCACTGAGTCAGTTCCTGGGTGGGGGCCACAAGATCAGATGAGCCATTTTATCAATCTGGGTCTTGCCAGCTGATCCATCAAGTGCAGGGTCTGCAAAATATCTCAAGCACTGATCTTAGGAGCAATTTAGGGAGGGTCAGAATCTTGTAGCCTCCAGCTGCATGACTCCTCAACCATAATTTCTAATCTTCTGGCTAATGTTAGTCCTACAAAGGCAGTCTAGTCCCCAGGCAAGAAGGAGGTTTGTTTTGGGAAATGGCTGTTATCATCTTTGTTTTAAACTATAAACTATAAACTAAGTTCCTCCTAAAGTTAGTTCAGCCTACGCCCAGGAATGAACAAGGACAGCTTGGTGGTTAGAAGCAAGACGGAGTCAGTTAGGTTAGATCTCTTTCACTGTCTCAGGCATAATTTTGCAAAGGCGGTTTCAATCCCTCCCTTTGCGTTTTATAACACCTTGATCTTAAGGTGTTGGCTAATGAAGATGGAAAAAGAGCAAAGACTGCTCTAACTTCTTCCCGCTGATCAGGGGTGTAGTGGAGGTAGGTGTTGACCCCAAGGTGAGAGGATTAGGACCACTTTGCAACTGTCTGAACATACTCATGCAGGCCTGGCTGGGGTTCCAAGGCTTGCATCGTGAAGGTGTTAGTATTGTCATCTATAGTTTTAGCACTGCATTTAAGGGAACAGCATACTATAAGGTAAATAATGTGTACTAGAGTAAGGAGTGCAATTCCCAGTTTTAAAAGTAAAGAGCTGAAAGCATTAGTTTGGGGACTTGCAGCCCACAAAGGATTTAGGATTTAGTCCAAACTGCAGAAAAAACTCAAGAACAGCTAACAAGAGGTGTACTATAGTTTTTCTTTTGAAGCATAATTTTTCTCTCTCTAGTCCTAATTTTTATTAAAAACAAATCATGACAGAATTGATTTGTTTATAAAATAAACTTTAGTCTTATTGTACTTGGCCTGATTATTTGCATAAAGTACAGCAAGAATAATTATTTTTCACATAGACTTTTAAAATTGGATTTGATGGAACTCTGTTCCGTAAGGAATCTCATATAAAGCTTTTTTAAAGCTGAACCCAGCCATGGGTTTGTACTCTCAAATACCTGTGATTTGGGTAAATTCCCTTCCTTTTGAGGTCCCAAGATAACTTGGGGCTCCTGGGCCTCTCAGAAAGTGACATTCTTTACTTACCACAGGTCAGGAAACTTGTACAGGGACTGTGTAGACAAGGTATGAGGCCAGATTCCCCAAGGGGCTATTATTGGCTCTGTAAGTCAACTTTGATTCTTTTTTTTTTTTGAGATGGAGTTTCACTCTCGTTGCCCTGGCTGGAGTGCAATGGCATGATCTCAGCTCACTGCAACCTCCATCTCCCAGGTTCAAGCAATTCACCTGCCTCACCCTCCCAAGTAGCTGGGATTACAGGCATGCACCACCATGCCTGGCTAATTTTGTATTTTTAGTGGAGGTGGGGTTTCTCTATGTTGGTCAGGCTGGTCTCAAACTTCCGACCTCAGGTGATCCTCCCACCTCAGCCTCCTAAAGTGCTGGGATTACAGGCGTGAGCCACCATGCCCAGCCAACTTTGATTCTTTAAAGAAAGCATACCATTCCAATGAAAGCCTTGGTAAAATAACCACTTTCTCCAAATGTGTCTGTTAGAAAAGAAAACAGATTTTTATTGCATGTATGCAAATAACTATACTGCCATAAGTTGAGAATACTCACAAATAGTTTCCAAATTCTGGAGAAATCAGGTAGAGAGTAACAAATATGCTCCAAATTTTGTTTGCAGGAGTATATTTTACTCAATTGTTAAAAGCTGTAAATAGTTCAAAAGAAAAGCTTTCTTGACTCTGGAAAACATAAAAGGATTAGCAATGTTTTAAGCAAAAAGCCAAAAAAGATTACTTCAGCCTTCTATTTGAAAGTTTTTCCTCTATTCTAATGTGAAAATTTCCAGAGTTATCAATCAGAGACTTGTATTTAAGAGCACCTGATAGAGTTTCATAGCTGATTATAAAACCATCATTTAGGCTGGGTGTGGTGGCTCACACCTGTAATCCCACCACTTTGGGAGGCTGAGGTGGGCAGATCACCAGGTCAAGAGATTGAGACCATCCTGGCCAACATGGTGAAACCCTGTCTCCACTAAAAATACAAAAAAAATAGCTGGGTGTGGTGGCATGCGCCTGTAGTCCCAGCTACTTGGGAGGCTGAGGCAGGAGAATCACTTGAACCCAAGAGGCGGAGGTTGCAGTGAGCCGAGATCCCACCACTGCACTCCAGCCTGGGCAACAGAGCGAGACTCTGTCTCAAAATAAAATAAAATAAAACCATCATTTAAACAGGATCAAAACAAGACAAGAATTGTCTGTGGATGACAAAAAGATTAGGGCAGCCACAGTTAAAAGACAATTGACAAGGAGATTTGTTACCTCCGTGGCACACAATAATTTAACATAACAATTATAATTATTACTGATAACATACACTAAGTCATATCAGAATTATAGGAGTTTCACATAATTTTGGAACATATAACAATAACATATTTACACAAAGATAGCCCACAGAAAGCCAAGCACCATTTCATATTTGGCAATGCTTCCTGTATGATTTTTATACCAAATAAGCCAAATGTGTCATTTTAGGACTTCAGAGGGCCTAATGTCTAGAGGATTAATTAGGTCAGAAAATCACATACTTTATAATTAAGCTGATTTTTGAAAGTCTGTCAAATATCAAAGGTTTAAAACACTGGATATCACAAAATAGGATCACAGCTTATTCATTTATACTAAGCGGTAACTCAAAAAAAAATTTTTTTAAAGGCAAAAATCTTTACTCTGATAGAAGAGACTTAGCTTTCCAAACAAGATCCAATGAAGATAGCAAGAGGCCAACCGAATTTGTTTCTTTTCTGTCCTTTTTTTCCCCCCTCCCACTTACCCAAAGGGGCAAACAGAAAGCTTTCATTATATTACATAAAAATCTTTTCCAAAAAGCCAAACTTCATGTTTGCATGAGTGCATCTTTCATGCTAAAGCTGGTTTTTACATAAAATTTTATAAATCTATCCAGTTTTAATTAATTTGACTATAAGGTAAGATTTTCACAAACGTTTTAGAACCCTTTATAATTTTCCATTAAATAGCCCATTAATGTTCTAAGAAAACCCTGTTATTCAGACACATAGGCCCAGATTCTGACCCCAAATCATTATGATTTTAATGTTTCAACCTACAGGAAAAAATTTAAATAATCCCCTTCAAATCTTAGCCAATTTGTTCATAACCACAGAGCTTTCTTTACAAGACCAACCCTTCACAAACTCTTTTCACTTTGCTTAAACCTTCAGTTTTGTCCCATTACTCTTTTAGGTTAAGATAATCTTTAAAACCCTATGAACTATACAAAATTACATTCCCATTAACAGAAGCCATATTCCCATGCCTTCTCATAATCTTTTACCAAAAACACATTCAACCTTCCTTACATACCTTGTATGTAAAACTGTTTCTCCAGTAGTCTTAATAACCTGTTACAATGTTAACTCTTAGCAACTTTTACTTTTGGTGAAAAACCTAAGAAACAGTTTTAATTATGTACTAAGGGTGGAGCCTAGGACATCATACAGAAGTGAAGATAAGGTATGACTCTTTCTAGCATAGGTAGTGGGAGCATGGCTAATTCCACATGTCCCCAGGCCTTATCTAGAATCTAATGCTCCAAAGTAGATAAATTGAACAATTTTCAAAACTCAAAGAAGCAGTTTATGATCTTAAAGCATTTAGCACAACTGATATCTGACCTTAATTTAGACCAAATATCTATGTTTTGAAGACATTTTATTTTACCAATAATCTTTAAAACTGTCTTTATTTCCAAAAGATTATTAAAGTCATGTGAACAAAATAGCATTACAGTTTATTTTTATTTTTATTCATTTTTTTTTTTTTTGAGATGGAGTTTCACTTTGGTCATGCACTCCACCTCCGGGTTCAGGCAATTCTCCTGCCTCAGCCTCTGAGCAGTGGTTAACAGGATGTGCCACCACAGCCATGATTTGTTTCTCCATATTGGTCAGGCTAGTCTTGAACCCCCAACCTCAGGTGATCCACCTGCCTCAGCCTCCCAAAGTGCTGGGATTACAGGCGTGAGCCACCATGCCCAGCCCTAAAGTTTCTATTTTTATGACAAAATATTTGACTTAAGTGCTTATTTTCCTAAGCCAATTAATTAGAGCTCTTTTATATAAACATCACACACATAACACATACAAATAGACAGACAGAAGATCCAGTAGTTGTAAGATTTTTCATTTGCCAGTTTCTTTATTGGATTACTGGCTTCAGGGTAGAGCCCTTGGAGAAACAGGGCCAGGAAACCATGCAGTTTCTAGGGCCTAATGAAGAGACACAGATGAAAGGCAAAGATGGATCCCCAAAATTAAGGGTGCCATTTTATACTGGATCCTGGATCCCCAAAAAGGAGGGAAAACTACGGGAGAAGACAGTGCAGTGCTTCTACCGTGCCTTTCGTTGCAAGGCAACCCAAAGCCAATCAGCCCATTTTGTAATCAGCTCATCACCCACGGAAGTCTCATCTCTTAGTGGGGGTTCGAGATGTTTCCATATATTCCAGGTGGCCAAAAGCATGCTTCTCTAATCGAAACATCAAAGAGCCAAGTATCCCCCCATAACTGCCATTAACCATCCCCAAAAGTGTCTTTCTTACCTAGTTATTACACACCAAGTTTCTTTCATAATGCAAAGTAATTTCTGACACCCACAAAAGTCAAAACCATCAACTAAGGCAATGCGAAACAGAATAGAACGTTATATTTTGAGAGGGATCTATTCTCTTTCACTTCCTGGGCTTCTGTGAGGAAAACAGAGGTTTTTCCCAGAATGGTCTCTGTGGTGCCTCCTCTGCTTTTCTCCAGGAATCTCAGGCTGTTAGAATTATCTTAGGTTCTCCACTTTTACACTGTTGGTGGGACTGGAAACTAGTTCAACCATTGTGGAAGACAGTGTAGTGATTCCTCAAGGATCTAGAACTAGAAATACCGTTTGACCCAGCCATCCCATTACTGGGTACATACCCAAAGGATTATAAAGCATGCTGCTATAAAGACACATGCACACGTATGTTTATTGTGGCACTATTCACAATAGCAAAGACTTGGAACCAACTCAGATGTCCAAGAAGGATAGACTGGATTAAAAAAATGTGGCACATATATACCATGGAATACTATGCAGCCATAAAGAAGGATGAGTTCATGTCCTTTGTAGGGACATGGATGAAGCTGGAAACCATCATTCTCAGCAAACTATCGCAAGGACAAAAAACCAAACACTGCATGTTCTCACTCACAGGTGGGAATTAAACAATGAGAACACTTGGACCCAGGAAGGGGGACATCACACACGGGGGACTGTTGTTGGGTGGCGGTAGTGGGGAGGGATAGCATTAGGAGATATACCTAATGTAAATCATGAGTTAATGGGTGCAGCACACCAACATGGCACATGTATACATATGTAACTAACCTGCACGTTGTGCACATGTACCCTAGAACTTAAAGTATAATAAAAAAAATTAAAAAAAAGAATTATCTTAGTTTCTTTCATGCAGGCATCAAGAGTGGCAAGAAGACAAAATGGAGAATAACAATTCAGTCTACTAAGAAGAATAAAACTTTGTTTCAGAAAAATACAATCCAAGAAGAGGAAAAAGATAAAGTCCTTTTAAATACATATAGTTTGTATATTCATTCCTCTTTTTGCGGGGGAAATGGAGTCTTGCTCTGTTACCCAGGATGGAGTGCAGTGGTGTGATCTCGGCTCACTGCAACCTCCGTCTCCAAGGTTCAAGCGATTCTCATGCTGCAGCCTCCCAAGTAGCTGGGATTACAGGCATGTGCCACCATGCATGGCTAATTTTTGTATTTTTAGTATAGACGGGGTTTCACCATGTTGGCCAGGCTGGTCTTGAACTCCTGACCTCAAGTGATCCGCCTGCCTCAGCCTCCCAAAGTGCTGAGATTACAGGCATGAGCCACCGCACCCAGCCACATATCCGTTTTTAATTAAGAAGATTTTAACCACAGAGCTCCTTTAGTAAAAAAAAATAAAAATAAAATAAAATATTTTATTACCAGACTCTAGCCAGGACAGTCAGTCAATATTTCTGGCTTTTGAACTTTACCGCAGGCAACCTCCCATGTGAAATTAATAAATGTTAACTAAGGTTATGACTTAACCATGGACACATACAGTGTCTCAAAGGAATGGTAAGCAGTTTTTTGTTTGTTTGTTTTTACCAAGACAAGAACAGAAGCTAATGATAGGTTAATAAAAAACCCTCAATAAATGGCAAAGTTACACAAATAACAAACCAGAAATGAATTATTCCAGAAGCCAAGAATTGAATCCAGGCTGCCATTGTCAAAAAGAAAAAGGCTTAGCTACTGAGCTACACAGCATTGAGCAGTTTCCATTGCTTTTCCCAGAAGTCTAGAGCAGCTAATTTCAAGCTTGCAAAGGCTTTTAACTGCTCAAGATAATGTTTAGGGCTATGACATGAACCCCCAAATTCCTGTCCTCTGGATTGCAGAAACCAAGAGAAAGTATCCCCACATGGTCACAAGGTTAAGGTCTTAAGGATACAAAACAAGACAGAGATATTTCATCCTGTATTGGTTTCAGGAACCCATTGCAAAGTTTTGACCAACCAGCCTGCTGGGCTGCCTTGAAAAGCGGGTTTACATGGGCCCTAAGCCCACATTCTATTCTGTGATACCTCTCTCTCCATTACAGAAGGATGAATTCTTAGCACAAAGTGCACCAGATTTGCTACAGCCTAAGACTAGTCTCACAAATCCTTTTTCCTATCAATCAAACTCTTTCAGAGAAAACAAATATTGATGTTCACCATTTATACACACATACACACACACACACACACACACACAGAGAGAGAGAAGAAACTTGGCTGGTAAAAATTTCTTACCCTTTTTGCTGGTATACAGGATTTCCAGGTTCCCTTTCTCTGTAGCTTCCAGAAAAATGGAGTGGCTTTTCATGACCCTGCTCACTGTACTATAGCTGTAGGAGTTGAGCCACTTTACAAAAGAAAATCACCCTTTTCTGTTTTATGGAACCATAGGCAAAAGATTGTCAATTTTGCAAGATGTTGCCCAACAGGCTACATGGGGAACCGAATTAACATTTTCCATCCTAACAAAATACATGTAACAGAACAGACACTAGTTACCTCATTCAGCACCCAATATCAACCTGGCAAGGTTCGGACTTTCTTCTGGTGGTCCCTGTTGTCTTTGATCCACTCCAGTTGGGGAGGGATGACTTCCAAATAATAATTCACAATGGGTGATCTTTGGGCAAGGCAAAGACCAGATAGTCACCCTGAGACAAGCCTGTTGAGCTTTTTTTAGGGCTTACTGAATGGAAAGTGACCAGACAAATAAGGGGGTTCTCTGAGTTAGGCCTGCTGGACTTCCGTCAGCAATTCCTTCTGAGATCCCCTCCACATATACAAATGCACACAAAGACAAGACAGACAGAAGGCCTTCCAAATCAGATCCTTAACCAAGAACTCCAAGAATATCCCTTCCAAACTGTCCTCCCCTTCTCTGTCTGAGAAATCTCCCCCAAATTTTCCTGATTGAGAAGTCTCCTGAACCAAGACTCTTCCTACTAGTTAGGGGAAGCCAACCGAGACCCTCCAGGAGCCGAACCAAGACAGACACTACACAATGGAGCTACAGACAAACGGAGACCCCTGAAGGAGCCAAACCGAGACAGACATCCTGAGGTGGAGCTGCAGACACCCCACGATGGGGCTACCAACACCCCACCATAGGGCTACAGAGCCAGTCAGGAGAAGGAAGGAGGCGTTGGCAATGCCTAGGATACTCACCAACCCAGAAACCCTGCAATGGGGTGACAGAGAGACACCCTCTAATAGGGCTACAGTTATGGGATGCCTTCCCAGGACTATTTCTCTATTGCAATTAAATCCAATGAACATTGGGTCAGCAGCACCAGACAGAGCATCAGTAGAGAACCAGAGTCAGACCCCAGTCCAAGAGAACTAGGTAGCCAGTTGAGCTGGCCTCTGGATCCATCGCCAGAGGGGTGCTACTGAAACATAGGCAGGTAGCCACAAGGGCAATCCCAGATGAGCTCCCAAATTTGTAACCACCCAGTGGGTTCACCTTGCCCACTGCCTAGACAGAGCCAATTTATCAAGACAGGGAAATTGCAATAGAGAAAAAGTAATTTACTCAGAGCCAGCTGTGCAGGAGACTGGAATTTGATTATTACTCAAACCAGTCTGGAGCATATTACTCAAATCCAGAGCATTCAGGGTTTAGACTTTTTAAGGACAACTTGGTGGGTGGGGGAAGCCAGTGAGCTGGGAGTACTGATTGGTCAGGTCAGAGATGAAATCACAGACAGTCCAAGCTTCTTCTTGTGCTGAGTCAGTTCCTGGGTGGGGGCCTCAAGATCAGAAAAGCCAGTTTATCAATCTGGGTGTTGCCAGCTGATCTGATCCATCAAGTGCAGGGTCTGCAAAATATCTCAAGCACTGATCTTAGGAGCAGTTTAGAGGGGATCGGAATCTTGTAGCCTCCAGCTGCATGACTCCTAAATCATAATTTCTAATCTTGTGGTTAATGCTAGTCCTACAGAGGCAGTCTAGTCCCCAGGCAAGAAGGTTTGTTTTGGGAAATGGCTGTTATCATCTTTGTTTTAAGCTATAAACTATTATAAACTGTAAACTAAGTTCCTCCCAATGTTAGTTCAGCCTACACCCAGGAATGATCAAGGACAGTTTGGAGGTTAGAAGCAAGATGAAGTTGGTTAGGTTAGATCTCTTTCACTATCTCTAGTCATAATTTTGCAAAGGCAGTTTCAGTATGCAGAGGAAGATAAATGCTGGCATCTGGGCACCTCATGAAAGAAAAGTATGTCCTCACAAAGGCAATGGAGCAGCTCGGAAAAAGAAGGAAAAGAGTAGAACTGCAGCTTCTGTTTTTGCTCAACTAGGGCAGCTGAGTGTTGTGGGTGGGGTACTGGAATTCAAGAGACCCTAAAATGCTCTCTGCAGACCTCACAGCAGATGCCCACTGATGCTGATTCCAATCACAAAATCTCAAACACTGTGCTATGAATACTTGCCAATGAAAACCCTGTGCTGCCTAGCAAGGGTGTGTTTCTTAGGTAAAACTTCCAAGTATAGTTGGGATATTTTTCTCTAGAATGTCTTCCTGTCCCCAAGGCTAGGTCTTTCTTTGACTTTATCTGGGTTCATAATGTTGTGACTAAGAGCAGATACTTTCTCTGTCTGAGTTCCAATTCTACCCCTGCTACTTACTAGCTGTGTCATCCTAGGCAAGTTGCATCCCCACTCTGTGACTCAGTTTCCTCATCTGTAGAATGGCTATAGTGAAAGCACCTGCCTCACTGCATTTTCTTTTGAGGCAGAGTTTTGCTCTGTCACCCAGACTAAAGTGCAGTGCTGCAATCACAGCTCACTGCAGCCTTGACCTCCTGGGCTCAAGTGATCCTCCCACCTCAGCCTCCCCAATAGCTAGGACCAGAGGTTCACACCACTACACCTGGATAAGATTTATTTATTTATTTATTTATTTATTTATTTATTTATTTATTTATTTTTTGAGATGGAGTCTCGCTCTGTTGCCTAGGCTGGAGTGCAATGTCGTGATCTTGGCTCACTGCAACCTCTGCCTCTTGGGTTCAAGCAATTCTCCTGCCTCAGCCTCTCGAGTAGCTGGGACTACAGGCATGCACCACCATGCCAGGCTAATTTTTTGAGTTTTTAGTAGAGACGGGGTTTCACCATGTTGGCCAGGCTAGTCTCTAACTCTTGGCCTCAAGTGATCCACCTGCCTCGGCCTCCCAAAGTGCTGGGATTACAGGCGTGAGCCACCACACCTGGCCATTTTTAAAATTTTTAGTAGAGATGGGATTTCGCCCTGTTGCCCAAGCTGGTCTTGAACTCCTGGGCTCAAGCAATCCACTCGCCTCAGCCTCCCATCGTGCTGGGATTACAGGTGTGAGCCACTGCACCCGTCCTCATTGCATTATTTATAAGGAATCATAACACAGGTCAAATGCTTAGAACAGAGTTTAGCATGTACTAAGAACTCAATAAACATTGTAACTTGGGTTTTGAGTCATTCTCCGCCTTAGTCGTTGCCCTTCCTGCTTTGTGTCTTCTGTAAATGTCCCTAACCAAGCCACTGAATAAAATAATGTTGGCATGAAAAGAAATCTCTCTTCCTTTCTTACCAGCCTCTCATTCAGTTCTCTGAGCTGTCTGAACACTTCGGGCACATACATGTATATGCCCTGTGGCTACTAAGGTCTCACCCTTTACCTCTGCTGTACTCAGACGATCCAAACTATACTCAGGGGTTTTATCTAAGAAACGCCCCCTTGCCCTGCAATTCAGTACAGGATTTTCATTAACTAGTATTCACAGCAGTGTTTGAGAGAGATTTTATGATTGGAATCAGCATCAGTGAGCATCACCTCTGAGGTCTGCAAAGAGTGTCTTAAGGTCTCCTGAATACCAGCACCCCCCACAACACTCAACTACCAGAGTTGAGCAAAAATGGAAGGTGCAGCTCCACCCTTTTCCTTCTCTTTCTGAGGACCACTCCTCACATCCTTTACTCTCCTTGTATTACTACACTTCTTCCTCCAGGAGGCTGCTCCTTCTATCTTTTCTCCCTCCCTCTCTACCTTCTTCTCTCTCTACCTGCACCGCCTACCCATCATCCAGTCATACAAGCTGGGTACCTAGAGTAATCATCCTAGATCAGGGATCAGCAAATATTTTTCCGTGAAGAGTCAGACAGTAAATACTTAAGGCTTTGAGGGCCACATATAATCTCTGTCACAACTACTCAACTCTGCTTTTGTGGCACAAAAACAGCCATAGCCAATATGTAAATGAATGGGTGTGGCTGTGTTATAATAAAATTCTTCTGCAAACACAGGCAGTGGGCCAGTTTGGCCTGCAGGCTATAGTTTGATAAGAATTATTGCAAGGCATAACTTTTTCCTCAAAACCCATTCTGTCATCTAATTCATAAAAATATGTTCAATTTGTCCACTTCTTGCCAACTCTGCTACTTCCACCATGGATCAAGCCACTGTCATCTCATGCCTGGACCGTTCATTGCAGTAGCTTCCTGATTGGTTTCTTTCACTCTACTTTTGTCCTGCAGTTCACATAGCAGCCGGAGTGTTCCTTTCAAAGTTAACATTTCATTTCTATTTAAAACCATTCAATGGCTTCATACTTTTCTTAAGACAAAGACTCAAATCTTTATATTGTTTATACGATACTGCATGATCTGAGTATGCCTACTTTATCAGTCTTTCCTTTTACCACCCTTTCTTGATGACTATGCCTTAGCCACATGGGCATTTATTTAGTTCTTCAAATATGCCAAGCACTTTTATACTTCAGGGCCTTTGCATAAACTATTCCCTGTACTAAAAATCTGCCCCCTTCCCCATCCCTTCATTTCCATTAATCCACATATATATATGTCTATTTAGAGACAAGATCTCACTCTGTCACCCAGGCTGGAGTGCAGTAGCTCACTGGATCCTTGAACTCCTGGGCTCGAGTGATTCTCAAGTGATTCTTCTGCCTCACCCTCCCGAGTAGCTGAATCTACAGGTGCACACCACCACACCCAGCTATTTACTTTTTATTTTCTGCAGAGATGGGGGTCTCACTATGTTGCTCAGAGTGGTCTTGAATTCCTGGGTTCAAGCAATCCTCCCACCTCCACTTCTCAAAGTGCTAGGGTTACAAGTGTGAGTCACTGTGCCTAGCTAATTGTAAATTTTAAAAGTAATATTTTGGCTCAGGCATCTGTGAGTTGTCAGTTCAACTTTCAGTGTTTTCAAGCAGTGAGAAATGCTTTTTCAGCCTGAATTTCAAGCCAGGTGAAACAGAGATGAGCACCTTGTGTCTATCCTTCAGGTAGCCCCTAGACAGGTTAGAATAGACATACTCAGTAGTTTGGAAATAAGATCTCCTCTTCTCTTTCTGGAACCAGGGACCAAGATCCCATACTGGGAATGCGAGCTAAGACTACTGCTGCACAGAGGAGAAGGTGAGGGAAGGGCAAGTAAAAGTGCCACAGAGCTTCCCTACCACTTTGAAGTTGCATTTCTCATAATTAAGCATTCACTTGATTGGTTGTTGTAAGCCCTTAATTGTTTTACAGAATTCTGATAAATTGGTTCTTCTTTTTAAAAAAAATTAGTATTTTTGAGTACATAGTAGATGTATATATTTATGGGGTACACGAGATATTTTGATACAGGCATACAATGCGTAATAATCATTGTTATAATTTGCGCATTTGTCCCCACCGAAGCCTCATGTTGAATTATAATTCCCAATGTAGGAGGTGGGGCCTGGTGGAAGGTGATTGGATCATGGGGGCAGATCCCTCATGGCTTGGTGCTATCCTCGCTATAGTGAGTGAGTTCTTATGAGATCTGGTCCTTTAAAAGTGTGTGGCACCTCTCCTCCGCCCCCTCAACCCCACCACTCTCTCACTCTTGCTTCTGCTTTTGCCATGTGATGTGCCTGTTCCTGCTTCACCTTCTGCCATGAGTATAAGCTCCCTGAGGCCTCCCCAGAAGCCACGTGATGTCAGTGCCATGATTTTACAGCCTGCGGAACAGTGAATCAATTAAATCTCTTTTTAAAATAAATTACCCAGTCTCAAATATTTCTTTATAACAATGCAAGAATGGCCTAACACAGTCACATCCGGGTAGATGTGGTATCCATCACCTGAAGTATTTATCCTTTCCTTGTGTTACAAACAATCCCATTATACTCTTTTAGTTATTTTAAAGTGTATAATAAAGTATTGTTGACTGTAGTCACCCTATTGATTCTGACGGTTTTTGCTCGCTTTATGATGTTTTAGTTATAGGACAGAACTTCTATAAGCCGTCTAGGTGATTCTGATGCAAGATCTTGTTTGAGAACTTCTGGTCGGACCTGCGATATGGCCTATAACATGTGGCTCATTTTCCTAATGGTGTAGCTAGAAACTTTGTGGCAATATCTGGCAGCACTATGTCAGGATTCTTTGAGAAATCCAGAACAGGCGTCCAGTAGTGAGTTGACCTCCACTCTTGTCTCCCTTTCCTACTGCTCCCAAGTGGAGAAGACAGTCATGCCACTCACCAGTGGCTCCACAGCCTTTATACTAGTGGACTTTTACCCAGGTGAATCAACATCTGAGTAAAGAAAGCCAGACCAGCTATGGCTGGGCACAGATCTTGGCTTAACTCCATTCTACAGAGACAGGGTTGCTGGTCATAATAGCCATATAAAAGGCCATAGACCCCGAATTCAGAGATTGAAAGAAATTCAAGTAATTCTCAAATAAATGATGTTCTGGGGAAATGGAGACACCTGAGTTTCCAAGTAGAAGAAGCTTGGATAATTGTTCTGTTTGTAAACGTGCAGGGTGAGGGCAAACTAGGGAATTTGTTCTGAAGCTTTTGCATAGCAAGCATACTATTTTGAATTAGGTTGCATGCTTTTCTGGGGACTTTGAGGGTGACTAATGGAGATCATAAGGAGTTTAAAGTCCCAATCCTGCCCTAATGCCAACCCAGGTGTTTCTCCCCTGGCTGGCCCTACATTCTCTTGGCCAATAATGACAAATCATGCAGAAATGGACTCGATTGGGTCGAGGAAAGAACTAGCCTGATGAGACAGCAAAAATCTCCAGCCTCACTGTCTAGGGTCAGAGTTCTCCTATATAAAAGTCAGAGATGAAAAGTCTAAACTGGAGTCACCAGACTTGAAATCGTGTACACCCAGACCCCTGCACTCACGTGGTTCCCTAAGAGACCACATGCCACACCCCACACACATGCTTTGAGCTGAGACACAGCATTATTCTACTCTAAAACAACAACAACAAAGCATTTATTTCCAAAAAAGGGACAAGGTCACAAGAAAAGGCCTATAATAATTAACTAAGTCAATGGAAAACTCATTTTTAAAATACCCCCCATGGAGTTTTAGGACAAAACAACAGCTTAGTGAATGTTTGGTTACAGTTTATAGCTATTTCTTTCGCCCTTGATACACTACTGTGATTTTTCAGCTTTCTCTGCCAATCTTGCTCAGCACTAGTGGTTCTAAGATTAAAGTCCACATATGTAAATGGAATAGCCCTATTCGCAGTCTTGGTATGTGGGCTCTTCTGAGCCTAGTGGCCCCTTTTGTTCATTTTTGTCAGTTGTTAGCCTGGCAAAGGAAGTAGGAACTATACCAGTTAGAAAAGTAGAGCCTATATCACATGTTCAATAGATGAAATTTAATAGAGAAAACATGTTGGGAGGGCTGAAAGGCCAAAGAAGAGAAAGCGAGGCAACTCAGAGATCAACAATAGTAGAAAACTGCTTACTACCACTAGGGCTACAACAAGACAGGAAAGAGGTAGTGTTACTATAGCTCAGGTGCCAAGTTCATTGCAGAGACTGCCAGGTAAAAGCTATAACAATGGAGGGAAAGTTTGTCATCAGAAACTAGAACTTAGGAGTAGACCCAGCCACAGCTAGAGATGCCACTTGAATTAGACGACACTGCTGGATACCTTTTGATTTTGACCAATCAGCATCCAATCCCACTTCTTGTGATACCTACGACATGATTTTTCTTTCCAGGGAACTATTCCTAACCCACTGGGTGCAGTTTTAGTAGTACTATCAATCAGGGTGCTATGTCCAACCCTAGCCAAGGCATGGGTGGGCATATAATATAAAGTATGTCAAACACATCCTCTCTCAGGAATTTGAATCTTGAGAATAATGACAGAAAAATGTTGGAACTGTTTCAGCCATACTGTGGTACCTTGAAAAGACCATGCCTCTTTTCCTATATACCCAGATCCCCAGAGACACTCTAGTTTGTATTTTATCTCTCCTCAAGTCTTTATCAATTTAGCCCAAGTTTTCTTAAGTCTGAAAAGTTTGAACTACAATATTTGCCATGCCCCCATACACCAAGTCCTTGTTTACAATCCTCAGAATGCCCTTATATGCCTCTGTGGCCTTAAGAATGTCTACTCATCATTCAATGCCCAATCCAGATATAACTTCTGTGAAATCTTTCCTAGTCCCTACCCTCTCAAGAAAAGTTTAGCACTTATCTCCTTTAGTTTCCCATGACACTGTATACATATTTCTGTTTCAGTACTTATCATATTGAATTATTTTATGTTTACCTGTCTGTCTCCCTTGTAGACTGTGAGGTTAAGGGCAGGACCATGTCTTATTTTAACTGAGGATTCTCAGTACTTAGCTGCTTGGCATATAGTAAATGCCTATTAAAACATTTGTATGAATGTATGAATAAACAAATGGATAATATAGCCAGCATATCTCCATTCAATTATAGTACAAGCCAGAGTTCTTTCTTTCTTTGCATTTAAAAGGGTTTGGAGCTCCTTAAGGGTTTAAAGGGGAGAAATGAATCCAATATATGCTCCCAATAAGAAGAGATATAAAGAGATACTTTTATAAAGACAGGAGACAGAAATGGCAGAAGGACATTATCGGGGGAAGGGAGGAGACAGAGAGAATGTGAAGAGGGCAGTAAGGAGTCACAGCCAATTACAAGGCTGTACAGGAAATACCATTTGGGGCATAGAGATATGCAGAGAGGTCTTAGTATTCCACTTGAGATGATGGCCATTATACTCCCTAGAGACTTGAGGGAGATAAGTCCAACGGTATGCTGGTAAATATTTAACAACCAGCTCTCTGGGGAAAAGGCCTGTAATTTGTGGCATTTGTCGTTTTCCTTCTTGTAAATACTCCCACCATGGTCAATTTCCAGCTATCCATGTGGCATCACTGAATGCAGAGTTGAGAAGAGATGCAAGCCATCATATAGGATTTCCACCATATAGATAAAAACAGATACAAATAACTTCAAAATCATAGATAACAGTAAACGTAGTAAAATAATTAATAAATGATGAGTGGGTATTTATTCTCTTTATTTGATTGTAAGTTTATATAATTTAATTTTGAATAATGGTTGTATTTAATAGCTTCCTTGCGATCTTCCTGAAAATATAACTGTCAGCTTTTATGAGCAGGCGTGGGCCAGTAGCATACCACTGCAGGTATCACTATCTGTGGACTACTTGGTGACTCAGAAGCAGCCTGAATAGGTAAAACAAAGTGAGATAAAGATTGCTGGTCCATTGTAGCTGTAATATGATCAAGAGGATCTAGGCCTGCTAGGTGATTTCATGGTTCCCAGGAGAGAAACTCTACCTGGTAGCCTCAAGCACTAGATGGCCCAAAAGAGAATGCCTATGATTCATTGTATAATCTTCCTTAATGCTAAAAATTATCTTCATAATTCACTTTGAACTGGTGAGAAAAACGACTTGTTCTGTTAAGAGCTGGATATCCCTGGACCAAGGTTGTCTTTATAGAGCTATGTTGAGAGCCATACTGTCTGATATGTGTGCAACCAACAATTTGACCTTCTTTATAAAGTGTCCAGTTTATAAATAATAAATACTCTCTTTTTTTTTTTTTTTTTTTTGAGATGGAGTCTCGCTCTGTCTCCCAGTCTGGAGTAC
>NW_026652282.1:45218350-45318659 GCF_009828535.3 Hylobates moloch
AAATGTTTGGATTCGAGCATGCAGTGTAAAATAATCACATCATGGAGAATGGGGTATTCATTCCTTCAAGCCTTTTTTTTTTTTTTTAGAGATAGGGTCTCCCTATGTTGCCCATGCTAGTCTCAAAGTCTTGGGATCAAGTGATGCTTCTGCCTCTGCCTCCCAAAGCACTGGGATTACAGGTGTGAGCCACCACACCCAGCCATTTATCCTTTGTGTTGCAAGCAATCCAATTACACCAATTTTAGTTATTTTAAAATGTACAATTTATTATTGACTATAGCCACCCTGTTGTGCTGTCAATAGTAGGTCTTATTCATTCTTTCTAACTATTTTTTGTACCCATTAACCATCCCCACCTCCCTCCCAGTTCCCAGTTCCCCACTACCCTTCCCAGCCTCTGGTAACCATGCTTCTACTCTCTATGTCCATGAGTTCTATTGTTTTGATTTTTAGATCCCACAAATAACTGAGAACATATGATGTTTGTCTTTCTGTGCCTGGCTTATTTCACTTAACATAATGATCTCCAGTTCCGTGCATGTTGCAAATGATAGGATCTCATTCTTTTTATGGTTGAATAGTACTCCATTGTGTATAGGTACCACATTTTCTCTATCCTTTCATCCATTGATGGACACTTACATTGATTCCATATCTTGTCTATTATGAATAGTGCTGCAATCTCTTCAACATACTGATTTCAATTCCTTTATATATGTACCCAGTGCATTCCTTGCATATGCACATGTATGTAATACATGCACTGGGTACATATCTAAAGGAATTGAGAGCCTATTTAGGCCATATTGGGATTTCTAGAAAAAATCATGATTAGCCATATATAAGCTTGCCATTATATCCCACAAGAGAGCATAGCACGTAAACACATTTCATTACCAGAAAGAAAAATATCACATACATGGGAAACTGAGTCTTAGAGAGGCAAAATGACTTACCCAAAGTCTGAATCAAACCCAAGTTGCCCAAGTTGGGCATTTATATACCTCACTGTAGTACTTCTCAGACATCAGTATCAGCATCAGCTCCTTTGGCATTGATGAAGACTGGCTGAAAGAGTGGAGAGTATTTTGTTTAGGAAAGAGAAGCCTAGCTGTGGAGCAAGATTGGCAGAGGTTGCTGTGTTCAAATATGTGAAGGGCATGCCTGAGAATAAGGAGCAGTTACGTCTGGGTGGTAGTCCGAGGACAGAACTTGAGTGAGTAGGAGGAAGTCGTAGGGGAGCAGGCTTGTTCATCAGCAGGAAGAACATTCTGACAAGTGGAATCCTGTGCCTGCAGAGAGAGGCAGGGAGCTTCCAGGTCCATCCCAGTGCAGTTGGAAGATATATGGAGAGCACTTGGCAGGAAGGCTGCGGAGGGAAGGCTAGCAGAAAGGAAAGAGGGTGGCAACAGGTGAACTGAAAGCTTTTCTAGCCTGAGCCTGGTGAGGGCCTGGAGTGAGAAGGGCTGACCAAAGAGGACAGGTGGCCTGCAGGCCTCTTCTGCACCTGACACTTTGGTGCCTTGGGTCAGCTCTGTCTCTTGGCTGCCCAGCTCCAGCCCTGCCTCTTCCCTGAGTGGCCAAGGGAAGCCTATGGGGTGCAGGATGGGAGACTGGAACCTCTGCCTCCCAAAGACACACGGGCTGTTACTCCAGCAGCAGTCAAGGTCCCAAGTCCACACTGTGGCCCTTTCCCCTGCCCACCATCCTGAATCTGAGCTTTAATCTTTCGAGCAGAATGGGCTCAGGCTGTCATGGGCTTTAGCTCTTGGTGTTATTGCCTCTGATTAGATCCAGCAAACCCTGTTCACTTCATGGGGCTATTACATGGGTTCCTTGCGGTGTTCAGCATTGTTAGTAGCATGTGGATGAGGGAGGGATAGGTAAGAGGGTGAATTTCCTTCAGGTTAAGAGTCTGGGTGCCTGGCCCCATCCTGTGGCAGCTCAGGCCATTCCGCCCAGGCATTTATAGTCTTTCCTGGACTGTGACTATGGCCAGTCAGCAACATGCCCCCACAGGTGTAGAAAAGAGGCACCACTCCTCCTTAACACATTACAGCTGAGTGGTCCATGTTGGTGTCCCTAAATGGTGAGTGACAGCTGATTCCGAACCAGCTCAAGGGTAGGGGAGAGGGGGTCTGAGACTCCTGTTACAGCCACCCAGAACCCCAGGAACAGTCTTTAACATCTGTTTGAGTACTAACCTATAAGACATTGGCCTCACAGTCACATATGAGTCACATGCGGCAGGATCATCTGTGCTCCTTGTGAGAAATACATTTTCCCAGGCCCCATCATAGGTCTAATAAACCAGAATCTCTAGAAATCTGCATTCTCTACAAGTTTCTCTAGTTGTTTCTAGAGAATACTAACATATAGAAAACACTTCTGTGATGATTGAAGCCAAAATAGACTGTAAGAACTATCTTACTTTCGCCCTCCGTCCCCTATTGTTACAGATTGGAAAGCAGAGAACACAGAGAGTAAATGACCTGTCTAAGGTCATATAGTCAATTAGTGTAGTGATAAACCCAGAATAATGAACCATGGTGCTGTTTCCTGACCCCGGACTACTCTCCTAACTATCTAGCCAATCCTTTGTTAGATCAAAGAGTGAAGAAAGTGTTTCGAATAAGCATTAAATGTTACATTGCATGAAGATCATGTATTTAGAACAGACTATGCTCATCCTAGCCTCCATGGCTTTACTGAAGACTGAAGTACTCTCTTCCCCTCCTTCCCTACCTTTTCTCTTTTCCACCTTCACAAATCTACCCATCCTTCAAGGTCCAGCAACTCAGTCCACTTTCACCTTCCTGTGGTCTCTGAGCCCAGTCATATGGCCCTTCAGTATATTTTGTAATGGAGCCAACGTGTTTGTTTTCTGTTCCCAATTAGGTAGCAAGGACTAGATTTCAACCTCTTTTTATCTGCTATAGTCCCCTTCTCCTGAGGCTAGGCCCCAATTAGGGGCTCAGAATATCCATATTAAAATCCAGTTGTTGAGCAACAGATTCAGTACAAGCCAGCCAAGCAGCTAGCCACATAGCTCTAGTGATATATTTTTGTTGTAATCATATTAAAATTCTACAAGATGTATATAGCACAGCTCTCACACCTAGTCTGAGGTCTCCTAGGCTTTCCGAACTGCACTAAGTCCTTGCTCAGCAGCCCTTTTGCTGTTAAACAGTCAGTGGAGTGTTTGCATGGCCATCCCTATGCTAGTCACTGTGGGTATTACAAAACAAAAAGAAAATACTGCAAGTTCTGCTCCAGCTTCCACATGGGGAGAATGGCTGCATCCTGCACTCACTGTTATCTCTGGTTCCAGTCCAGGCATTGTACGTTCTTATACTCAACCCAGCCTCCTTTGGATCAGTTTCTTGTTCTGGCCTGTCCATAAATCTCTCCCTCCCTTCCTTCTCTGCCTCCTTTGTACCGTCTGTCTCAAACCCCAGTCAGCAGCTGCTAGCAGTAAGGGGCTCTGAGAACCCAAGTGGGGATTTTCCAGACACTTCACATTTTCCTCACTGTTAAAAAATGTGTTTTGCTTGCTTAAAGTGACTGGATTCCTCTTGCCCTCAGTGAGGCTGGGTGAATGAGACACTTGTCCTAAGAAGATCAAAGAGAGTCTACAGCCTAAACAAAATTTAGCTGTCGTTGTCTCTGGAAATCCTAGCATGTATGAACTGTAATCTCCTCAGGTACTGCCTACATACTAGCCCAAGATGTTAGAGCAATGTGTGGTTATTTTCCTCCCTACTCCCTTCCTTCTTGAGAACCAGAGTTGCTGGACTGTTGCTTGACTACTTATCCTCCTCCCCACTGCTCTCTCTCGCTCATGGTGTCCAAACCCCTCATTTGCTCTGTGCCTTGGTCATTCCCCTTTCTCAGTGGAGACCTAAGGTGCGTAGGGCGGAGCCTTTTCCTAAGGCTTCACAGATCCTCTCTCCTTGGCATGTTGCTTGATATAGTCTGTTCCTTTTTGTTCCCAGGCACTCTTCCCACCAAGTCCTAACCACCTCCTGGCCTTTTAAAGGGGCAAATGCCAGAAAACCAGCAGACTCTGTAGCCCATAGTCTACATGAGGGATGGTGTCTACATATATAACACCGTGCTCACACATACTCTAGAAGTTGTGGGCCTCTTAGCACTGGCAATGCCATCCCTACTGGCTTTCTCCAGACTTTTGGGAGTTTGCCTCTCATTTGTGAGTGTGAAGCTAAGCTACACTGAACCAATGCTTCAGGACCTGGACAAATGTTTTGGGACAGTTACTAAGTTTAGCTTTAGCATCTACACTGTGCTGTTCACATGACAGGGCACTTCCACAACCGTTGTCTCATTGAATCCTCACAACAGCCTGGTGAGATAAATATTCTTATCCTGATTTTTATTTGTGAGCATGCTAAAGCACAATAATATCATTAATGACTAACATTCATGAAGCACTTACTATGTACCAGACAGTGTTCTAAGCACTATGTACATATTAACTCATATTTTCCTCACAACAAACCCATTATCTGGCTATTACAATTAGCTTAATTTTTCAGAATAGGAAGCTGAAGCCCAGAAAGGTTAAGAGTCCGGCTCAGGGTCACACAGCCAGTAAGTGGTAGAGCCTTATTTTCAACATAGGCAGCCTGATTCCTATGTAAATCTAAATATGTGAACACTATGTTGTTTTTTGGGTTTTTTGTTTTTGTTTTTTTGTTTTGTTTTGTTTTGTTTGAGATGGAGTCTTGCTCTGTCGACCAGGCTGGAGTACAATGGCGCGATCTCAGCTCACTGCAAGCTCTGCTTCCTGGGTTCAAGCAATTCTCCTGCCTCAGCGTCCTGCGTAGCTGGAACTACAGGCACGTGCCACCACGCCCAGCTAATTGTTTGTATTTTTAGTAGAGACGGGGTTTCACCACGTTAGCCAGGATGGTCTCGATTTCCTGACCTCGCGATCTGCCCTCCTCAGCCTCCAAAAGTGCTGGCATTACAGGCGTGAGCCACCGCGCCCGGACTTCTTCTTTTTTCTTTTTTTTCTTTTTTTGAGACAGGGCCTCACTGTGTCACCCAGGCTGGGGTGCAGTGGCATGATCTCGGCTCACTGCAGGGCCCAACCAGTCCTCCCACCTCAGCCTCCTGAGTAGCTGGGACTACAAGCACATGCCACAACACCTGGCTAATTTTGTTTATTTTTTATAGACATGGGGTCTCACTATGTTGCCCCAGCTGGTTTCAAACTCCTGGGCTCAAGCAATTCTCCTGCCTCAGCCTCTCAAAGTGCTGGGATTACAGCCATGAGCCACTGTGTCCAGCCAACACTATGCTACTTGGACATGGAAAGGTTGAAAGGTTAACTCACACACTCAAAGCCACAGGAATTATTCGATGATAGATTCCAGGCTGTACAGTAGACTTTCTGATCCCAAGTTCTGTACTCTTTTCACTATACATTTATGTTTTCACTCATCCAATAAACATTTATTAAGCACTACTATGTGCCAAGGATTGTACTATGCACTGGGCATAAAATTGCTGCTCAAAAGGAGCTCAAAGTCTAAAGGGAGAGACAGACAAGAAAACAAAAAGCAAACCATAGCATGATGACTGAGAGCATGGCTTTCATCTTCAATGTATCTGAGTCCAAATCAGAATACTACTCTATTTTGCCAGTAATATATGAACCTTGATAGTCTCATCCACAGAATGGAAATGATAATATCAGTTCATTCCTAATAGGATTGTCATAGTGAAGACTGGATGAATTAATATATGCAATAAACTTAGGAAAGTACCCAGCATATAGACACTATTATTATTATTATTATTATCATAGGTTTCTCTGTTTTATGATAGAGTGCCAATGGCTAAGAGAAGGTCCTAAGCCAGTGTTTGAAAAAGAGACAGAAGATGCCTGGATGAAGGATGCAGAAGAGGGAGGCAGGGGCTAGAGCAGGAAGAGCTTTGAAAAGCATGTACAATGCCAAGCTAAGAAGCAGAATGGGCTTGGGTCAGTTGAATAGCACCTACATTTCTGCTACTTTCAAGGAAGAGCAGGCTGATGACGAACCTGTGTAAGTGGTCTGGTGACCCTAGCATGCAACAAACATTTTTTCCTTAACTCAGGTTCACAGATTGAATTGCTGTGAGTGGCCATATGAACTGCTGGTCTGTCTCTGAAAGAGGCTCAACCCTCCCTTAGCTGTCAGCGGCCTTGTACTCCACCTGGCAACAGCTGGGAAGAATGAGGCTATTGGATAATGGCTTTTTAGAGCTGACTTGTACATGATGATTTGGAAGAGAGGTGGATGGAGAGAAAGAGGGTGAGGCACTGCACTGAGCCATTGGATAGTGTGTGGCCAAAAGAGCCAGGCACCTTCAGGATCTGCTAGGATGACTTTCAAACAGCTTGTGATGATTCAGTCTGCCCCCCAGGGAATTTTGTTATAAAAGTATATTTTACAACTTGGGCCAGACAAACCAGTGTCAGTTTTATGGGCACTATAGCTTTTGGTTATTTATTCTCCATCTTCTCTTTGTTTTTTCCAGGTGACCTGCTTTAACTGCTAGACCCTGGAGAGTCTAAAAACAAAAGTAATAATTATTCCTTATATTGGTACAATGCTTTATGATTTACAAAGAAACCCCACATTCATTGGATTTTACAGTACTTCTAGAAGGGAGGCAGGATAAGCAATTACATGGTCATCATTTCCTATGTTACAGGTGAGCAAATCAAGGCAAAGAGAGGGGAAAGCACATGCCCAGAGTTACACTTCCAGGGAGCAGTGGAGCTAGGACTCTGTATTAATTTTCTATGCTGTATATAATAAATTACCACAAATTTAGCAGCTTAAACCATTACATATTTATTATTTCAGAGTTTCTTTGCTCAGAAGTCTGGGCATGGCTTAGCTAAATCCTCTGCTTAGAGCCTTACAAAGTCACAACCAAGGCATTGGCCAGGTTTGGGGGCTCATCTGGAGGCTTGATTAAGGAACAATCTGTGTCTCCATTGTGTGGTTGTTGGCAGCATTCAGTTCCTTGTTGCTGCAGGATTCCTGGCAGCTCACTTCTTGAAAGCCACCAAGCGGGAGAGAGTGAGTCTGCTAGCAAGATTGTATCTTATAAAACAGAATATAATCATAAAAGTGATATCCCATTACCTTTGCCATAATCTATTGGTTTGAAGCGGGGCACAGGTTCCATCCATATTCAAGGGAAAAGGCTTACACATGGGCAGGAACACCAGGAGATGGAGACTGTTGTTGCCACCTTAAAGTCTGTTTGCCGTAGACTCCAACCCAGCTTTGTCTGACTCCAGATCAAGTGGTCTTTCCACTGGATCACACTGTTGCCATTAGGGATGTGTGACATACATTATTACCAGTCTCAAATGTACATACACCTATTCAAAGATACATTTGCCAAGCACAGAGTGGAGTACCTCTAAGAAGCCTGCTCTTCCCCTTAAACCTGTGTCCTGGGTTACACAGCCTAGAATCCTAACTGACTAACTTATGAATACATCCTGACTCTCTTAACTCAGAAAAAAATTTTATCACTTCTAAAGATGGAATGTTGTTTTGGGACAATTTCTGCAAACGCTGAGCTTGTTATCTTCAAAAAAGAATGCGTGTCTTTCTCATTTAGGAGACTTAAACTCTTATCCCGACAACTTCCAAATTACTTACAAAGGCAAAGGAAGTCGTGCTGTGTTTTGCTTCTTTAGCTTTTGTGGCTAAGTCTCATTATTTTGATCCTATTAATGACTGTCAGAGAAGATATGGCCTCGGAGGAAAGGGGTTAAAGAGAATTCTTTAAATCTCTCAGCCAAGGCCAGAATGCTCTCTGAGGATGGCTTCTGAGTTTAGACATGCCTGCAAAAAAGCCCGGCAGCTCTCTCCAGATGCCTGCTCTTCACTGACAATAGGGGCTACCTTAACTATTCATTTCATCATTCATTCAGTCAGTCAGCAAGTATTTATTGAGCACTTCTTTGTGCAAGGCAGCATTCTAGGTAGTAGCCATACTGAGACCACCATCCTCATAAGCAAGAAGCTGACAGTGGAGTGAAGACTCAGACAAGAAAGCGATTATAAGGCTATAGAATTGCTTTAATGCAGGTGTGCTCTGAGCCTATGGGACTCTGTCTGATGGGATTAGGAAAGATATGTGCTTGCTCCAGATTGCAAACCCAAAGCCTTCAAGACCAGGCCAATGAATCAAACAGGTGGATGCAGGGAGTGGTAGAGTTTGTACCAAACTGGGGGGCATTGTAATAAAAAAAATTAAATACCATGTGGTCCTAATAAAACATGCCCTGGAAGCTGCCAATTTATGACCCAAGCTTAGACAAAGGAGGTAGTGTTTGTGCTGAGATTTAAATGATAATAGCAAACACTTATATAGAGGTTACTGTGTACCAGGTACTCTTGTAAACAATTAAATGTATTAACTCATTTAATCTCCATAACAAGCCTATTAGGTAAGTACAGTAATTAGCCTTGTTTTATAGATGAGGAAATAGAGGCCTAGAGAAGTTCGACAACTTGCCTGACATCAGACAGCTAATGACCGCAGCTGGAATTCAAACTTAGACAGCCTGGGTTCACAGCCCATGCGGCAGACTACCATGTCCTCAGCCTCTGCTAAAAAGTGACTAAGCGTTTGAAAGGCAGCCAGATAGCAAGGGAACATGTCACAGAGAGGAAGCAGCATCTGCAAAGGCGGAGGCCTAAAGAGTCTGAGGGATTCCAGGGTCCTTAAAAATTGTAGTATTTCTGGAATAGCAAGTGTGTGTTTTGAGGTAATGGGGGAATGGGTGGAGCAAGGTCAGGAGATAGATGGAGAGAAATGAGGTCAGAGGTCAGGCAGAGAGGCTCATGCTCATACCTGTAATTCCAGCACTTTGGGAGGCCGAGGCAAGAGGATTGCTTGAGTCTAGGTGTTCGAGACCAGTAGGAGCAACATAGTGAGACCCCGTTTCTAGAAAAATAAAAATAAATAGAAAAAAAATAGCTGGGCGCAGTGGTGCACACCTTTCCCAGCTACTTGAGAGGCTGATCTGGGAGGATCCCTTGAGCCTGGGAGGCCGAGACTCTAGTGAGCCTTGATCATGCCACTGCACTCCAGTCTGGGTGACGCTGTGAGACCCTGTCTCAAAAAAAGAAAAAAAAAAAACAAAAAAAACAAAGAAACAAGAAATTGAGGCCAGACAGAAAAATCAACAAGGACTTGTATGCCATGCAAAGCACTTATCCATTCATTAAATAAACATGTATTAAGCACTTGCTGTGTGCTAAACCGTTACAAAGCATGATGCTAAGGAGATAGATCTAGGCATATAGTATTTTTTTTTTGGAGGGGTGGTCCAGAGAAGGGGCATCAAACTCAGCATGAGGGAATCTGGAAACATGTCCCAAAAAAGTGATTGAATTGACCTAAGCCTTAAAGGATAAGTAGAGGTTGGCTAGGCAAAGGAGACACGAAAGGGCATCGCAAAGAGAGGGAACAGAGTATGCAAAGGCATTTCTGAACTCTTGGTAATAATGGTTGTCCTTCTTGTCTCAAGTTTTCCTCTTCTTTCTATCCTCTCACCTATTCACATGTCATAATGGGAGACAGAAAGCCAGAGAAGAATCAGACCCAGAGTTGCTCCATATGATGCTTATGTTCTGGGATACCTAGCAGAGGAAAGGGGGTAAAGGGATAAATTTGGGGTTAGAATAACTGAATTTGGGCTCAAGCACTTTATGCACATTAACTCCATTTAACTCTAAGCCTCGAAGGACTGATATGTGAGGGAATCATCACATCAACCTTGCAAACTTTTCCTTTTGATCCTTTATCCCTATTTTATAAATGAGGAAATGGAAGGTCAGAGAGGTGATGTCACCTGCTTGAAGTAACTCTGTTAGTAAGTGGCATGATTTGGGGTTTGAACCCAGGGAAGTCTGGCTCCAAAACCTGTGTTCCCATGTTCTCAGCTTCTGAGAACCTTCTCTCCCCTGAAAGCATGAAGTCTTTTAGTAACAATAGCTAAAAATCATTTATTGCAAGCTTAGTCTATAATTTCAAACTGCTTCCCTCAACATGTCAGTCCTTTGGGCCTTAGATTTATCAGCTGTAAAAGAAGACTGTGGTAGAAAATACTACTGTTCACCAATATTCAGTTCCTTTCTACTTTCAGTAATATAGGGGTGCTGTACCTCTTTTCTTCCTTGAAGCTAGATATGACCATATGGCTTGCTCTGACCAATGAAATATGAGTAGAAGTGACATGTGTCACTTTAGGGTGGAAGCATTTAAGAGATCATATGATCCTCTGTCTTCTCTTATTGCTACTACTAGACAACATTCCGAATGATAGTACCTCCACTGGCATGGGTTTCTGTGTAAAAATGACATGTACCAGAGTCCTCCACTGGCTAGCAATGGACATGAATGAATATATTACACACACATGCACACACACACACATACACAAAAGCTTTCATTGGTTTAAGCCACTAAAATTCTGGAGTTGTTTGTCATCTCAGCATAACCTATTATATCCTAACCAATATAGAGGTTAATGGTCTCCGTCTCACAGATTTGTTGTAAGGATCAATGGAATAATGGAAGTAGAAGTGCTTATAGATTCTGAGGCTGTGTGCACTTGCCAAGTGGTATGTCTGGGTTCAGGTCCTATTGAACTGTGCTCTAATGGAATATCACTGTACAAATAAGATATTTTTAGACACTTGTATCTTTTTACATTATGGGCAGATATTTACTTGTCTGCATAGCATTCTTGTGTGGGAGGCTTCCCTTTTATAAATAGGAGGGAACCAATTCTGAAAACTGAAATTCATTTCCCAGAGACTGTGGGTAGCTGATACAACCAGCCATCCTGATCAAAATAGTTACTACTGGTTCCAATTTTTTTCCATCTAGGTTCAAAGAAGCAATTTAGGGAGACCCTACCCTGATCCTCTCAGATAGCAACTCTGGATTCTACTCCTAGAACAGAGGAAAAGCTGCTGATCCTAGGCCTGATAGTTCCAAGCTAATAACCCTGCCAGAAACTGACTTGCAAACATTGGCCTGAAAAGGGCTAGTAATGACATTTGTCATGTGGGGTGGTTTAAATGGTTTATGACCATGGGAAAAAGCCAATTCTTCCCCAGGCCTAATAATCTCACTCCTTAATCTAGCAAACTCACTCCTGAAAGTCAATTCTAAAGTAAAAATTTAATAGAAAAAAAGGCTATATCTATGGATATTTTTATAATAGTAAAAATACAGAAAAACACCTAAAACTAAACAACATGGTAAAGGCTATACAAAATTAAAAGGATAGTTACAAAAACGGTGCAGAAACATGGAAATATATGTCAGAGGTGAGAAAACTGATGCAGAGGAAAGCCAAATCAACAATGTGAGTTCACCTGCTCAACAAATGGTAAAGCTGGGACTTGAACCGAAGCAATGCAGCATCAAGGTTTGTGGGTGCCTTATTCTGCTCAGGCTGTCGTAATAATATACCATAGACTAGGTGGCTTAAACAACAGAAATTTATTTTCTCACAGTTCTGGAAGCTGGAAAGTCCAGGACTGAAATTCTTCCTGACTTACAGATGGCTGCCTACTTGCTATGTCCTCACATGGTGGGAGGTGAGGGGGGAGAGAGAGAGAGAGAGAGAGAAGAGAGAAATAGAGATCTTTGGTGTCTCTTCCTCTTTTATAATAATGCAAGTTCTTACATCAGTGTTCCACCCTGATGACCTCATTTAACCTTAATCACCTCCTTAAAGGCAATATGTGAGGTGTTAGGGCTTCAACATATAAATTTTGGGGAGACACAATTCAGTTCATAGCATTCTATCTCTGGGCCTCTGGAATTCATGTCCTAATAGCAGGCAAAATACCTTCATATCATCCCAACAGCCCTAAAACTCTTAATTAATTTTAGTACCAACTCTAAATTCTGAAGTCTCAAGTTTCATCTAAATATCACCTAAATCAGAGATGGGTGAGAAATGAGGTATGATTGATCCCGAGGCAAAATTCCTCTCCAGCTGTGAACCTGTGAAACCAGACAAGTCACGTGCTTCCAAAATACAATGGTGAGACAGGCATAGGATAAAAATAAGTAGGAAAGAAGGGAGGCGTGCAGGGTACCAATCAAATCCAAAGCCTAGCAGGACAAGTTTTATTAGATCTTAAGGATCAAAAATAATCCTCTTTGGCTTGATATCCACCTTCCAGACCCAGTGGGGCAGTGGCTTCACCCCCATGTCCCTGTTTAGCAGCTGTTTAGCTTCAGTTGAAACTGAGGCAATGGCACCACCCTTTGAAACCAAGGAGGCAGACATGATGATCTCTGAATCACCTTTGGGGTGAGTCATTCTTCCCGTTTCTTGAAGAATAGTGCATGTTCGCAGTTGAATGACTCTATGGTCTGGTCTTGTAGGACCTAAGAAATCCAATAGCCTTCCTTCATTTAGTCTCATTTTTTTTCTATCTTCATTAGTTCCAGTTGGTATGTTTCTCCCAGTATAATCCCATCTCTATTCCTGGCTTCTGCTGAGATAGTTGGTTAAATCCATGTGTTGCACCCATAATCTCTTTATCAAATGATTATTCAGCCACACCCTTAGTGTTCTCTTCAGAAACAGCTTTCTTATTTTTTATAATATGGAAAAATTGAAAATTTTCCAATTCTCCAAGTTATTTAGAATTGGATAATGGGTAGAGTGTTAGGCAAAAGGTGCCTTTTGCCTGACAATTCCTTCTTCAATTCATCTCTCTCCTCTCACATTTTGCTATAAGCAGTAAGGACGATCCAGGCTTCACCTTCAGCACTTTGCTTAGAAATCTTCTGTGCTAAATATCCAATTTCATCATTCACAAATTCTACTTTACACAAAACACTAGAACACAATGAAGCCACGTTCCTTGCCATTTTATAACCAAGATTGCTTTTCTTCCAGTCTCCAATAACCTATTCCTAATTTCCATCCAGGACCTCACCAGAATTGCGTTTAACATCCATTTTTTTTAGCATGCACCTCAAAACTCTTCCAGCCACTACCCATTATCCAGTTCCAAAGCTACTTCCACATTTTTAGATATTTGTTACAGCAGCACCCTACTTCTTGGTACAAAAATTTGTATTAGAGTTCTCTAGAGAAACAGAACCAACAGGAATGCATATATATATATAATATATATATACATACACATATACATAATATATATATACATACACATATATATATACATACACATATATATATATACACACACATATATATATGCATATATATATTTGGCTCCTGTGATTATGGAGGCTGAGACATCCCAAGCTCTACAGTTGGCAAGCTACAGACCCAGGAGAGCCAATGGTGTAAGTTCCAGTCTGAGAATTGGAAGGTTCAAGATCCAGGAAGAGCAGATATTTCAGTGTTTGGGTCATAAGGCAGAACGAGGAGGTGTCCCTGTTCAAGAAGGAAGGCAGGTGGAGTTCCATATTACTTGCAGGAAGGTCAGCTTTTTTGTTCTATTCAGGCCTTTAATTCATTGAATGAAGTCAACCAACATTAGGGAGAGCAATCTGCTGTACTCAGTCTATTAACTTAAATGTTGATCTAACCAAGAAACATCCTCATAGACACAATCAGAATGTTTGACCAAATGTATGGGTACTGTGTGGCCCATTCAAGTTGACGCATAAAAGTAACCATCATAGTGGGTTTAACCACGGGGTTATTTTCCTAGTGTCTGCCTTTCTTGACCCTTATTAATTGGCCTTTTGTACAATTTTCTTAATTATTTTGCCTCTTTACTTTCCTAGTATATGTTATTTTTTCAGGCTTCAAGAAATTATTATTAGATTTTCATTGGAATTGCCTTTCTCCAGTTCAACCTCCTCACCACTGCCAGGAAAAACTTCTTCAAGTACAAATCACATCTGTTGCTCTCTTGATTAAAATATTTTAATGGTTTCCTAGGCTCCTAAACTCCTCAGTAAAGATACTAGGCCTTTCATGATCTTACCTCTACCAACCTCTCTGGCTTCCTGCCACGCTTCTCCTGCTACACTCTAGTTATCTCTCATAATTTGCATTTCCCTAAGTGGAGTGTGTGCTCTCTTTTTCTCCTATGCTCTTGCTCATGCTTAGAATACCCTCTTGGCCCACCCATGCCAAGTAAACATCTACACTTATTGGCCCCCCCCTGGGCCCAGGGGGAAAAGAAGTTTCAAAGAAGAAGAAATCAGCAAAGTTAGGGGATCAAGAAGGAGGCAGAGAGAGACTCAGATCATGTGGAGGTCACTGAAACCTCTGAGATAAAGTATAGGTTGAATGGCAGGAGCCAAAGTCACTGAACAAGTAATTATGAAGCCAGATGTTTGATGGTGAAACGAAAGAAAGATAAAAATAGATCTCCAGAGAGCAGAAACATTGAGAGGAAAGCATGTTTAAGATGGTTACTTATAGAGTTTCTTACATAAGCCGTTGAGCAATTTAAATATCACTCAATTGATGGCAGGGCAAAAATCATTTTCGAATGCTCCTAGCTGTACTCATAGCTACAAAACCATTAATAATCCTGTAAACATGTCCATGTCATGCAATATAAACTCATATTTTCAATCTCTATGTTAGGTGGCTCAAAGCAAGGCTCTCCAGTTGGACCACTCAACCAAATTCCACTCTTGGCAAGTAGTTAGTTATGATTTCTGGTCTCAAATTCCACGAGTTAAATGCCAAACCATACCCCTTCTTATGCAAAACATCTTTTTAGAGCACCTCTCCAGTGCTGTTTTCTAAATCTCATTCTCCTGCTAATGACACCCTGTCTTTCTTTCTATCTCTCTCTCAATTTTCACCCTCCTCTTCCTTTCCCTACGGAGTATCCAGAGATTCATAGTTTGTGAATAATTATTAGTCTGTATAAAAGCTTGGTTTGATGGTGGGAATTGGGGCAGGAGGGTTCTGGGTCTGTTTAGAAAGCTACTAGAGTTGAGAAAACAGAGTGGTATATACAAGACAACATATGTGCAAATTTGAGCCAGGCAGGGTAAAAAATCCAGACTTTTTGCTGTCACAGACCCTGTCACATCACTCACTTATGTATTACCCTCCCAACTCAGCTTATTTTTATAGAAGGTACCCAGACAATAATTGCCAACTAGCATTGTACTTTATCAATTCAACGACCCTCCCCTCTACAAATCCCATCTAAGTACTTACCCAAGCCCTTTCTGCTCAACTCAGACCTCAGGACTTCAAAATCCTTGTCCCTCAGACCAGGATTTACCTACCACCCCATCATTTTCCATAAATAGGGGAAAAAATAACTAGTATTGATTGACTATCTCCTGGGTACCAAGAATTTAACCCTCATATGGGTGAAGTTGGCACTATAACTTCATCTTACAGGTGGGGAAACTAAGACCCAGTGAGGGACATGTTCAAAGTCATGTAGGTAATAAGTTGGCATAAGTGGAATGGGAATAAAGTAAGTTCAAGGTCCATACTTTTTCCACCACCTTTCAACAACTTCTATAGGAACTGATTTTTTAAAACAGGACCGTAAAGCTTATTTGTATCGTATGCCTTCTCAAGTTCTGTTTCCTATCCAATCCTCAAATTTCCTTTTTCTCAAATAACTGATAAAATTAGCCAGTGCAAGGAAGGTATGTTTAGTAGCTGACAAGGAGTAGAGTTTCAGAGAGAAAGTATAATGGAGTTTTATTTTCTTACTTCCTGTCTCCTGTTACAGTTCTTGCAGAAGAGTGGGAATCTTTTGATCTGGGGTACTGAAATCCCAGAAATATCAACCCTAGTCAGCTCCAAATAGCCCATAGGACTGGGTGGGTTTGATCTCCTTCTAGGTAGGCCTGAAAGTGACCAGAGGAGGAAGCCTCTTGGTTTGTTCACCAGGTTTGTGATACTTGTGAGCCAGGTGTCCTTTTGGCCCTCCACAAGGACTATGAAAAGCTTGTGACTTTCTGGATGTGTTTATCTCATGGACTTGGCTCTGCTGGGGGATCCTAACATACCCACGCCACTGTGTCTCAAACCCAAAGGGATCTGCTGGAAGGGATCTATCTTTGGAAATGGCCTGAACCCTCCTGTTGCATTCTACTTAGTTCTCTATCTCGGGCATCTGGGATGGAGAGTAAAGGTGATTTTAATTGCTTTTTAGCTCAACAACAGGATGATTAAAATTGCTTAAAGTATGTTTTAAGCTGCAAATCAACCTTTACCCTGTAGTTACTTATATTTTAAATTGGCTTGTTTCTGTTCCCGTGCCATCACAACAACATCAGTTCTGAGCAAAATGGTACTGTTAACTGTTTCCTATCACCTACCTCTCACTTCCAGTTTCTCCGTCTGGGCCCCTCTTCCTTTTTTAGCACTTCTGCCTCCCTCAGGGACTTCCAGTGATACTAATCCCTTGTTCAGGAAAATGAAACTTTCATGGGATATGATCCAGAGACAGTCTAACAGGAGTGATGGTTTAATGCAGTGAGGACCTCAATGATTTCCAGAAGTCCCACCACTTAAGTATCCTTCAGCTTCCCCAAATAAACACTCCACTCATTACTATGTACAGCTCCTCTCAAAAAGTGCCAAGGAAACTGAGGTAAAGTCATTCATTCCTTCATTTGCTTATTCATTTATTTACCAATTTTTGTTGAGCACCTCAGCTGAAGGCGATCTAGGCAAGGAAAACAGCATGAGAAATGGCACGGAGGATTAAGGGAGAGATTGGCTAGTTGAAAGAATGGTTAGTATTTTGGTTTGAATGGAGGATAGGATGCAAATGTGGATATGAATGTAGATGAAGTCTGATAAATATTTATGGATCAGATCAGATCAGAAAGGCCTTGTTTGTCTTTCTGAAAAGTTTGCGATGTCATCCTAAAGGTAGTGGAGAACAACTGAAATGTGTTAAGCAGGACAGTGACATAATGAGACGTGCTTTAGAAAGCTTACTCTTAATAGTCACAGTATAGATGATCTTGGACATAACTAAGGACAACATTAAGATATCATCCAAATGAAAAACAGGGCCTTAGCCTATTAAACATACAGATAAACACCTCTTTCTTTAGGGGACATCAGAAAAACTAAGTATAGCTTATTTAAAAGCAATTGAGAGCAATCTATTTGAGTCTGATCAGGGCACCCCAAGGAAATCTGCTTTTGTTGGCTATGGGCCCAAGCTTTCTGTCTATGGCCTAATCTTAACCAATTTCTGGTTTTTGGATCTTGAAAAATAGAATTGGTACATGACATCAGCACTTATAACTTTCTCCCACTAAAAATTTTTCTGGACCCCATATTTCCTTTCAGCTACCACTTTTCTCTCCTTATAATCACACTTCTATAAGGATTTTCTAGCCTTTTTCCATTGCCTCTCCTCCTATTCACTTTCAAACACAAAACGATCACATTAGTGCTACTTCACCCCACCAAACAGAACTATCACCTGTTTTCTATGACTTTGATGCTAAATCTAATGGTCATTTGTTAGCTCTCATTTTCTTTACTGCTGTGCATAATTCAATACAGTTCATCATTTTCTTCTTCCTGAAACACTGTCTTTCTTTAGCTTCTGGGCTCAGCGCTCTCCTAGCCCTTGTCCTGCCTCTTTGTCCCTCTTATCTTTATCCAATTTTCAAATGTTGGCATCATCCAGAGTTTCACCCTGGGCTCTCTCATTTTCTCACCCTGTACTTTATCTACATGAACTCAACAATTCTCATGTCTTCAATAACAGTGTATATGCCAATGAATACCAGTTTTATACTTCTAGATTTCTCTTCTGAGCTTCAGAATGGTATAGGCTTACCTCAGAGATATTGCAGATTTGGTTCCAGACCACTGCAATAAAGTGAATATCCCAATAAAGCAAGTCACATGAATTCTTTGGATTTCAGTGCAAATGAAAGTTATCTTTATACTATAACATAGTCTATTAAGTATGCAATAGCATTATGTCTAAAAAATGTACATACCTTAATTAAAAATACTTCACTGCTAAAAATGCTAATGATCATCTGAGCCTTTAGTGAGTCCTAATCTTTTTGCTGGTGGAGGGTCTTGCGTTGAAGTGTATGGCTGCTGATTGATCAGGGTGGTGGTTGCTGAAGGTTGGGGTGGCTGTGGCAATTTCTTAAGATAAGACAACAATGCAGTTTGCTACATTTACTGACTCTTTATTTCATGAAATAGTTCTTTGTAGCATGCCATGCTGCTTGATAGCATTTTACTCAGAGTACAGCTTCTTTTCGAAATTAGGGTCAGTCCTCTCAAACCCTGCCACTGCTCTATCAACTAAGTTTATGTAATATTCTAAATCCTTTGTTGCCATTTTAGCAATGTTTACAGCATCTTCACCAGGAGTAGATTCCACTTCTCAATAAACTACTTTATTTGCTCATCCATAAGAAGCAACTCCTCATCCATTCAAGTTTGGTCATGAAATTGCAGTAATTCAGTCACATCTTCAGGCTCCATTTCTAATTCTTGTTCTCTTGCTATTTTCACCACTTCTACTGTTACTTTCTCCACCTCTCAAAGTCATCCATGAGGGCTGGAATCAACTTCTTCCAACCTCCTGTTAATGTGGATGTTTTTACCTTCCCCTATTAATCATGAATGTTCTTTTTTTTTTCTTTTGAGATGGAGTCTTGCCCTGTCACCCAGGCTGGAGTGCAGTGGCACGATTTTGGCTCACTGCAACCTCTGCCTCCCAGGTTCAAGCAATTCCCCTACCTCAGCCTCCCGAGTAGCTGAGACTACAGGTGCATGCCACCATGCATGGCTATTTTTTTTTTTTTGTAGCTTTAGTAGAGATGGGGTTTCACCATAGTGGCCAGCCTGGTCTCAAACTCCTGACCTCAAGTGATCTGCCTGCCTCGGCCCCCCAAAGTGCTGGGATTACAGGCGTGAGCCACTGCACCTGGCCATGAATTTTCTTAATGACATTTAGAAAAGTGAATCCTTTCCAGAAGGTTTTCAATTTACTTTGCCCAGATCCACCAGATGAATCACGATCTATGGCAGCTATAGCCTTATGAAATGTATTTCTTAAATAATACCTTGAAAGTCAAAATTACTCCCTGATCTATGGGCTGCAGAATCATGTTGTGTTAGCAGGCATGAAAATAACATAAATCCCCTTGTACATCTCCATAGAGCCCTTGCGTGACCAGGTGCATCGTCAATGAGAACTAGTATTTTGAAAGGAATCTTCTTTTTTCTGAACAGTAGTTCTCAACAGTGGGCTTAAAAATATTCAGCAAACCATGCTGTAAACAGATGTGCTGTAATCCAGGCTTTGTTGTGCCATTTACAGAGCACAGGTGGGGTAGATATAGCATAATTTTTAAGGGCTCTAGGATTTTCAGAAAGGTAAATGAGCACTACCTTCAACTTAAAGTCACCAGCTGCATTAACCCCTAACAAGAGAGTCAGCCTGTCCTTTGAAGTTTTGAAGCCAGGCATTGACTTCTTTTTATATATGAAAGTCCTAGATGTCATCTTCTTCCAATATAAGGCTTTTTGGTATATATCGGAAGTCTGATATTTAGTGTAGCCATCTTCATCAGTGATCTTAGCTAGATCTTCTGGATAACTTTCTGCAGGTTCTTCATAATTCCTTGCTGCTTTACCTTGCACTTTTATGTTATGGAGATGGCTTCTTTCCTCAAACCTCATGAGTCAGCCTCTGCTGACTTCAAACTTTTCTTTTGCAAGCTTCCTCACCTCTCTCAGCCTTCACAGAATTGAAGAGTCTGGGGCCTTGCTCAGGATTAGGCTTTGGCTAAAAGGTATGATGTAGGTGATTTGTTCTTCTTCTCTATTTGATCTTCTATCCAGACTACAAAAACTTTCTTCTTATCAGCACAAAGGCTTTTTTTCTTTTTTATAATTCATGTGTTTACTGAAGTAGCACTTTTAATGTCCTCCAAGAACTTTTCCTGGGAGGTGTACTTCAAGATGGCCGACTAGAGGCACCTGACACTCACTTCACCTGCAAAGAAGGACCAAAACAGTACGTAGATAAGAACACATTAAATAGAGATTCTAAAAGAGAACACTGGAATTCAGTGGACAAGTGACAGGGAACCTCTAAGGCATAGAAGGAGAGGGAAGTAAAGCATCTTGCCTGGCTAGAATTAGCTCACAGCCAGGAGGAACTGAGCATTACAGAAAAAAAGTAAGTGAGAGATCCCCAGCAGTCCGCATTTCCTCCAGACTCCTGTAATCCTAGCCACAGGAGAGCCCCTTGGCCCTTGCAGGCCCCGAAACTAGTATAGGAAGCTGCCCGGAATCCATATAGCAGCACTGTCTCAGAGAGGTTGTTTAAGCTGGGTCCTACACACCTCCAGAGGTGCAGCTGCAGCATGGCACCATTTTGACAGCCCGGCCCCCATAGACTACATTCTGCCTTGGGACCCAACAGCCCCTATATCTCTACATCACTAGAGCCCTCCTGACCCAGAGGGTTGCAGCCTCCCGATGTTGGCTAGACCCAGTGGTGGAGCAGGGGCACCAGCATTGTAGCCCACACAGTGTTCTAAAACCCAGGGAATGGGCAGTGCAGTGTACCAGGGAGGCTGCCCCTCAAACAAAGGGAGCTGAAGTACTTGCTAACCATAGCCTGAGAGCTGCTTACTTGGGGCTACTGCCACTGCCAGCAAGACTGCCCCCTACAGTGGCAGGGCCACCATGCACCTGCATGTGCCTAGGGACCAGTTTGTCCATGCACTATTTGGGGGGCCTGAGCACAGACCTCCCCTCCCACCATCACCACTGCAGGTACATGAATGCAGTGTCTGAGATGTGGGGATTGACTTACCCTGCCCACCACAGCTGGTGCTTGTGAGCACCATTGAGAGGCCTTAGTACAGGTTCAACGGACCGGCCACCACCACTGTTGGCACCACCACATGTTGTCCAGCAGCCTGAGGATAGAACGACCCCATTTGCAACCACCAGTGCCCATGCATGCCATTCAGGTACCTGAAGACAAGTCTGCCCTGCCCACCCACATTGCTGCTGCCACCAGCACCCATGCATGTAGTCCCAGTGCCTGGGGATAGGCTCACTTTGCCTACTACTATGGACACACATGCACACCATCTAGAGGCATAAGGGTGAGACCACCACACCCCGCCCCACCACCAGTACCCATGCATGCCTCCTGGGGGCCTGGGAACTGGCTTGTCCAGTCTGCCACCACTGCCACCAGCACTCATATGTGTATGCCACCTGGGGGCATGGTGACTTCCCTGCTCAGCCCGCCACCACTGCTGACATTTACAGGAGCCACTCAGAGGCTTGAGAGTTGGCCCGTCACTGCCACTACTACCACTGATACCACAGACACCACCTGAGGGCCTGAGGATCTGCCCACCTGGCCCACTGCTGCCAATCCTGGCACCTGAGCACACCACTTGGAGGTCTAAAGACTGGCATGCCTGGCCTGCTGCCAACACAACTAGTACCTAAGGACTGGCCTGCCTGGCATGCCCATCCACAGAAAAGCCTCATCATAGCCTCCATTAATAACTGCAGCCAACCCACTGAGTAACTCACAGACACCACTGACACTGATTAGAGCCAAAGAAATCATACAGAAAATACAAACTGTGCCCACTCAGAATCATAGCCAAAGAACCCTATCCAATCAACACTACAAACACATCTATGTGAAAAAGGATTTTCCTATGAAAGATAATTCATAAAATTAGAAGAAGTGACTGTTACACCAGGTATCAATGTAAGTACACAAGAAACGTGAAAAAAGAAGGAAATGTGACACCTCCAAAGCAACACAATTATACTCCAGTAACAGATCTTAAAGAAAAAGAAATTAAAAAAAGAAAAAGAAATTTATAAAATGCCTGAAAAGGAATTAAAAATAATAATATTAAAGAAACTCAGTGAAATACAAGAGAACACAGATAAACTTATAAAGAACTAACATTGATACTCAAACTAATCCAAAACATGATGAGGAGAGAATTCTTCCTAAATCATTCTACAAGGCCAGCATCACTCTGATATCAAAACTAGACAAGGAAGCAACAACAAAAGAAAACCACAGGTCAATATCCCTGATGAATATAGATGTAAAAATCCTCAACAAAATACTAGCAAAAGAAATCTAATAACACAGTAAAAAGATGATATACTATGATCAAGTGGGATTTATCCCAGTGATGCAAGGATGGCTCAACATATGCAAATCAAGAAATGTGATATATCACATCAACAAAATGAAAGACAAAACCATATGATCATCTGAATAGATTCAGAAAAAGCATCTGATATAATTCAACATCTCTTTGTGATAAAAACTCTCAACAAATTAGGCATAGAAGGAACATACCTCAACATAATAAAGGCTGTATAGGACAAATCCATAGCGAATATTATACTGAATGAGGAAAAGCTGAAAGCCTTTCCTCTAAAATTGAATCAAGACAAGGATGCTCACTTTCATCATTCTTATTCAACATAGTACTGGAAGTCCTAGCTAGAGCAATCAGGCAAGAGAAAGAAAAGGCTTCCAAGTTGGAAAAGAGAAACTCAAATTGTTTTTCTTTGCAGATGAAATGATTTTATATTTGGAAAAACCTGAAGACTCCACCAAAAAAACTCTTGGAACTGATAAACAAATTCAGTAAAGTTGCAGGATATAAAATTAACATACAAAGTTCAGTAGCATTTCCACACACCAACAATGAACTAGCTCAAAAAGAAATTAAGAAAACAATCCCATTTACAACAGCTAAAGACAAATGCCTAGGAATAAATTTAACCAAGGAAGTGAAGGACCTCAGCAACAAAAACTATAAAACACTGATGAAAGCAACTTGAGGACACAAACAAATGGAAAGATATCCTATACTCATGGATTGCAAGAATTATTATTGCTAAAATGACCATACTACCCAATGTGATTTACAGATTCAACGCAATCTCTATCAAAATACCAATGACATTCTGCAAAGAAATAGAAAGGGAAATACTAAAATTAATATGGAAGCACCAAAGACCATAATAGCCAAAGCAATACTGAGCAAAAAGAATAAAGCTGAAGGCATCACTCTACCTGACTTTAAAAAATATTACAAAGCTACAGTAATCAAAACAGCATGGTATCAGCATAAAAACAGACACATAGACCAATAGAACAGAATAGAGAACCCAGATATAAATCTATGCATTTACAATCAACTGACTTTCAACAAAGGCACCAAGAACATACATTGGGAAAAGGATACCCTCTTCAATAAATATCACTGGGAAAACTGCATATTCATATAAGAAGAATAAAGCAAGACCCCTATCTAACACTATATGCAAGAATCAACTCCGAATAGATTAAAGACTTAAACATAAGACCAGAAACTATAAAATGACTAGAAGAAAATACAAGGAAACAATTCTGCACAGTGGTCTAGGCCAAGGTTTTATGGGTAAGACTTTAAAAGTATAGGTAACAAAAACAGATAAATGGGACTATAGCAAACTTAAAAGCTTCTGCACAGCAAAATAAATAATTGAGAAATAAAAACTAAATCCCAAGTCCCCCAACTAACTGAAAAGAACCTCTCTCAACCAAGAGCATCCCAGATAAACCTTAAAAACTGTGTTCCTGGCTATGATGGATGAGGGGTTGGATATACCTGACTATGCTCCTTCTTCATTAACTTTTAACTAGAATTCTTTCCTAAGGACTGAGCAGAAACTAGCTCTGGAAAGTGAGAAAAGGATGACTCATTCCTTTGTCATCTTTAGCCAATCATCTGAGGCCGTGACCAGACTCCCTGTCTTTGCAGTTTCAATATGACAGCTCAGCAGCTTCATAATGCATCTCTTCCTAATAAAAGACCACTTACCAGAGAGTGGTTCTGGCCAGTTTACAGAGGATGTGCAATGAGGGTTTTCATGTCTTCTGTTTTACCATTTGATGTTAGAGGTCCAAAAACTCCACCCTTGGATCATGCTAACACTGCCATTTTTTGTACATGTGACTGATGAAGGGGCATGAAGCTCAATTGCACATGTGCATGCATCTCCTTTCATAATTATTCATGACTATTCCTACAACTTATTGAATATGTATACTTAGCCAACCCATTCAGCATAAATTCTTGTCTTATGCTTCCCTCCATCAAAGTGCTTGCTCTCGGCTTCTGGGCAGAGGCTACATATCCCAGCCTGTGGGATGGTCAGCCTGCAGGCTTCATTCCTTTATGAGAAATAAAGTCCTCCTTTCCAAATTTAGGAATCTCATGATTCTTCAATTGACATGACCAACAGAGAGAAGAGACAACCTGTAGATGGGAGAAAATATTTGCAAACTATTCATTCAACAAGGGACTAATAAACAGAATATACAAGGAACTTGAATAACTCAAAAGCAAAAAAAAAAAAACACAACCAAATAATCCCATTAAAAAGTGAGCAAAACATCATCACTGGCCATCAGAGAAATGCAAATCAAAACCACAGTGAGATACCATCTCACACCAGTTAGAATGGCCATCATTAAAAAATCAGGAAACAACAGGTGCTGGAGAGGATGTGGAGAAATAGGAACACTTTCACACTGTTGGTGGGACTGTAAACTAGTTCAACCATTGTGGAAGTCAGTGTGGCGATTCCTCAGGGATCTAGAACTAGAAATACCATTTGACCCAGCCATCCCATTACTGGGTATATACCCAAAGGATTATAAATCATGCTGCTATAAAGACACATGCACACGTATGTTTATTGCAGCACTATTCACAATAGCAAAGACTTGGAACCAACCCAAATGTCCAACAACAATAGACTGGATTAAGAAAATGTGGCACATATACACCATGGAATACTATGCAGCCATAAAAAATGATGAGTTCATGTCCTTTGTAGGGACATGGATGAAACTGGAAAACATCATTCTCAGTAAACTATTGCAAGGACAAAAAACCAAACACTGCATGTTCTCACTCATAGGTGGGAATTGAACAATGAGAACTCATGGACACAGGAAGGGGAACATCACACTCCGGGGACTGTTGTGGGGTTGGGGGAGGGGGGAGGGACAGCATTAGGAGATATACCTAATGCTAAATGACGAGCTAATGGGTGCAGGAAATCAACATGGCACATGGATACATATGTAACAAACCTGCACATTGTGCACATGTACCCTAAAACCTAAAGTATAAAAAAAAAAAAAAAAAGTGAGCAAAAGACCTCAAACTATGAAACTACTATAAGAAAACATTGGGGAAAATCTCCAGGACATTGGTCTGGGCAAAGACTTCTTAAGCAATACCTCACAAGCACAGGCAACCAAAGTAAACATGGACAAATGGGATCACACCAAGTTAAAAAGCTTCTTCACAGGAAAGGATACAATCAACGAAGGGAAGAGACAACTCATAAAATGGGAGAAATATTTGCAGACTAGCCCTCTGACAAAGGATTAATAACCAGAATATATAAGGAGCTCAACAATTCTATAGGAAAATAAATCTAATAATTCAATCAAAAGATGGGCAAAAGATTTGAATAGACATTTATCAAAAATGTCATATAAATGACAAAGAGGCATATGAAAAGGTGCTCAACATCATTGATCATCAGAGAAATGCAAATCAAAACTACAATGAGATATAGTCTTACGCCAGTTAAAATGGCTTAGATCCAAAAGTCAAGGAATAACAAATGCTGGTGGCCAGGCATGGTGGCTCATGCCTGTAATCCCAGCACTTTGGGAGGCCAAGGCAGGTGGATCGCCTGAGGTCAGAAGTTCAAGTCCAGCCTGGTGAAACCCTGTCTCTACTAAAAATACAAAAATTAGCCAGGAATGGTGGGGGGTGCCTGTGATCCCAGCTACTCGGGAGGTTGAGGCAGGAAAATTGCTTGAACCCAGGAGGTGGAGGTTTCAGTGAGCCAACATCGCACCACTGCACTCCAGCCTGGGCAACAGAGTGAGACTCCATCTCAAAAAACAAACAAACAAACAAAAACAAATGCCAGCGAGGATGTGGAGAAAAGGGAACCCTCATATGCTGTTGGTGGGAATGTAAATTAGTATAACCACTATGGAGAACAGTTTGGAAAAAAACCAAAATAGGGCTACCATATAATCCAGCAATCCCACTGCTGGGTATATGCCCAAAAGAAAGGAAACCAGTATACCGAAGAGACATCTATACTCCCTTGTATGTTACAGCACTATTCATAATAGACAAGATATGGAATCAATGTAAGTGTCCATCAATGGATGAAAGGATAGAGAAAATGTGGTACCTATACACAATGGAGTACTATTCAACCATAAAAAGAATGAGATCCTATCATTTGCAACATGTATGGAACTGGAGATCATTATGTTAAGTGAAATAAGCCAGGCACAGGAGACAAACATCACATGTTCTCACTTATGTGTGGGATCTAAAAATCAAAACAGTTGAATTCATGGACATAGAGAGTAGAAGGATGGTTACTAGAGTCTGAGAAGTGTAGTGGGGGCCGGCAGGGAGGCAGGGATGGTTAATGGGTACAAATAAATAGAAAGAATTTATAATACTATTTGATACATAACAGGGTGATTGTAGTCAATAGTAACTTAATTGAACATTTTAAAATAACTTTAAAATGTAATTGGAGTGTTTCTAACTCAAAGGATAAATGCTTGAGGGGATGGATACCCCATTCTCCATAATATGCTTATTTCACATTGCATGCCTGCATCAAAACACCTCACATAACCCATAAATATCATAAATATATACATCTACTGTGTACCTACAATTTTTTTAATTAAAAAAAGTGAGCAAAGAATGTGAATAGATGTTTCTCAAATGATCACATAAAAATGGCCAACAGGTATTTGAAAAAAATGCTCAGTATCACTAATCGTCACAGAAATACAAATCAAAACCACAATAAGCTATCATCTCACCCCAGTTAGAATAACTATTATCAAAAAGACAAAAAATATTTGTCAATTTTGGCTTTTGTTGCCATTGCTTTTGGTGTTTTAGACATGAAGTCCTTGCCCACGCCTATGGCCTGAATGGTATTGCCTAGGTTTTCTTGTAGGATTTTAATGGTTTTAGGTCTAACATTTAAGTCTTTAATCCATCTTGAATTAATTTTTGTATAAGGTGTAAGGAAGGGATCCAGTTTCAGCTTTCTACATATGGCTAGCCAGTTTTCCCAGCACCATTTATTAAATAGGGAATCCTTTCCCCATTTCTTGTTTTTGTCAGGTTTGTCAAAGATCAGATAGTTGTAGATATGCGGCATCATTTCTGAGGGCTCTGTTCTGTTCCATTGATCTATATCTCTGTTGTGGTACCAGTACCATGCTGTTTTGGTTACTGTAGCCTTGTAGTATAGTTTGAAGTCAGGTAGCGTGATGCCTCCAGCTTTGTTCTTTTGGCTTAGGATTGACTTGGCAATGCGGGCTCTTTTTTGGTTCCATATGAACTTTAAATGGGATCTCATTAAACTAAAGAGCTTCTGCACAGCAAAAGAAACTACCATCAGAGTGAACAGGCAACCTACAGAATGGGAGAAAATTTTTGCAACCTACTCATCAGACAAAGGGCTAATATCCAGAATCTACAATGAACTCAAACAAATTTACAAGAAAAAAACAAACAACCCCATCAAAAAGTGGGCAAAGGACATGAACAGACACTTCTCAAAAGAAGACATTTATGCAGCCAAAAAACACATGAAGAAATGCTCATCATCACTGGCCATCAGAGAAATGCAAATCAAAACCACAGTGAGATACCATCTCACACCAGTTAGAATGGCCATCATTAAAAAATCAGGAAACAACAGGTGCTGGAGAGGATGTGGAGAAATAGGAACACTTTTACACTGTTGGTGGGACTGTAAACTAGTTCAACCATTGTGGAAGTCAGTGTGGCGATTCCTCAGGGATCTAGAACTAGAAATACCATTTGACCCAGCCATCCCATTATTGGGTATATACCCAAAGGAGTATAAATCATGCTGCTATAAAGACACATGCACACGTATGTTTATTGTGGCACTATTCACAATAGCAAAGACTTGGAACCAACCCAAATGTCCAACAACAATAGACTGGATTAAGAAAATGTGGCACATATACACCATGGAATACTATGCAGCCATAAAAATGATGAGTTCGTGTCCTTTGTAGGGACATGGATGAAACTGGAAAACATCATTCTCAGTAAACTATCGCAAGGACAAAAAAACCAAACACCACATGTTCTCACTCATAGGTGGGAATTGAACAATGAGAACTCATGGACACAGGAAGGGGAACATCACATTCCGGGGACTGTTGTGGGGTGGGGTGGGGGGGCGGGGACAGCATTAGGAGATATACCTAATGCTAAATGACGAGTTAATGGGTGCAGGAAATCAACATGGCACATGGATACATAGTAACAAACCTGCACATTGTGCACATGTACCCTAAAACCTAAAGTATAATTAAAAAAAAAAAAGACAAAAAATAGTAAATTCTAGTGAGGATGTGGAGAAAAGGGATCAATTACACATTGTTGGTGGGAATGTAAATTAGTAGAGTCATTATGAAAAACAGTGTGGAGGTTTCTCAAAAAACAAAAAGTAAAATCACCATATAATCCAGCAATCCCTCTACTGTGTATTTATGCAAAGGAAAGGAAATCAGTATACCAAAGGGATACCTGCTTCTCCATGTTTATTGTAGCACTATTCTCAATAACAAAGATATGCAATCAACCTAAGTGTCTATCAATGGATGAATGGTTAAAGAAAATGAGGTATATATACACAGTGACATACTATTCAGCCATAAAAAAATGAAATCTTGTCATTTGTGGCAACATGAATTTAATGGAGATCACTGTGGTAAGTGAAATAAACCAGGCACAGAAATAAAAATATTGCATGTTCTCTCTCATATGTGGGAGCTACAAAAGTTGACCTCATGGACATAGAGAGTAGAATGGTGGTTGTCAGAGGCTTGGAAAAGGAGGGGATGAAGAGAAATTGGTTAATGGGTACAAACATACAGTTAGATAACAGGAATAAATTCTAATGTTTGATAGCACAGTGGGGTAACTACAGTTAACAATAATTTATTTTATATTTCAAAATAGCTAGAAGAGAGAGTTTAAAATGTTCCCAAGATGAAGAAATGATAAATGTTTGAGGTGATGGATATCCTTAGTACACTGGTTTGATCATTACATATTGTATACATGCATCAAAAAATAGCATGTACCCCATAAACATGAACAATTATGTATCGAACAAAGAACTTTTTCTTTACATTCACAACTTGGCTAACCGGCACAAGAGGCCTAATGTGGCATTCCATTTCTGCTTTAGACATGCCTTTCTCACTAAGCTTAATCAAGCTTTTGATTTAAAGTGAGAGCTGTGTAGCTCTTTCTTTAATTTGAACACTTAGAGGCCAGTGTATGGTTATTGATTGGCTTAATTTCCATATTGTTGCGTCTCGGGGAATAAGGAGGCTGGAGTCAAGAGAGAGAGACAGGGAAATGGCCTGTTGGTGGAGCACGCAGAACTGACAACATTGATTAAGTCTGCCACCTCATGTGGGTGTGGTTCATGGCATCTCAAAACAATTGCAATAGTAACATCAAATATCACTGGTCACAGATCATCATTACAAATATAATAATAATGAAAGAGTTTGAAATATTGTGAGAGTTGCCAAAATCTGATACAAGACATGAAGTGAGCATATGCTGTTGAAAAAAGAATTGCATGATAAACCTGCACAACGCAGGGTTGCCAGAAACCTTCAATTTGTAAAAAAAATAAAAAAAAAATCTGTGAAGTGTAATAAAGAGCAATAAAGAGAAGTACAATAAAATGAGGCATGCCTGCGTATCCAGTCACCTATTTAACATGTACTTGAAATCACAATAACCAAAATCAAACTCACTGATGAAATGGGAGAGTTCCTTGACCCCCCCTCACAGGACATGCAACAGGGATGTGACTCATCTGTTCAGTCACTGCCGCTGCTCAAACCCTTTATGGGAGGGGGAGCAGACAGGTGCAGGAGCCCAAATGGACGTGTGCCCTTTTAGCCTTGCTGTCCATGGACGGCTTGAGTGTTAAACAGCTCAGTGGACCCTCTGCATTTCTGCAAGGGCAGAGGGTTGGTGTGACAGCTTTCTGTATCCCAAGCTCTTGTCCAGTTTCCTGGAAGAATCGGGTCACACGCGGACCTGAAGGATGAATGCTGGGGTTTTATTGAGTGGTGGAGGTGGCTCTCAGTGAGATGAATGGGGAGCCAGAAGCGGGGATGCAGTGGGAAGACGATCTTCCACTGGAGTTTGGCTGTCCAGTGGCCAAACTCCTCTCTGATGACCGCTCTTAGCTGAACTCCTCTTGACGTTCAGACATTCCTCCTCTTCTTTCTCTGCTGCGTTGTTCTGCCATTTGTCTGCTTGTCTCCTTGCCTTCTTGTCAGCTCATCTGCTTCTGGAGCCTGGGGTTCAGGGTTTATATGGATACAGGACAGGGGGGCATGATGGGCCAAAATGCAACTTTTTGGGCACGAAAACAGAAATGCCTGTTCTCACTTAGGGCCATGGGTCTCCGGGCTTGAGGGTGGGGCCTTTGTCAGGGAACTGCCCTCTTCTATCCAGTGTTTCCATCTCCTGTGTGTATCATTATCTCCTTTTGTCTCCAAACATGTACTTCTTCCAGTGCTCGCCAACTCAATAACATGGAACCCCATTCCTCCAGCGCAGCATACCAGAATTTGATCATTCTTGATAATTTGGTCTCCCAAATCCAAAATTGTTTGTATTGTCTAAATGGTCGCTGCATGCTTTGACCCCTGATTAATTCTCCAGCCTTATCTTGTGTTGTGTGCTCATGCCAAACTTGCCTTCTTTCAATTCCTTTGGGACACCCAGGACACCCAAAAGTTTGGCCTCAGAGACTTTACATTGGTGTATCCTATTCCTGGAATATTCTTCCTCCAAATCTTTACCTGCTAAGTTCCTACTTAACCTTTATATACCAGCTTAAATATTTCTTCTTTGAGTGAATCTTCCTGGACCCATCTGACTAAATTTGGTCTTCCATCCCACCTTCATATCCTGCTGGTTTATTTTCCCAGGGGAGCCCATAATTTCCCTTGATAGCACTTGACAACTGAAATGAGTGACTGAGGTATAAGTCTCAATCACTGCGGTTTATTTTAGGGCGTGTCTGTGAAGAACACGAATCACAGATACATCCGTGGCTGTTTTTCTGAAGAGGTTTTCAGGAGATTTTGTATTTGTATACTTCCTTAAATCGGGGAAGGCATGTAGGAAGAGAGGCAGGTAGGTGTTTGGGTGAATAGTTGCATTCGTGTGAGATACTAGTTACTGCTCAGTAAATCTACATTTTATATAAGATAAAGCGAATATCTGGAAAGAAAAAGGGAGTAAAAGATAAATCAATTACGCAGAAGTCTCTAGGTAGGTGGAGGAAGGAGTCTTGACTTTGTTCTGCACCTGGGAGGATAAGCTTGTAATGACATTATCAGTGTAGAATCAAACAGACTTTAGTATTAGGAGCTAGACTTAGATTGTAGACCTAAAGTCACATGTGGCATACCCTTGTTTATGGAAGGCCAACAAATAACTTAGTTGGGCAGGGTGGGGGGCGGGCAGTCCTTCACAGATATCTGAGACCTTTTACCTTTCCGTGGAGATCTAGCTGATGCATAATATGTTAGGAACAGCTATTCATTTGGAAGAATGACCTTCCCTTTTGCATTAGAAGTTTGGGGGCTCCTGAGGATTTAAAATTTTCCTTTACACACTCTATCACAATTTTAAGTATTTATTTGTGAGATTGTTTACATAATGTCTGTCTTCACTACTTGACTGTAAATTCCACAAGTATTGCTCTCGTTTATGCCCTCAACACTGAGAACTGACACACAGGAGGCAGTTAATAAATATTTGTTCAGTGAATATATGTATAAATGAGTACAGTTTTTCTCAAAAAGCGTATATTCCTCTCTTAAAGAGGAAGGGCCTTCTCAGTTTGGGAATCTACTTCAGGGTTTGATGAATAGATACTCTGAAAGATTAAGAGCTATCTTTGATGGCCGGGCGCGGTGGCTCATGCCTGTAATCCCAGAACTTTGGGTAGGCAGAGGCGGGTGGATCACCTGAGGTCAGGAGTTCCAGACCAGGCTGGCCAACAAGGGGAAACCCCGTCTCTACTAAAAATACAAAACTTAGCCAGGTGTGGTGGCATGCGCCTGTAGTCCCAGCTACTCAGAAGGCTGAGGCAGGAGAATCGCTTGAACCTGGGAGACGGAGGTTGCAGTGAGCTGTGATCGTGCCACTGCACTCCAGCCTGGGCAACAGAACAAGATGGTCTCCAAAAAAAAAAAAAAAAAAAAGGCTATCTTTCAGAACTCAGTAAAGTTCTCAACAATGTTCCAAGTTATTTTTACCTTCCAAGTTTGAGCTAAGTATTATACTATGTTGTTCTCTTTTGCCCACAGTCCTCTCCCTAGGTTTTTCACCAGCTTTTCTTTAACCTGAGAAGAGTCAAAAGGAAAAACACAATAAAAATATTCGCTATATTTTCCTGAGAATCTACAACATTTGAAGTTTGCTTAGAGATTTGGCTGAAGCTTTGGATTGTTTCCAAGTTTGGCAATCAATTTATCTGGGGCTAATTCAGTTTTCACAAGGTTGTTTTTTTTCCCTCAACTTTCAGTTTCAACATGAGAGCTGGAGTTACCCTCCTCGTGGTTCAAATGGAGCAGTTAAACTCAGGGCCCAAGGTGGAAAATCTGACATAAGGAATCTATGCTTCCAAATCTCGTGACACCTGATGGTTATGTTCCAGATTCTGGCTCCTGGGTCCACGGGATCTGTAAGCTCTGGTCTTTCCAAAAGTCTTGTCATAGTAGTAGGGGAAAGGAACACTTCTTATGGACAGTGAAAGGGAAACACTAACCTGTCTACTTTCTTCCAGACATCAGAAGTGAAAAGTAAGATAGAGGCATTTCTGACCTTGTCTGACTCAGTAGGACAGTGTCAGGATTTGTTTAGAGAGAGAAATTGACCATCCTTAAAAAAAAAAAAAAAAAACCCTTATGCTCCCTACTGTCGGTCTCAAGTGCATGGCTTAGTTCCAAGCCCTAGGTCTTTCTCATTTCAACACCAAACTCTACACTGGCTTTTGAGATGAAGACAGGGGTTATAGATCTGCAGAACAGCAGAGTAGCTGCTGAGTGCTTGAAGAGCCCATTCTAAACCTCCCTTTTCTCTGCCCAAGTATCCACAACACCTTCCCTGTACTGAGTTGTTCTGGACCAGGCTCCATTGTTATTCAGCCATGCCCAATCCCTGGGAAGCTGACATACAGTAGAAAATGGAGTGATAATTATGCAGCCAGTCTCTGTAGGACTTTTAGGGGAAGAACAGTCTTCCTAGGAAGTTAGTTGCCTAGTCATTTGCTTTAGTATAAAATTTTTATATATATTATATATATATAAATGGCTACTGCGACCAGAGGGAGGGAGGCCAGAGGATGGGAATACGGTCAATGTTTTACTGATGACTTGGTTATCCAGCGCTGATCAAAACCTCCAATGGCTACACCAGCTAATGCTGTCCATGAGAAGGCTGAAAGGATCTTCAGAGATTGTCATGCTTAGTTCTTGCTTGTTTACTTGGCTAAAAAAACAAATACTCCCCTGGTTTCCCTGGGAGTTATTACAGTTTGTAAGCAATGATAACAGTTAAAATTCTGCACTATCATGCTAAGGTTTACAAGGTTCTGTTTCTAGATTTCTATTCCTGGAGACTCTCTACTTGGACACCCCCTCCAGCCTAAAGATCCCAGAAACATCATGAGGAGCTCTCATAGGGACTGTTGGATAGAAGCAACTCTGTTACCACACTGAAGACCAAATTCTGGAGACCTAGCATGGGAATCCAAGCCTGAGGAGTGCTGCAGAAGATAAGTACAGACTCCTCAAAGGTGTGACAAAAGCCGAGGACTTGGAGTCAAGAGACCTGTGTGCAAATCTGCCTTTCATTATAACTGTTTGATCCAGGTTAAATCAGTTAACTGCTTTGAACTTCAATTCCTCTTTCTGTAAAACAGGAATAAAATTACAGTACCTATTTCACAGTTGTAATTAATGAAGAAACAAATGCACAAAGGATCCAGTATACAGTAGATGATCAGTATCAGTGACTTGTATCAGAACTTCTTTCTTACAACTGCTGTGCCTTACAAATGCTGCCCAGCTCTCCATAAGGGACCCATGGTAGAGATGACACTGCTCTTCAGGTCCTTCTTACAATTTTCAAGGCAATATTTGAAAAATTCTGAACTGATCCTGGAATGGCAACCTTCTTTTCTCCACCTATCAAAACCCTATTCGTAACCGCGGACCCAATTCAAGTGTCAATCTCATTGCATATATTCCTCAAATACTTTTTAGATCTTACCTAGGGACTAAGGGAAGAGTTCCTCAAGGAAGAGATGCTTGAGCTGAGAGATGAAAGCTGAGTGAGAGTATCCTAGGGAAGGGGAGAGGAGATTATATTCTGGGTAGAGGAGACAATATATGTAAAGATCTTCAGGCAAAAGGTAATCTAGTTTGTTGGAAAAACTGAAAGAAAACCAGGACAGTGAGGCTAAAGCACAGGGAAGGCCAAAAGCCTTATAAATAGAGTAGTTGTGCATGGCTGTGCAGTTGGAGCACAACACAAACGTACCCTGTCAAAGGGGCATGTGAGGACGGAAACCCAGCCTGTGTTCTCCTTGCTAAACCATGCATTTATTGGGCTCTATCTACCCAGAAGGAATGCCTTTTTCTACTTTGTCCACCCTTGTTTTAATTTTCAGAAAGATAAACAAAAGTTAGCAGCATCTCTTACGAGGCCATGCATGTTCTGGCTCCTACCTATCACACCATTCTTACCTGGAACTCTTACCCCCATTCTCTTCTTTGTGCTCCATCCACACAGGTCTTCTGCATCCTCAGGACTTTGCATTTGTTTTGCTTGTTATACTGGGTTTCACTATCATCTACCCAGTACAATGCTTGGCATACTATTGAGGCTTGATAATTGTGTCTTGGTGTTGAGTCCGTGACCTGAGGCTGATTTGGCTCCATCCGAGTCTGGACCTGAACCAACCGCAATTGGGTTAGACCTGCTCTGATCTTCAGGCTAGTGAGGCTGGTACAATGCCCATTTCTAAGTGCTGGGAGCAGTGAATCTTCTTACCTAGGCATGGCAAAGGAGGCACTTTTTGTCTTGGGGCTGCTAAAATCTTTAGAGATTGAGAGAGTCACAAGGGCTTCTTAATACAGGCAATATTAATTTTTTTTTCTACATGGGATTGAAAGAATTGAGGAATGTGGTTGTTTCAGACTTTCCTACACTTCAAAACTCAGAAGAGCTTTCTCTAAGGATACATTACAACATATTCAACAAGAGTCTGCCCATCAGCCTAGATTTCTGAAAGAATGATAAGCTCCTACTGCAACCATTTGTTCAACAAATATTTATTGAGCACCTACAATAATTAATAAAATAGGCATGATCTTTGACTTCACAGAACTTAGATTTTCGTGCCATGTTCAGAAATCTCTGTGGGATTATTTTACAGGGGAAATGTGTTTTCTTAAGGTGCCAAATGCTCATTGGCAGCTTATATAGCAACTAATAGGGCACAAGAAGGGTCAGCCTTCCTGGGGTCCAAATCCTAGTGGATTCTACCATTTGAGAGCTGTGCTACTACCTTGGGCAGGTTACCTTTTCTTATTTTCAATTTTCTCACCTGTAAATGAGAATAATAATTCTTTAACCTCATAGAGTTGATATAAAGATTAAACAAAGTATAATATGTAAAAGAATGTAGCCTAGTGCCAAATCAATAAATACTTTTATATAATACAACATACCCTTTTGTTTTATGGAAAATGAAAATTATTTTTAAGATAAAATTTATCTAGGAAATAGGTCCATTTCTCAGGAACTCAGAATAGTAATCAGAGGAAATGCCATGGCTATGGGAAATGTTTCCTATCTATTATGTCCTGATCCAGGTTGTTATTTTCTTGAGATAGAAACCTTTATCTTGGTGTCTGCCAACCAACCCCAGTGCCTAGCATAGTGCCTGGGAGCACTGCAGATAGAGGACTTGTCCTGTTAATTTCTGTACTCTTACGGACTGGTATAGTGTCTAGAACAAAGTATGCATATTATTCGGTTGGTGCAAAAGTAAGTGCAGTTTTTGCCATTACTTTCAATGGCAAAACTTAATAGCTATATAAGCTTACTTTTGCGCCAACTTAATAGCTGTATAAACTTATTTCATTCTCACAACAACCCTCTAAAATGATGCTATTATTATCCTTATTATCAGATGAGGAAGCTAAGACACAGACAGATTAAGTCAATTGCCCTAAATTACCAAGCTAAGAGTGATAGAGCTGGAATTTAAACCAAGCAGCCTAGCTCTTAGCCTGCATGGTACACCCAACACAATCAGATAGGAAGTGATTACTAGATATTTGTTGAAGAAATGCAATTGCAAGAAAATGTAAATTATGATCACTTAAAGGAAGAAGTCTATTATACATGTGTGCTTAATACAATAGCCATATTCTGAAAAGTTAGATAAAAATCAATTCTTTGTAAATTTCATGCATTTCACTAGTGTGCCCAGCACATTGTAGTTTGAAAAGGTAACCCATACTGAGCTTTAAGGGTTCCTGCTATTCAGAGTAAATTGTGGTGATCCATTTTGTTGTGTCCTTTTGTCAAGTCAGTAATCACCTCCTAAATTGTCTGATTTATAATTAGTTTTTTTTCACATACTGGCTTTTTCTAAAGCAGGAAGGGCTGGTATATATCCTTTTGTAGATCTTGTTCCGATCACCTATTAAACGGCCCCTCCCTACCCCCCGTCAACTGGAAGGCTAGAGAGACAGCTGGTGCCCTCTTCTGGGGGTTTAGGGCTGTTGCATACATTGGGCCCACCACGGGGCATTTCCAGAAAACAATTATGTCAACTACTTTTCAAGTCTGATGATAAGAATAGGGTTGGATTTTTATTCTTTCTTTGAAATAAGAAATTATATCTTTCCGAAAATAAGAAAGTTGACTGTAGTGTCCAGAACAAAGTATGCATATTACATGCATAAGCTTATTTCATTCTCACAACAACCCTCTAAAATGGTGCTATTAATATCCATTTTAGAAAATGAATAGATAGGAGACTCAGCCAGGCGAGTCTCCTGAAGCCCTGTTGGGTAGAGAGATGGAATTCCACTGTGGTGCTGAGAAGACGCTTCCTTCAGTCAGATATATTTTATGTATTTGTTTATTTATTCATTTATTTATTTATTTTGAGACAGAGTCTCACTCTGTCGCCCAGGCTGGAGGGAGGTGGCTCGAACTCAGCTCACTGCAACCTCCGCCTCCCAGATTCAAGCAATTCTCCTGCCTCAGCCTCCCGAGTAGCTGGGATTACAGGCATGTACCATCATGTCCGGCTAATTTTTTGTATTTTTAGTAGAGACAGGGTTTCACCATGTTGCCCAGGCTAGTCTCAAACTCCTGGCCTCAAGTGATCCACCTGCCACGGCCTCCCAAAGTGTTGGGATTACAGGCCTGAGCCACCGCACTCGGCCTCAGTCAGATATATTTTATGTATACTTTAAAATCGCATGCTATTAATGATAAAATTGAGCGCTTGAGGATTATCTACGTGCTAGATACTTTAGATACGTTATCTCATTTAACAGAAGTGCAAACAATATCCCCAATTTACAGTTAAGAAAACTGACAAGCAGAGAGGTTAAGCATTGGCCAAAAAATAACAGAACCAGGAATTTAAACCCAAATCATGCTCTTTCCAGTGTAATATGTTTTCTCTTTCTACTTCTTATGATCCTGTATCAAAATCCCACTACTAGAAGAGATGGCAAGGAAATGTCCTTGACATATGTAAACCCAAGCCAACATCACTGAAACATCAAAGAGAACCACGCCCCAAACCTCTATATGGACCTCTTGCTGGTTGTTCTGACATCTTGGTTTTTTTTATTTGTTTTTATGTAGTTGTGTTGAATTCTTTTTTAATATAGTTGTTTTGAATAGAAAGATAGGAAGTGGGCCGGGCGCGGTGGCTCACGTCTATAATCCCAGCACTTTGGGAGGCCGAGGCAGACGGATCACCTGAGGTCGGGAGGTCGAGATCAACCCGACCAACATGGAGAAACCCCGTCTCTACTAAAAATACAAAATTAGCTGGGCGTGGTGGCACGTGCCTGTAATCCCAGCTACTCGGAAGGCTGAGGCAGGACAATCGCTTGAACCAGGGAGCCAGAGGTTGCGGTGAGACGAGATCGCGCCATTGCACTCCAGCCTGGGCAACAAGAGCGAAACTCCGTCTCAAATAAAATAAATAAATAAATATAGATAGGAAGTGGTGTTCGCTCTCCAACACCACTGCCGCCTCTCGCTTGCCGAGCTCCAGCCGAAGCAGAAGGGGGATAACTAAGGAGGTCTCCATACCATGGCTCGTACAAAGCGGACTGCCCGCAAATCTACCGGTGGTATAGCACCAAGGAAGCAACTGGCTACAAAAGCCACTCGTAAGAGTGCACCCTCTACTGGAGGGGTGAAGAAACCTCATCGTTACCGACCTGGTACTGTGGCACTCCGTGAAATTAGACATTATCAGAAGTCCACTGAACTTCTGATTCGCAAACTTCCCTTCCAGCGTCTGGTGCGAGAAATTGCTCAGGACTTTAAAACAGATCTGCGCTTCCAGAGCACAGCTATCGGTACTTGTAGGAGGCAAGTGAGGCCTATCTAGTTGGCCTTTTTGAAGACACCAACCTGTGTGCTATCCATGCCACACGTGTAACAATTATGCCAAAAGACATCCAGCTAGCACACCACACACGTGGAGAACGTGTTTCAGAATACACTATGATGTGAAACATTGCATTCTCAAAAAAAAAAAAAAAAATTATCTTCTTCCTCTTATTGGTAGTTCTGAACGTTAGATATTTTTTTTCCATGGGGTCAAAATCTACCTAACTGTATGATTGCGAGTGGAAAAATAGGAGACAGAAATCAGGTATTGACAGTTTTTCCATTTTCATTTGTGTTTGAATTTTTAATATAAATGTGGAGACATAAAGCATTAATGCAAGTTAAAATGTTTCAGTGAACAAGTTTCAGCGGTTCAACTTTATAATAATTATAAATAAACCTGTTAAATTTTTCTGGACAATGCCAGCATTTGGATTTTTTTTAAACAAGTTAATTTCTTATCGACAGCAACTAAATGGTGTTTGTAGCATTTTTTATCACACAGTAGATTCCATCCATTCACTATACTTTTCTAACTGAGTTGTCCTACATGCAAGCACATGTTTTGAATGTTGTCTGTCTTCTGTGCTTTTCCTGTAAGTTAGCTATTAAAATACATTAAACTATCAAAAAAGAAAGATAGGAAGTTTAAACTGGTAACAGACAGAGGTTAAAGAACAAAGAAAATGTTGGGAAGCAGGGAAGGGGTTAGGAAAGGAGGGAGTTGTGTGGAAATAGAGTACAGCGTCTTCTTGGCTGCCGCTCTACAACTCCTGAGCCTAGAAGTGGCATATCAGGTTGAGCCCCAGCTTTCTGGGGAATTCAGCTTGCATCAAATGTAATAATAACTAACCTACATCTAGTACTTACTTTGTGCCAGGCACTCTTTTAAGTGCTTTACATCTATTAACTCATTTAATCCTCACAAAAATCCTATTTTACACGTTAGAACATTGTAGCAGAGAGAGGCTATGATTTTCATTTCACAGATGAGGAAACTGAGGCACAGAGAAGTTGAGTAGTTTATCCAAGGTCAAGCTAACAAGCGGTGGAGTTGGAGTTTAAATTTAGGATTCTGCCTCCAGAGCTGTGTTCTCACCCGCCATGATATGGAGTTAACCCTTGAACAACAAGAGTTTGAACTGCAGATATTTTTCCATAAATATATTAGAACATTTTTGGAGATTTTCAACAATTGGTAAAAATTGCAGATGAACTGTGTAGCCTAGAAATATCAAAAAACTTAAGAAAAAGTTACATATGTTATGAATGTATAAATATATGTATAGACTAGTCTATTTTATTATTTTCTAACATAAATTACACACAAATCTGTTATAAAAAGTTAAAATGTATCAAAATTTACACATCCACAGACCATACATGGTGCCATTCACAGTCAAGGGAAATATAAACAAATGTAAAGATTCAGTATCAAATCATAACTGCATGAAATTATGTACCCACCTCGTCTTGCCATGGTGGTGAGCTCAAGTGTTGAGAGTATTGGCTTAAAATGCCACCATGTGATGCTAATCATCTCCCCTTGAGTGGTCCTCTTTAACAATAAATTGCATATGGAGATAAAAAGTGATCTCTCTTGAGGCTGCAGTGAGCCGTGAGCATGCCACTGCATTCCAGCTTGGGCAAAAGAGTGAGATTCTGGCTCAAAAAAGAAAAAAAGCCACCTGTGGTAGTTCTCCTGTACGTTTCACCGTGTACGTTTCATCGTGTTTAGTGCAATACTGTAAACCATGAATAACACCATGGGACTCACATGAAGTGCCACTACTGCTTCCAGAAGTGCTCCTAAAAAGCAAAGTCATGACATTCCAACAAAAAGTTGAATTGGTTAATATGTATCATAGATTGAGATCTGCAGCTGTGGTTACCTGCCATTTCAGACAGACGATGTAAAACTTAGAGTATTGATAAATACAGTACAATACTGTAAATGTATTTTATGTTTTTAAATCATTTTTTTGAGACAGGGTCCTACTCTGTCACCCAGGCTGGCTGGAGTTCAGTGATGCCATTACAGTTCAAGCAATCCTCCCACCTCAGCCTTCTGAGTAGCTAGGACCACAGGTACATGCACCATCCTGGCTAATTTTTGTATTTTTCATAAAGACGTTTCAGCATGTTGCCCAGGCTGATCTCGAACTCCTGGGCTCAAGCAATCCTCCCTCCTTGGCCTCCCAAAGTGCTGGGATTACAGATGTGAGCCACTGCCCCTGGCCTTAAAATCATTTTCTTTTCTGTGGCTTACTTCATTGTAGGAATACAGCATATAAAACATACGACATACAAAATATGTTAATTGATTGTTATCCATAAGACTTCTAGCCAACAGTGGGCTATTAGTATAGTCATCCCTCCTCTCTGTAGACATGAGAGATTGATTCCAGGACCTCCTGCAGATACCAAAGTCTGCACATATTCAAGTCACGTGCAGTCTATTTTTCAAAACCCACACATACAAAAAGTCAGTCCTCCATGTAAGTGGGTTTTGCATCCTGAGAATACTGTATTTTTGATCCATGTTTGGTGGAAAAAAACATACGTGTTTAAGTGGGCTCGTGAAGTTCAAACCCATGTTGTTCAAGGTTGAAGTGTAGTTAAGTTTTTGGGGAGTCAAGTTATACCAAACTCTGACTGCATGGGAGATGGGGGGGATTAGCACCCCTAACCCCCATATTGTTCAAGGGTCAACTGTATTGCCTCTTCCAATATGTTGTAAGAATAAGTATTGTTTCAGAAAAGATTTACTTCAAGGTATATATGGGTGTGTGCTTGTGTTTGTAATGGGTAGCAATGTAAAATGTATTCATTTTTGTAAGTCACAGACAAAAGTATCTAAAAGCGCTACTGCTTTAGCAATAGCATTGCTGAATTGTATATCTTCAGCCTTAACAGAGATAATGCCAGATTGCTCTCCAAAATTATTATACCAAATCACACTCTCAACAGCAGTGTGAGATGTTCCATATCTCTCTATATAGATATTCTATATATTATACCTATGTTCCATATTCTCACCTGAACTTAATAGTGCCAGACTTTTAATGTGCTATCAATTCATTTAATGTGCTATCAATACTGGGTGTTGAATAGTATCTTAATGTTGTTTTCAGTTGCGTTTTTCTGATTTCCAGTACATCTTTTCATACATTTGACCATCTAAATTTTGCCTATTGTAAATCATCTGTTTATATCCCTTACTTGTATATTATACAATACAACCCTTACAACAGCTGTCTGAAGGAGCCAGCAGTATAGATGAAGAAACTAAGTCTGGGAGAAACGTTGCTTAAAGTAACCCAGCTAATGAGTTTTTGAGCTGAAATTTGAGTCCAGACGTAGAGGACCCCTAAGCCTATGCCTTTTGTTTTACACTATATGCCAGGGCCCAAGGTCATGTTAGAAAAAAAAAGAGGAAGAGAACAAATAAATTTGAACATGTAACCCTATGTCTTGCGTCTAATTAGGCTTTGTGCAATTAACGTAGATTATTTCCTTGCATCCTCACAACCTGTGAGGTAAAACGTGTTATCTCCATTCTACAGATGAGAAAACTAAGGTGTAGAGAAGTGAATAAATTTGCCTTGGAAGGGTTAAATTACAGCTAGAAATTTGCCTTGGAAAGGTTAAATTACAGCTAGGGACAGCATTGCAACTCAAACACAGATCTGCCTGATTACCAAGTCCATGCCTGTTCCACAATAATGTCTGTCCATAGATATTCCTGGTGTAAGGTAAAGGCCTGCCACAAATCAAGCCTGACTCATCATCTCCTAGAGCCAGGTCTTGACCTGCTTCCCCAGTTTCTCTCCAGATCCCCATATGTTTCTACTTCGGTACGGCCAGGACTATACCTACTATCTTTCTGCAGAATAATGGTCTGAGGCAGCCTTAAAACAGGCCGAGCCCTGCTGCTTCACATTAACCATCTGGGCTAGGTTAGCTCCCATAGATTACTCTTCCACTTCCTCAGGCTTCTCTAATGAAGCCCAATAAGGATCTCAACACCTTCCAGGGTAAACCAGAAAATTGTAAGTCAGAGTCCTTAAACGTGGCTGCACATTAAAATCACTTGTGAACTTAAAAAAATCCTGATGCACTAGTTACAACCCAGGCCCATTACATCAGAATGGTCACCCAGGCATTCAGAATAGTTAAAACTTCCCAGATGATTCCAATCTACAGCCAAGATTGAGAACCACTGTTACGGGATGTTCTTCAAGCTCCAGCAGCCATACGCAGTAGTTTCCACATTTTAGGTTTTCATAGGAACTTCTTGGAGCACTTGTAAAGACCCAGCTTTCTGGACGCCACCCCAGAGAATCCTGGTTCAGACCCAGGAGTCTACATTCTTAATAATCACCCCAGATAGTTTCAGTGCAGATTATTAGCAGACAATATTTTGAGAAATGCTGCATTAGAGGCATGGAAGTAGGATGGGAACAGGAGGCCTCTGGCCCTTTAAGGATGGATTAAGGGACTACTTTTAAGGGTGCAGGGGCAAGTAGGATCAGGCTGCTTTTTTTCATTCTAGTGGATAAGTTAAGGAAGTGGGTCCTGAAGTGGACCTCTTCTTTTAAGTTACCTGAGCCTCTCAATAGGTACTATCTTGTTCTCAGCCCGGGAGAGCGGGAGGGGCATGCTGCCTTGTCCCACCTTCTGTTTCTGTTTCTTTTGATGCAAAGAGGCCAAGTTATGAGGCAACTTTGGCCCAGGAGATCCTCTTAGAGAAAGCAACATAGGGCCTGCCTGCCTTTCTTTTTCTTGCCCCATCCTTGGTTGTGGAACCAGGATGCAGTTATCTGCATGAAAGGAAACGGTCAGAGTGACGTCCCTTGAGCTTGTGTTGGGGCCTGTTGTTGAACACTAAGCCTTTCAAGATGGTCCTCCTCAGTATTCTTAGAATTCTTTTTCTTTGTGAACTGGTGCTTTTCAGGGAACACAGGGCCCAAATGGCAGAAGGAGGGCAGTCCTCTATTGCCCTCCTGGCTGAGGCCCCTACCTTGCCCCTAATTGAGGAGCTGCTAGAAGAATCCCCTGGCGAACAGCCAAGGAAGCCCCGGCTCCTAGGGCATTCACTGCGGTACATGCTGGAGTTGTATCGGCGTTCAGCTGACTCTCATGGGCACCCTAGAGAGAATCGCACCATTGGGGCTACCATGGTGAGGCTGGTGAAGCCCTTGACCAATGTGGCAAGGCCTCGCAGAGGTGAGTTGTTATGCCCCCATACTGCCCTGGAAGGGAGAGAAGTGGAGAGGAGTGTAGAGAAAAGGGAATTGGTGGGTTTACTGTCAGGCTTTGTTGCCTTGTGGGCAGGTTGTTTCTTTAGGCTTGGTTTTCAAAAGATGGCAAGCTTGGGAGAAGCCAGCGCCAAGCCTACTTGCCTTTAGGGCATCAACTTAAGAACAGATTGCCTTGGTGCCTACTGAGAAATCTTTCCCAGGCCCCAGGACAACTGAGTGATATGCCATCACCTATCTTTCACAGAAACTTATTGCTTGTGATAGTTCTGAAAACTGTAATTGAGACATATCCAGCTATATTCTTGTGGAGGGCTATTTAAGTGGCGTTTTGCTCTTAGAGTACAGGTTGCTGATTTGGGGAAACTTATAAGGCCTCAGAAAGGACATAAATAAGCTAACATCTGAGGGTCTGTATACCTGACTCTGTAAACATCTGCTACTGTATTTAATTCTTAATGAAAGCTACTATCTTAGCTGTCTTGATGCAATTAGCCTAATTTTAAAACTAAGGCATGGAGAGGTTAAGTAACTTGCAAATGGTACACAGATAGTGGGTCGCAGAGATGGGATTTCAGCTCAAGTCTGTCTGATTCTAAAGTCTGTCGGTAACTTCTTAAGTCTTTTAATGCAGTATTCCAATATCCTTGTACCCCCAACAGTTTTTCTACTTGGGCCATATTGCTACTTTGGGATTCTGGTACTAAGTGTATTTTGGAAACTTTTTTTGTCCCCATCATGCTTGATTTTGCTTTTAACATTTGCATCAGACATTGTTCCAGGACAACAGTGGGCTATTGAAGTGTAGGACTCTCTAGGGAATGCAGGCAGTCATCAACTTCAAGGAATTCTTGGGAACCTAGTAAGATCAATCTGTGGCCTTCACTAGTCTGAGATGAGAAGAGACAGGACTTAACCCCCTCCCCAAGCAAAACAATAAATATTCTCGTACCTAACCCTTACTGTGAGATTACTGTGTGCCAGGCATTGCACAAAATGTTTTATAAACATTATCTTAATCCTCACAACTACCAGATTAGATAGGTAGTATTAACATGCCTACTTGATAGGTGAAGAAACTGAGGATCAGAGTCACTTACCCATGTCATACAACTAGTAATTGCTAGAGCCAGGTATCAAACCCAGGCTCTCAGGCCCAAAGCGTGTGTGTTAATCATCTTGCTGTTCTGACTCCCCACTGGATTTTAATTGAGTGCCAGGCAGTGTGTTTGGGTTGGGTATATAGAGGCAAATACTTTCCCGACCTCTAGAAGTTCCCAGTATAGTGGAATGGATAGATAATTACATAATAATGTTACGGTATGCCAAGTGCTTTGGAAAGGATAAACAGTAGGGTTCCCAGGACCTATGAGAAGAAATGGCTCATTGCTTGAAGTTAGGAGACTGTTGGAAGGCCTCATGGAGGAGGTAGTACTTGAAATTGACCTTGCAGAAGGAGCAAAGAGGTCATGCATTGAGGCAGATAAGTGCATTCTGATTTAGGAAAGAGAAAATGGTGTGGGTAGAGATTCATTGAACAAATATTCATTTGGCACCTACTGAGTACTAGGCATACAGATGTGATCAAGATAGGTAAAACCCCTACTCTCATGGAACATATGTTCTCATAGGGGAGACAAATAAGCACACACAGTTAAATTGTGAATTGTGGTATGTGCTATCAAAGGATTAAGTAGGTTGCTAAGATAGAGAATGGCAATGAAACCTTCCCTTTCCATGGAGTTGTCAGGGAATGTATCTTTGAAGAAGTGCCATTTGAGCTCAGGTCTATAAGATAAACTAGGCATGAGAAGAGTAGGGAGAAGCCTGATTTAGGCAGAGGAACAACAGGTGCAAATGCCTAGAGGGTGAAAACAAGTTTGTTCCAATTGAAGAACAGAGGAAAATCAGTATGGCTGGATCCTCATGAGCATTGGGATATGAGGCTAATGAGAAGCAGGGACTTGTAGGCTGTGATAAGGGATCTGGATCCTAAGTGCAGCAGAAAGTTGCAAAAAATCAAGCACTTTGGGAGGCCAATATGGGAAGATCACTTGAGCCCAGGAGACTGAGACCAGCCTGGGCAACATAGGGAGACATGCCTCTACAAAAAATAAAAATATATTAGCTGAGTGTAGTGGTGCACACCTGTGGTCCCAGCTACTCAGGAGGCTGAGACCAGAGGATCATTTGAGCCTGGGAGGTTGAGACCAGAGGATCATTTGAGCCTGGGAGGTTGAGATTGCAGTGAGTCATGATTGTGCCACTGCACTCCAGCCTGGGTGACAGTGAGGCCCTGTCTCAAGGAAAAAAAAAACCCACAAATTAAGAAAAAATTAGGCTTGTACAGATGATGTGAGGCTAGAAAGGAGGATGCCTAGAATTAGGCATGTATCCTGGTCTCACTGTGGAATATACTGGTATCTAGGGACTCTGGAAAGGATCCAGAGACAGATGACAGGTTCAATCATACAGGATGTGTGATTCAGCCCTTTCCCTGAAAAGCTTTGACCAGGCCCTTCCTGGCTCTGATTCTTAGCAACCCCATCCTGCTTCAGGAAACATGTGATGTCAAGGTCTCAAAGAAAAGGGCAGTTTCTCCCCAGACAGCCTGCTAGAGGTTTGGGTTGAGTTCCTTTATAGCCAGGGTGGAGCAGGTTTAAGGGTGGGCCCCTAAGAAAGATTACTGTAAGATGGGAGTGTGGAATAACTTGAGAAAGCAAATACAAGCCTGGCTTGGATTTGTGTGAATAACGTCTAGTGCCCCAAGCCCAAGGGTATATTAAGCATGAGTTGGAATTTGACCTTTTATTTATTTATTTTTTTGAGACGGAGTTTCGCTCTTATCATCCAGGCTGGAGTGCAGTGGCGTGAACTCAGCTCACTGCAACCTCCGCCTCCTGGGTGCACACCATTCTCCTGCCTCAGCCTCCCAAATAGCTGGGATTATAGGTGCTCGCCACCACACCTGGCTAATTTTTTGTATTTTTAGTAGAGACAGGGTGTCACCATGTTGGCCAGGCTGGTCTCAAACTCCTGACCTCAGGTGATCCGCTTGCCTCGGCCTCCCAAAGTGCTGGGATTAGAGGCGTGAGCCACCACGCCCAGCCGGAATTTGAACTTTTAAAGATATTCTGGGGCTGAGTGCAGTGGCTCAAAGGGCTGCTAATCCCAGCACTTTGGGAGGCCAAAGGGGGCAGATCGCTTGAACCCAGGAGTTCGAGACCAGCCCGGCAACATGGCAAAACCCTGTCTCTACAAAAAACAAAACAGAAAAAGCTGGGCATGGTGGCACGTACCTGTAGTCCTTGCTATCCATGGGGGCTGAGGTGAGAGGATCTCTTGAACCTGGGAAGTCAAGGCTGTAGCAAGCCATGATTGTGCCACTGTACTCCAGCCTGGGTGACAGAGGGAGACTCTGGAAAAAATAATTCTGGAACATCAAGATGTAAAAGAACTTCTATTTTAAAAATGCCACATGTAATGAAGAATTCCAGGCTTGTGGATTCAGTGGAGAAGGACTAGGTGAACAATATACAAATTAACATCGAATTATTTACTGATAAGATGTCTGAAGATGAGAGGTGGCTTTTTCCTGAGGTACCAGGCTTTTGTAATCTTTGCTCTTGACCTTCGCCGGGAGGGGGTGCAGAAGTTTGGAGCACCATGGATGTAACCTTTCAATCCTTTGGACGTTGAGTGTCAGCACTACAGTTTGGATTAAAGCTCTTATTCACGAAGCAGCATCCAGCTTTTAGTAGACTTCTCAGCAAACAAAGTATTTATGTGATTAAGACTGTGTTCAAAATAGTATTTAGAGGAATAGTGGTAAAATGAATGAGGTAAATGGAGAACAATTTCCAGCAAGGAATGGTAAAGAGAGAGATTCAGGGCCAAAGGAGGAAAAGATGCTTAAGAAGCAATTCTTGAAGTAGATAGAAGGCAGAAGTGGTAAGATAGCTGTCTGTACTAGAGGATGATAGACAAAATTATTTTGTAGTGCCTTGGTCCTGAGTTTGAAATTATAGCAGGCCATAGCACCCAATACTGAATTGTTGTCCCAAAGCTGCATCTGTATAGTGATATGACATGAGACTCTTTCTTAATCCATGTATGTTTCAACAATTCTAAATGGACACATTTAATAGTCAACTAATAATAATATTGATCTTCTCCCCTACATACAGTATGCACACAAGATAATTCTATATTTGAGTTTTTTCTCCCGAGCCCAGCACTGTAAGTAATCTAACAGTGAGACAGTTTCTCTTAAGAAAAACAGACTTGGGTTCAAATCTTAACTCTACCACATACCGGCTGTGTGTCCTTTGTCATAGCTTCTCTGAGCCTCAATTTCCTTATCTGCAAAATGGGGATAATAACTATCTCATAAGACTATTGAGAATTAAAAAGCTAATACATGTAAAGCATCTAGTGTATTAGTAAGTGCTCAATAAATGATAGTATCATTATCTTGAGTTAATTTTAGGGCCGATTATAGCTATCAGTCTATATCAAGCCAGTTTGTGAGGAAGATTCAGGTTAGGAGGTAAGAAGCTAAACCTCTGCTCTTGTTCCCTCTTACTTCTGCAGGTACCTGGCATATACAGATCCTGGGCTTTCCTCTCAGACCAAACCGAGGACTATACCAACTAGTTAGAGCCACTGTGGTTTACCGCCATCATCTCCAACTAACTCGCTTCAATCTCTCCTGCCATGTGGAGCCCTGGGTGCAGAAAAGCCCAACCAACCACTTCCCTTCCTCAGAAGGAGATTCCTCAAAACCTTCCCTGATGTCTAATGCTTGGAAAGAGATGGATATCACACAACTTGTTCAGCAAAGGTTCTGGAATAACAAGGGACACAGGATCCTACGACTCCGTTTTATGTGTCAGCAGCAAAAAGATAGTGGCGGTCTTGAGCTCTGGCATGGCACTTCATCCTTGGACACTGCCTTCTTGTTACTCTATTTTAATGATACTCATAAAAGCATTCAGAAGGCTAAATTTCTTCCCAGGGGCATGGAGGAGTTCATGGAAAGGGAATCTCTTCTCCGGAGAACCCGACAAGCAGATGGTATCTCAGCTGAGGTTACTGCCTCTTCCTCAAAACACAGTGGGCCTGAAAATAACCAGTGTTCCCTCCACCCTTTCCAGGTCAGCTTCCACCAGCTGGGTTGGGATCACTGGATCATTGCTCCCCCTTTCTACACCCCAAACTACTGTAAAGGAACTTGTCTCCGAGTACTACGCGATGGTCTCAATTCCCCCAATCACGCCATTATTCAGAACCTTATCAATCAGTTGGTGGACCAGAGTGTCCCCCGGCCCTCCTGTGTCCCGTATAAGTATATTCCAATTAGTGTCCTTATGATTGAGGCAAATGGGAGTATTTTGTACAAGGAGTATGAGGGTATGGTTGCTGAGTCTTGTACATGCAGGTGACAGCAACAGTACAGCTAGATCAGGTTTCCCAGGAAACTGGAGGAGAGTTTAAAATATCAGTGTTAAAGCTGCAAGTAGTCCTGTACCAATCTGTAGGCTGTATTTCTTGCCTTAAGTGTTACTTAAGTCTCTTCCCCCACTTGTGAGCTAGTCAGTTTATAGAAACAGTTCTGATACCAGTCCCCTAGCATGAATCAGTACAGTCTGACCACTAATCAGAGCCCTTAATGCTTGGGTAAAATGTCCTCTATTTTACTTTCCTTGGGGCTTTGTCAAAAGTCAGCAGTCAGTAGTGGTAGAACTTCAGAAATTTTCCAACTTTTCCCAGCCTGGGAAAGGTGGGTTTTTCCTAGTGTCCATATTCTGAAGCTCTAGAAGATTTGGGGTGGTGAAAATAGCTTGGGATTTTATACTCTCTTCTTGCCTCCTATGTCCTGGAAACTACTAGTAGCTAATCAGAAAAATTGCCTGCTTCTGTGTTAGTATTACCTTCTAAAACTTTTCTCAGACAGACTGGAAATTTTTCAGGTAACAGTCTATAGAAATCTTTTGAGGGAATAGAAGGAAGGAAATCTTTTTCTAAACCAGCAGGGCTTTTCCTCTTAGCCTCTGAATCTGGGAAAAGTATCTGGGATTCTTTCCTGTCCTAGGTGAGTACAGTAGCATTTAATGAAGCCCATAAGGAAACTAGAGTATGGAGCTGTCTGAGATAATCTACTTCAAACCTGCATTTATGGTGAAGAAGAGAAAACCTGTCATTGCTGATTAGTATTATGAATGGGGGAGTTATTTTAAGTATTCTATGGAACAATAGAGTTCAGAGTATTTTCCTTATGTGACACTTAAACCCCTGCAAATTACCCCACAAATTTCCCTGGTGGCTCTGAGGCTAGGAGTTGGCCTGATTAGGGGTGCAGGGGATTAGAGGGCTGTGAAGGAAGGACTACGGGATAAGGGTGAAACCTGCCAAGGCCTGGAGCTGACTTTATTCTGGGCTTGCCTGTTTCATGTGTTCAGTTTGGATCTGGACCGGAGTCTCTAAGGGAGGAGGGCTTGTTGTCTTTGGGAGACATGGAACGATGCCTTGAAATAAACGATGCTTGCAGTGTGACTCCTTTCTACTCCTATACTGTATTTAAATGATGGGACTGGGTTTTGTTGCAAATAAATCATTTCATTGTTGAAGAAAATCTTGACTGTTTTTAGAATTGGGAGAGAGTGGAAGGAATTTATTTCCTTTGTTCCCTTTAGCTATGGCTAGGAATTCAACCCTAATCCCTGAGAGGCAGGGCTGCAGCATCCTCTGAAGTTCTTCTCTCTTAAGGAAACACTGCTAGCCATCAGCCCTCGCCAAGGTGCCCCTTTAGGGAAGCCCCTAAGGGGCCAGTAAGTCTTTCCCCGCCCAATTGCTCTTGACTAGTCTTATGGCAATTCTCATGGGATGGGACTGATTTAGGATAGTTATGTGTGTTTGTCAAATCCCTACGTTTCTTATCTATTCATTGTAAACTAACTCGTTTTACCACTCCCTTCAAAAGCTGGTTCCAGCTAGGCTGAATATCTTGCAAGTGTATAAATACAAGTTTTATTCTTGTGAATGAGGAGCTATTCCTTAACATCCGTTTGCCTGTCTACCTTCTTTACTGTATCCTTAAGAATCAACTCAGGCATTTCTCATCTTCTCAATGTCCCCTTGACATACCAGCCTCAGGTGTATATTAAGTTTCCCATGTATTCAGACCTCACAAAGCTAGGAGATCATGACTTATTGAAAATCCCTAAGATCCAAGATGCTAAACTTAGGATCTGGTCTTATAACCAAGGTCCATCTTCAGCTAGACTGAATATTTTGCAAGTCTCTAAGTGTCCCTCTGTGTTCATATAGCACTTTGTACCTGCCTTTAATACGCTCTAGTATATATGTCTATTCTTGCAAAAAGATGGAGCCCCTTTTGAGTTTCAACTGCATCTTACCCTTTGCTGTATTATAAGAGTCTAGCACCTAGTAGGTCCTTAATGAATACAAACACACAATTATGACATTTTTTTTGTGAGTGATGCATTCTTCCTGGCATGGAACATCTCAGTTTTCACATATTTTATTTTTCCATGGGAATCAATGTAATATAAAATACTTTGTATATCAAGTAAGATGATTATTATATCCCACTATTTCAAAATCATGATTTAAATTACAATAGAATGTAATAGCCATGTTAAGTAAGGCAGTTCTTGTAATCATTATATATGCTGCAGATTTATCTGGGAGGGGAACTATGGGCTATCAGTCTAGCCATTTCCCCAGCCTACTTGGGGTAGGCACAAATATCTAACAGGCCTGAAGATGGACCTTGATTATAGGACCAGATCCTGAGTTCAGCATCTTGGTGCTTAGAGATTTTCAGAAAGTCATGATCTCCTAGCCTTGTGAGTGCTGAATACATAGGAAACTTAATCTGTTTATGGAGGGTTCAGGATTAATTGGCCCTATGATCTATTAAGCCCTGAGTTATCCGAATACCCAAGGAAAACACTGGCAGGATGGGGTTACTTAGGATGATGTTATGGATTTTTCCCTTGAAATATTGCTTCAGTTCAGTACTTTTTCTCAAATCCAAGGTTAGAATTCTGTACCTCAAACCTTCCTCTGAGAGGAAGAATACATGCTTGCTAGTGGAGGGGGGTGTGTGGGTGGGGGTGGGGCCTGTCTGCCCATGTAGGTGGAGAGAAATGGTTACTTGATCTGGAAAGGGAAAGTAGGAAGCAAGTCCACCTTTTCCCAACAATCCCAATGAGTAAGCTGGAACTTCATTTAATGTATGGGTGCAAAAGGAGCAGGAGCAGGCATTTAAACTTGTGTCTGATCGTGGATCTCTTTTGCATTTACCTTGGTAGTACGTCACAACCAATTCTGGGCAAAGTTGGGAAGCAGGCAGAACTTCAGTTACACAAAATATTTGGCCTAATCTTGTAAAACATTTCATGTCTTCAGTTAATTCTCCCAAGAGCACTATGAAGTAGGAGGTATTAGTCTTATTTTTTAAAAACTGCCTCATTGAGGTGTAATTTACCATAAAAGCTACTATTTAAGGTGTACAATTCAGTGGTTTTTAGTATATTCACAGACTTGTGTAAATATCACCACAATCTAATTTCACCACAAAAGAAACCTCATGCCTTTTAGTGGTCAATCCCCATTCCCCCAACCCTTACCAACAGCTCCTGACAACCACTAGTCTACTTTCTTTTTCTCTGGATTATGGACATTTAAATAAATAGAATCACATGATATTTAGTTTTTGTAACTGGCTGCTTTAGTATGTTTTCAAGATTCACCTGTGTTATAGCATATATCCATACTTTGTTTCTTTTTGTTACTGAATAATATTCTATTGTAGGATATACCAAACTTTTATCCATCAGTCTGATGGAAGTTCAAGTTTCTATGTTTTGACTATTATGAATAATCTTGCCATGAATGTTCATGAGAAGTTTTTGTGTAGACACATATTTTCATTCCTCTTGTGTATATACCTAGGAGTAGAAATGGTATGTCATATGGTATATTTAACATTTTGAGGAACTGCAAAACTATTTTCCAAAGTGGCTGCACTCTTTTATAATCCAGCAATGTATGAGAGTACCAATTTCTCTACATCCTCATCAACAGTCATTGTGTTTTATAGTCTAGCCATATGGGTGGAAATGAAATGGTGCCTCCTTGTGGTTTTGATTTGCATTTCTCTAAGGATTAATGATGTGGAGTATCTTTTCATGTGCTTATTGGCAACTGGCACATCATCTTTGGATAAATGTCTATTCAAACCATTTGCCCAGTTTAAAATTGTGTTGTCTCTTGTTGTGTTGTAAAAGTTCTTCATATGTTTTGGATATTAATCTCTTATCAGAGCTATGATATACAAATATTTTCTGATTCTGTGGATTATTTAACTTTCTTGATGGTGTTCTTTGAACACAAAAGTTTTTAATTTGGAAAAAGCCCAGTTTATCTATTTTTATCTATTGCTGCTTGTGCTTCTGGTATCACTGGAGAAAAATTGAATCATGAAAATTTACACCTATGTTTTTTTCTAAGTGTTTTCTAGGTTTAGCTGTTATATTTAGGTTTTAAATCTGTTTTAATTTTTGCATACTGTGTAAGGTAAAAGTCCAACTTCATTCTTTTGCATGTGGTTATACAGTTGTCCAGGCATCATTTATTGAAAAGATTAATCTTTCTCCATTGTCTTGGCACCTGTGTAAAAAAAGACCATAAATATAAGTTTATTTCTGCACTCTCAAGTTTATTCCATTGGTCTATATGTCTATTGTGCCAGGACAATACTGTCTTTATAACTGTAGATATGTCGTAAGTTGTGAAATTGGAAAGTGCGGACTGGGAGTGGTGGCTCATGCCTGTAATCCCAGCACTTAAGGAGGCCAAGGCAGGTGGATCACTTGAGGCCAGGAGTTCAAGACCAGCCTGGACAACATGGTGAAACCTTGTCTCTACTTAAAAAAAAAGATACAAAAATTAGCTAAGTATGGTGGCACACACCTGTAATCCCAGCTACTGGAGAGGCTGAGGCATGAGAATGGCTTAAACCTGGGAGGCAGAGGTTGCAGTGAGCTGAGATCATGCCACTGCACTCTAGCCTGGGTAATGGAGTGAGACCGTCTCAAAAACAAAAACAAAAACAAACCAAAACAAAAAAATTGGAAAGTGTGATTCTTCCAAATATTTTATTATTTAGCAAGATTGTTTTGGCTATTCTGAGTCACTTGTATTTCCATATTAATTTTAGGATCAGCTCTTCAATTTCTACAAAAATACCAGCCAGATTTCTTTGATGGGGGCTACATTGAATCTACTGACAAATTTGAATAGTATTGCCATTTTGACGTTAAGTCTTCTGATCTGTAAACATGAGACATCTTTTTATTTAGGGACTCTAACTTTTTCAATGATGTTTTAACATTTTCAGTAGATGTCTTACTTAAATTTATTCCTAAGCTTTTAAAATTATTTTTGATGATATTATAAATGGAATTGTTTTCTACATTTTGTTAAATCAGACTGTTTATTACTAATGTGTAGAAATACAATTCATTTTTTTGTGTTGAATTTATACCCTGCAGACCTGCTGAATTTATTTATTACATCTAATAGTTTGTGTAGATTTCTTAGGATTTTCTGTAAACAAGTTTATATCATCTGGGAATGTGGATAGTTTTACTTTCTTTCTTTCCAAACTAGATACCTTTTATTCTTGCCTAATTGCTTTGGCTAGAACTTCCAATACAACATTGAATAGAAGTTGTGAGAGCAGACGTTCTTTTCTTGTTCTTGATCTTGAGTGAAAGCATTCAGTCTTTCATCATTAATTATGATGTTAGCTGTGGTTTACTATAGATATGTGACTAATACTTACTTTAAAGTTACAGTAATCAAAGCATTGTAGTATTGGGGAAAGAATAAACAAATAGATCTGTGGAACAGAATAGAAAACCCAAAAAATAGATCCACACAAATGCAGTCAATTAATCTTTGACAAAGGAGCAAAGGCAATTAAACAGATAAAGAGTAATTTTTTCAACAAATGGTGCTAGAACAAAAATAAATCTAGACAAAGACCTTATACTTTCAATAAGAATTTATTGAAAATTGATCATAGATATAAATGTCAAACACAAACTATAAAACTTCTAGAAGATAACATAGGAGAAAATATAAATAACTTTGAGTTATGTGATGACTTTTCTGAGACAAAACCAAAAGCATTATCTAAAAAAGAAAAAATAGGTTGGGCTTTGTTAAAATTAAAGCTTCTGTTGTGTGAAAGACTGTTAAGAATATGAAAAGATAAGCCACAGACTGAAAAAAAATTGCAAAACATATTAGATAAGGGGATTGTATCTAAAATATACAAAGAACTCTGAAAACTCAACAGTAAGAAAATCAATTAAAAATGGGGAAAACATATGAACAAACACCTCAAAAAAAAAAAAAAAAGGCATGGGCTGGGCACAGTGGCTCACGCCTGTAATCCCAGCACTTTGGGAGGCTGAGGTGGGTGGATCACGACGTCAGGCGTTCAAGACCAGCCTGGCCAATATGGTGAAACCCTGTCTCTACTAAAAATACAAAAATTAGCCGGGCATGGTGGCACGCACCTGTAGTCCCAGCTAATCAGGAGGCTGAGGCAGAAGAATCGCTTGAACCCAGGAGGTGGAGGTGGCAGTGAGCCAAGATTGCGCCACTGCACTCCAGCCTACACGACAGAGCGAGACTCTATCTCAAAAAATAAGGCATATATGTGGCAATAAGCATATGAAAAGATGCTTAACAACATATATCATTAAAACAATGAGGTACCACTGCACACCTATTAGAATAGCTAAAACCCAAAATACTGATATCAAATGATGGTGAGGATGTGGAGAAACAGGAACTCTCATTCATTGCTGATGGGAATACAAAGTGGTGTAGCCACTTTGGCAGACAGTCTGGCAGTTTTATAGAACTACAGTCTCATCCTACAATCTGGCAATCACACTTCTTGATACTTCCATGTGTAAGTGAGATTGTGCAGTATTTGGTTTTCTTACCTGGCTTATTTCACTTAGCATAATGTCCTCCATCCTCCAGGTTCATCTGCATTATCACAAATGACGCGATTTCTTTTTTATGGCTGAATAGTATTCCACTGTGTATATATATCACATTTTCTTTTTTTTATATTATACTTTAAGTTCTGGGATACATGTGCAGAATGTGCAGGTTTGTTATATATGTATACATATGTCATGGTGGTTTGCTGCACCCATCAACCCGTCATCTACATTAGGTATTTCTCCTAATGCTATCCCTCCACTAGACCCCACCCCCCAACAGGCCTCAGTGTGTGATGTTCCCCTCCCTGTGTCCATGTGTTCTCATTGTTCAACTTCCACTTATGAGTGAGAACATGCGGTGTTTGGTTTTCTGTTCTTGTGTTAGTTTGCTGAGAATGATGGTTTCCAGCTTCATCCTCATCCCTGCGAAGGACATGAACTCATCCTTTTTTATGGCTGCATAGTATTCCATGGTGTATACGTGCCACATTTTCTTTATCCAGTCTATCACTGATGGGCATTTGGTTTGGTTCCAAGTATTTGCTATTGTGAACAGTGCCACAATAAACATATGTGTGCATGTGTCTTTATAATAGAATGATTTATAATCCTTTGGGTATATACCCAGTAATGGGATTGCTGGGTCAAATGGTATTTCTAGTTCTAGATCCTTGAGGAATTACCACACTGTCTTCTACAATGGTTGAACTAATTTACACTCCCACCAACAGTGTAAAAGCATTTCTATTTCTCCACATCCTCTCCAGCATCTGTTGTTGAAAAAAGGTTAGAGCACATACCACATTTTCTTTATCTATTCATCCATTGATGGACACTTAGGTTGATTCCATATTTTGGCTACTGTGAATAACACTGCAATAAATATGGGAGTGCAGATATCTCTTGAACATGCTGAGTTCATTTCATTTGGATATATATCCAGTAGTGGAATTTTTGGATCATATGGTAGTTCTCTTTTTAATCTTTTGAGGAACCACCATACTATTTTCCATAATGACTGTAATAATTTACATTCCCACCAACAGTGTGCAAGGGTTACTTTTTGTCCACATCCTTGTCAACACTTTATCCTTTGTCTTTTAAAAAATATTGTAAATTGAAAATTGATTGTTACATATATTTATGGGGTACAACATGGTATAATTTATAAATATAACATGAAATGATTAAATCAAGCTAATTAGCATCTCTATTATTACAAATACCACTTTTTGTGGTGAAAAAGTTACATTTACTCTCCTAGAAATTTTGAAATGTACAGTACCATGCATAGTGAATATTAACTTTATTAACTATACTTTATTAAATATATTCACCATGCTGTGCGATAGATCTCAAACACCTTATTTCTTTTGCCTGATATTTTATAGCCTTTGACTATCATCTCTCCAGCATCCCCACCTCTGAGTCTCGGTAACCACCATTCTACTTTGTATCTATGAGTTCAATTGTTTTAGATTCTACATACAAGTGAAATCATATGGTGTTTGTCTTTCTGTACCTGGCTTATTTCACTTAGCATAATTTTCTCCAACCCCATCCATATTGTTGCAAATGACAATTTCCTTATTTTTACAGACTGAATAGTATTCCATTGTGTACATATGCTACATTTTCTTTATCCATTCATCTGCTGATGGACACTTAGGTTGATTCCATAACTTGGCTATTGTAAGTAGCCAATGAACATGGGAATGCAGACATCTTCCACAAACTGATTTCAAATATTTTGGGTAAATACCCAGAAGTGGGATTGCTGGATCATACGGTGTATTAGTATGGTCTTACACTGCTATAAAGAACTACCTGAGACTGTGCAATTTATAAAAATAAAAAAAGACGTTTAATTGACTCAAAGTTCCACAGGCTGTACAGGAGGCATGGCTGGCGAGGCCTCCAGAAACTCACAATCGTGGCAGAAGGGTGAAGGGGAAGCAAGCACGTTTTCACATGGCCGCAAGAGAGAGAGCTAAGGGGGAAGTGCTACACACTTTTAAACAACCAAATCTCGTGAGAACTCACTATCACAAGAAGAACAAGGGGGAAATCTGATGCCATGATCCAATCACCTCCCACCAGGTCCCTCCCCCAACAATGGGGATTACAATTCAACATGAGATTTCGGTGGAGATGCAGAGCCAAACCATATCATATGGTACTTCTTCTACTTTTAGTTTTTCGAAGAACCTCCATACAGTTTTCCATAATGACTATACTAATTTATATTCCCACTAACCATGTACAAGTATTCTCTTTTCTTTACTCCCTTGCCAACACTCTATCTTTTGTCATTTTGATAATAGCCATCTTGACACATGTGATATCTTACTATGGTTTTTATTTGCATTTTGCTGATAATAGTGATATTGAGAATTTTTTCATATACCTTTTGGCCATTTTATGTCTTCTTTGGAGAAATGTCTGTTCAGGCTCTTTGCCCATTTTTAAATCAGGTTATTTGTTTTCTTGCTGTTGAATTGTGTTCCTTGTATATTTTGAATATTAACCTCTTATCAGATATATGGATTGGAGCAGGCCTATATCCTGGTAGTATGGGGGCTGACACAGCTCTGGGCTGGTCTAAAACATGGAACAGGCTTGTGGCCTATATGTTCAGGGGCTGGCCTGGAGGATGGGTTTATTGGTGCTGGCCTGAAGACTAGGGCTGTGGATACTGTCCTGTGCTAGGGTGCTGGGTGAAGTTTGAGGCCTAGAATCCTGGGGTTGGCTTTGGCCCTGGATGTGCCTGGAGACTGGGTCTGAGGGGGGCTTGCCTGGCACTGGTGTATGCCCAAAGCCTGGTACTGGCTTGGCACTGAGGGTGGTCCAGATCCTGGGGCCACTGAGGCTTGCCTGGCAGTAGGGAAAACCAGAGATTCAGTCTACCGTATCAGCTTGGGGTCTGGGGTTGTAGTGTCCTGCCTGGTGCTGGGGCAAGCCTAGAAACTTAGTCCATGGGTATTGGCCTGGGGCCTGGAGCTGTGGAGTCTGCCTGTTGCTGGGCTTTACTGTGGCAGATCTAGTGTTGGCATCCAAAGTTAAGTCTGATGCTCACTTTTCTCTCTTTCACCCAAGCAAAGGATATCTCTTTCCACACTCTGATGCCTGTGGTTGGGAGAGTGGTGACTCAGGTAATGTAAAACTGTCCCATTTTTAGGAATGGATATTGTGCAGTCAAAAACTTTGGGACTGAGACCATGGGGAAAGTAGACAGAACCGTGAAGGGAGATAAACCACTGTGTTGAGCAATTCATTTGTTGTCTCTTGTTTCTGTACCAGTAGGCCTAAATCAGTATTGGCATAATTGATTTTTTTTGGTTGTAGCATATTTTATTGTATGTTACTAAAAGGATATACACTTTTTATCAAGCTGGGTATGGCTGAGAATAATATGTGACCAGGAGGAGAGACAACCATCAGTGCTGTTACTATGTGTTCATTGTTCCCTAGGCCTGTCCTATATATTTCTTACTAGCAGTAGGACTTGTCAAGACAGCATTACAATAAATGGGGAATTATTTTACTTAGCCTGGGCCATACATCAGCCTTGGGGGGAATGTGATCCCATATCTACAAAATAATTTTTAAATGTTATCTCGGTGTGGTATTGCATGCCTGTAGTCACAGATATTCAGGAAGCTGAGGTGAGGAGATTGCTTGAGCCCAGAAGTTTGAGGCCGAAGTGAGCTATGATCACACCACTACACTCCAGCGTGAGTGACAGATCAAGACCCTGTCACAAAAAAGAAGAAGAAGAAAGAAGAAAGAAGAAGAAATGAAGGAGAAGGAGAAGGCTCTGACTTTGAGAAGAGTTCAGTGTAACAAGGTAGAAGAAATGCTTTTTGTTGTTGTTCCTTCATCTCACCCTTCCACTTAGTATACACACATGCATTGTGTCTGTCAACAGCTGGGCAGTGCTTCCTATGGACATTCTCTAGACCTGTACATTTAACATCAGCTCACAAATTTTCCTATCCTACAGGAATGCAGAACCCTTGCATCATATGCCGCATCTCCCTGCCTTTCTCCATTCACCACAGGTCTTACATTTTCCAAAAACATAAGGATTTTTTTTCTCTTTCTAGAGTATACACACACTGCAGTCTTCTCATCTTTTACATCCCGTCATAAACCAGGAGCGAGCGAGTTATTAGGAAGGATCCCTGTGTATGAATTCCCTGCTGCTTACTATTTTCTTATATCCCAGTGGTCCAAAACCAAAAATTATACCTTCTCTTATCATCCTCATAAGAATGATAATGGGCAGCATGTATCAAATGCTTATTAATCAGGTAATGTTTTAAATAATTTACAAGTATTTTATTGTTTATTCCCTGCAGCCACTTTATAAGGTGGCTCTTATTATTACCTCTGTTCTGCAGATGTAGAACTGAAGCCCAGAGGTCACATAGCTGGCACAAGGTCATCTAGCTGATAAGGGATGGAACCAGAATTCGAGTCCCAGTGGTCGGATTTCAGAGTCCCTGCTCTTAGCCACTATACTATTATGCCCCCCATAGCTGGACACAGAGTTGTTTTACAATTGATATCTGTTGTAAAATTGTTCCCTAAAGTGTACACTGTCTCTGACTCTATGGAATGACTGCATGCAACGATGAGATATAATCTGTGTTAGTTGTCTATTGCTGCCTAATGAATTACCCCAAGACCTAGTGGCTTAAAACAATGTTTACCATCTTAATTTCTACAGATCAAGAATCTGGGCACAGCTTAACAGGGTGCCTCTGGCTTTGGGTCCCTCACAAGGGTGCATTAAAAAATAAATTAGTTTCAAAATAATAAAAGTAACGCATATGCCTAGTTAAATATTCCAATAGTACTAAAAATATAAAATCCTACTGTCCAGAGGCAGTCTCTATTACCAATTTATTGTGTATCCTTCCAGAACTCTTGTATAAACTTACAGATATGTAGCTAAACTGTTTTTTAAATCTCTGTAATTATTAGTTTATTAGTATCATCTAGGGCTCAGATGTTCATTATCCCTCCTGAAATTACATAAACAAATGTAAATGAAAATAATCCAAGTCAAAATTATATAACAAAATAGCACTCCATCACAAAAGCATGTAAAATTACAAGAATGCTATTTTAAAATACTGACACTTTAAGAAAATGATAATATCAAAATAAACAAAATTTCCAAATTGTTCCCTAAACTGCTAAGCAGATAAACATAACTAATGAATGAGTTTGGGTTTTGTAAAGAAAAATTATTTAAATACATCAAATAATTCATACTGAGTTGCAAAGGTTGTATCTTCTTTCCTCCTATCTATTTGATTTATAAAGGGGCAAGCTGTAATATAGGAAAATGTAACCTATTTTAAACGTGGCATCTTCATTTTAAAAGCTGGTCCAATTAATTAAAAATACTTTTAATGGAGAGTTTTGAGTTTCCTGAGCAGTTCATATTTAGATAAATGGGAAAAGACATCTACAGCCAGCATTTTCATAGTCTTTACGACTATCAACCAAAAATTTAATATGGCAGTCTTATATTTTAAGCTCACACCTTTTGGGGATACAGTCTCAAGTCTTCTTTAATGTCAGAACTGCAAAATATAATTGCCGTTATATGGTAATGGGAGTTAAAGAACATAGGGCCCTCATGTAAAGATTAGAACACACTTTTCTATTTAGTGCTTCAAAGGACGGACTTTCAAAATGTTTGATCTTAATAATCCCATGCTGTGAGTAGACTGATTACTCTTCAGTTTGTAAATATAAGTGGGCTATGTGAAATTTATCAACTGATTAAGTTTTTTTTTTTTTTTTTTTTTTTGAGACGGAGTATCGCTCTGTCGCCCAGGCTGGAGTGCAGTGGCGCAATCTCGGCTCACTGCAAGCTCCGCCTCCCGGGGTTCACGCCGTTCTCCTGCCTCAGCCTCACCAAGTAGCTGGGACTACAGGCGCCCGCCACCACGCCCGGCTAATTTTTTTTGTATTTTTAGTAGAGACGGGGTTTCACCGTGGTCTCGATCTCCTGACCTCATGATCCGCCCGCCTCGGCCTCCCAAAGTGCTGGGATTACAAGCGTGAGCCACCACGCCCGGCCTGATTAAGATTTTTGAGCTTCAGTTATGGATGACAATGATCTCAATTTAACTTTATTTACCTCCATCATGATATGCAGGGTGTGTAGGCAAAAGCATTTTATCAGCTATCTATATGAAAGCATCAACACTGTAATAATTCATGTGATCCAAAATGGGCAACAGCAAAAGACTAGTTTCCCTTCAAGAAGAAAAAGGACTTTTTCAGACCTATGAAATTTCAGACCTATGGGAAGGACTACAATACTAATTTTAAAAATTGTATTAGAAGCATTCATAATGTCAGCAAAATTGCTACAACTTTTTTTGCAATTAGAGTGATATTCAGTTAACAGAACAACTATTTCATATAAGCTGCACCAGAGACAACTGAAGATAAAAAAATTACCATCCCCATATATAACTAATTTGTGCTGTGCACCAACAAGAACCTGCTTTAAATTCCCATACCAATTTACAACCCCCATACCATACCAGGCAGTTTGTGGCCATCTAAAGACACGTTTGGTAGTGGGATAACTACACACACACACACCCACATACACACACACACACACACAAAGACGCTGTAAGGTTTAAAAATGTACAGCTTATATTTTAATTTTTTTCCTTTAAAAGGAGTGAGTTGTGTACAGGGGGCTTAAATGTTTTACAGACAATAAAAAAACTGCTAGAACCGACTTATTCATCATTATTACCTTTTTAATTTTCATATTCCTCATTTTGTCCTCTTCTTTTTCTTGCTTTTTTCAGACTTGATGGCTCCCTTTTTTGCAGCATCAGGCTTTCCTTTACCTCCAAATGCAGCAATATCCTTTTCATATTTTTCCTTCAGCTTCACAGCCTTCTTTTCATAAGGGTGCTTGTCATCTTCAGCAGTGTAATTCCACATCTCTCCCAGTTTTTTTTGCAATATCACTAATTGATAGGCCAGGATGTTCTTTGATTTTTGGGCAATCCTCAGAAAAGAACATGAAAAAGGCCAAAGGAGGGCTCTTGGGTGCGTTGGGATCTTTGAACTTCATTTTGGTCTCTGTTTTTGGAGGGATATAGATTTTCATTTCTTTTTCATAATGGGCCATGTCCACCCTTTCTGAGTCTTCAAATTTTCGTTTCTTTTTAGCAGACAAGGTCTTCCACCTCTCTGAGCACTTCTTAGGAAACTCTGAGAAGTTGACTGAAGAATCTGGGTGCTGCTTCTTGTGCTCCTCCCAGGAAGTTTGCACAAAGATTGCATATGATGTGATGACATTTCGCCTTTCAGCTTGTTAGGATCTCCTTTGCCTATGTTATTTTTCCTCAGCAAGGCAGAATCACCCAGTGCCTGTTTGGCTCTCACCTGCCCTGGAGCTCAATGTACTGCAGTGGCTGTGAGAGTGGGAGCCAAATGCAGCCTCCTCACTCTCTCCACTCTGTAACCTGAACTTTTTCTTAAAACCAATGGAATCACTCATGTTGTTTTGCACAGTCTCTTCTTAACTTGTTCATTAACAACATGTTCAATACATATAGGCCCACCTCATTCCATAGTTGTTCTATTGATTGCTTTTTCCTGAGGTCTAAACAAAGAAGATAGCTAGAGTTGGAACTCACTTTCCTCATTTATACAATGAGAAAAATAACAAATCTTAAGCTTGTTAATAATACTGTTATGAATATTAAGCCAATGCTTGTAAGGTATTTAGAATGGTGTCTCACATATAGTAAGCATGAAATAAGTATTGACATTTCTTGTTAGTTTTTTCAACCTTCCAATTCAAGGAATGAGACTAACTCACATTTTAAAATAATGAGTCCAATCCAGATATTATAATAGTGATAATAGCAGCAGCTAACACTTATCTGGCACAATATATGCCATGAGTTGTTATAAAATCTTTGTGTGTGTAAACATACCTCGTTTTATAGCACTTTACTTTATTGCATGTCACAGATACTGTGTTTTTTACATATTGAAAGTTTGTGGGAACTCTGTATCAAGCAAGTATATTTGTGTCATTTTTCCAGTAGCATGTGCTTACTTCATGTCTCTGTCACAATTTGGTAATTCTTGTAATATTTCAAAGTTTTTCATTATTATGTCTGTTATGATGATGTGTTATCAGTGATCTTTGATGTTACTGTTGTAATTGATTCAGGGCACCATAAACTGTACCCATATAAGACAGTGAACTTAATAAATGTTGTATGTGTTCTGACTGCTCCAACTGATCATTTCCCCATCTCTCTTCCTCTTCTCAGGACTCCCTACTTCCTGAGACACAATGATATTAAAATTAAGCCAACGAATAACCCTACGGTGGCCCCCGAGTGTTCAAGTGGAAGGAAGAGAATCACACGTTTCTTACTTTAAATCAAAAGCTAGACATGATTAAGTTTAGTGACGGAGGCCTATCAAAAGCCAAGATAGGCCAAAAACTAGGCTGCTGGCATCAAAGAATAAGCCAAGTAGTGAATGCAAAGGAAAAGTTATTGAAGAAAATTAAAAGTGAACATATGAATGATAAAAAAGCAAAACAGCTTTATTGCTCATATGAAGAAATTTTGAGTGTCTGGATAGAAGATCAAACAAGCCACAGCATTCTCTTAAGCCGAAGCCTAATCCAGAGTAAGGCATGGACTCTATTCAATTTTAGGGAGGCTGAGAGAGGTAAGGACTCTGTAGAAGAAAAGTTTGAAGCGAGAAGAGGTTGACTCATTAGGTTTAAGGAAAGAAGCCATCTCCATAAAATAAAAGTGCAAGGTAAAGGAGTAAGTGCTGATGGAGAAGCTGCAGCAAATTATCCAAAAGATCTGGCTAAGATTATTGATGAAGATGGCTACACTAAATAACAGATTTTTAACATCGACCCAAAAGCCTTATATTGGAAGAAGATGCCATCTAGGTCTTTCATAGCTAGAGAGGAATCAATGCCTGGTTTCAAAGCTTCAAAGGACAGGCTGACTCTTTCATTAGGGGCTAATGCAGCTGGTGACTTTAAGTTGAAGCCAGTGCTTATTTACCATTCCAAAAATTCTAGGGCCCTTGAGAATTATGCAAAATCTACTTTGCCTGTGCTCTAAAAGTGGAACAACAAAGCCTTTATGATAGCACATCTGTTTATAGCATAGTTTACTGAATATTTTAAGCCTACTGTTGAGAACTACCACTCAGAAAAAAAGATTCCTTTCAAAATATTTGTGCTCATTGACAATGCACCTGGTCATGCAAGGGCTCTATGGAGATGTACAAGGGGATTCATGTTATTGTCATGCCTGCTAACACAATATGATTCTGCCGCCCATAGATCAGCAGTAATTTTGACTTTCAATCTTATCATTTAAGAAACACATATAGCTACCATAGACAGCAATTCCTCTGATGGATCTGGGCAAAGTAAATTGAAAACCTTCTGGAAAGAATTCACCATTTTAGATGCCATTAAGAACATTCATGATTTATCGGAGGAGGTCAAAATATTAACATTAATGGGAGTTTGGAAGAAGTTGATTACAATCCTTATGGATGACTTTGAGCAGTTTAAGACTTCTGTGGAGAAATTAACTGAAGATGTAGCAAAACAGCAAGAGACTAGAATTAAACGTGGAGCCTGAAGATGTCACTGAATTGCTGCAATCTCATGATCAAACTTGAATGGATGAGGAGTCACTTCTTATGGATAAGCAAATAAAGTGGTTTCTTGAGAAGTGGAATCTACTCCTGGTGAAGATCCTGTGGACATTATTAAAATAACAGAAAATGATTTAGAATATTACATAAACTTAGTTGGTATAACAATAGCAGGATTTCAGAGGATTCACTCCAAATTTTGGAAGGAATGTGGGTAAAATGCTATCAAACACCATCTCATGCTACGGAGAAATCTTCTGTGAAAGAAATAGTCGATGCGGCAAACTTCTTTATTGCTTATTGTAAGAAATTGCCACAGGCACCCCAGCCTTCAGCAACCACCACCCTGATCAGTCAGCAGCCATCAACATTGAGGCAAGACCTTTCATCTCCACAATGATTACAACTTACTGAAGGCTCAGGTGATTGTGAGCATTTTTTTAGCAATAAAGTATTTCTTAATTAAGGTATGCACATTGTTTGTTAGACATAATGCTATTGTATACTTAATTGACTACAGTATTAGTGTAAACATACCTTTCATATGGGCAGGGAAGCCAAAAAATTTGTGTGACTTGCTTTGCTGAAATATTCACTTTATTGTGGTGGTCTGGAACCAAACCTGTAATATCTCCAAGGTAGGCCTGTATTAAGACTTTAAATCCTCATAAACACCCTATGTGGTAAATTCGATCTTTCTCACTTTACAGATGAGAAAACTGAGATACGAAGTGACCAGCTGCGATCACCATGCCAAGTTGGAAGAGATGGTATTTTATTGGGCTTTCATCAAGATTCCTTCTATGTGAGCTGTTGCTGAACATGCTCTTTACATTTCTGTCTGGTAGAACATCCTCTTCCAATTCAAGGGGATTATAATATCACTTTTGGGAGGGCTGCAAGTCCCAAATGGGTACCAGAAAAGCTGAGAAATAAGTACAGGCAACCAGGTTATTGTTCAGATTCCTGTATTCCTGTTACTAGGATGCCTAGGTCCTTGAGTGATATTACTAAGAAATAAATGGCAGGCCTCCATGACTTGTTGGTTCTGAGGGAGAAAATAAGACCAAGGTAGAATTGAATTTTGTACCCTGTGTAGTACCACCTCTAAATACATGAAACCCAGAGCACAAAATGGCCCTGTGGGGTCAATGACGAATTTGTCTTTGGTTGTATGAAGTTTAAGGTACTGGTAAGATGTCTAGGAATAAAGGTATTTCTGGTGGTCAAAATACCAATCTAGGATGTAGAAGATAAGTCAGAACCGGAAATATCTAATAAATGAAGCTGTGGAGGTATATGAAACCATAGTTAAAGAGAGTTATAAGAAGGTAGCTAAATGTGAAGCAACAGAGGGGGGGTCTACATTTAAGAAGGGGGTGAGTACCAATGTTGAATGCTACTGACAGGTTGTGGAGAAGAGCTATGAGGACTGAAGAAAAATGATTATGTTTTATTAAGAAGTTTAAAATAGTGGGAATAAAACCTAGATTATGAGACATTGAAGAGTGAGGAAGTAGATGCATTGGTATGGATAATTCTTTCCTGATACTCTAATTATCTTCATAGTATTTGCCCATACCTGACAAGTTATACTTCTATTTGTTTGTTGTTTGAATCCCACTAGCAACTAAGGCAGGGAGTTTTGTCTGTTTTGTTCATAAATGTATCTGGTATATCTAGAACAGTTCCTGGCAAATAGATATAGCCCTCAACATATATCTGGTGAATGAATGTAGTAAGTTTGGTAGGTAAGAAATGGAGAAAGGTGATGTGTTAATTAAAATGTGTTACAGATAAAACAGGGTCATTTTTGGCTAACATTTTAATATGAGTATTCTTCTTTTTTGGAGACAGGGTCTCACTCTGTCATCCAGGCTGAAGTGCAGTGTCATGATCATGGCCTCAATTTCCTGGTCTCAAGCAATCCTCCTGCCTCAGCCTCCCAAGTAGCTGGGACTACACACATGTGTCACCGTGCTTGGTTAATTTTTTTTTTTTTAATTTTTGGAAGAGATGGGGTCTTGCTATGTTGCCCAGACTGGTCTTGAACTCCTGGCCTCAAATGATCCTCCTATCTTGACTAATACAAACATTCTTAAACATACAGAAAAGTTGAAAGGATGATAAATTGAATATCCATAAGCTCACTACTTAGATTCTACCAACAATGTTTTGCAATATTTGCTTTATTAGATATCCAACTCTCTATTCATCCTTCTGTCCATTCAACAGTCCAACTTATTTTAATTCATTTCAAAGAAAGTTGCATATCAGAATACTTCAACTCTGGATATTCTGGTATGCATGTAATTAACTAGAGATCAATATTTATATGTGCTTTATTCTTTCTTGTGGTAAAATTTATGTCAAGTGAGATGCGAAACCCACAACTGTACTATTGGCAAATTTTAACAAATACATACACCTCTGTAACTCAAGTCCCTATTAACATATAGAATGTACCATGATTTAGAAGGTTTTTTTTTGGTTCTTTTTTTTAATTTTTTTTTGTTATTTTATTTTATTATTATTATACTTTAAGTTTTAGGGTACATGTGCACAATGTGCAGGTTTGTTACATATGTATACATGTGCAATGTTGGTGTACTGCACCCATTAACTCATCATTTATTGGTTCTTATTTTATAAAGGTTCACGTATCTTAAAATTCATCAACACTGAAATGTATAATTTAGTGTTTTTTAGTGTATTCAAAGAGTTGCGCAACCATCACCACTATTTGCAGAACATTTTTGTTACCCCAGAAGGAAACTCATACCCATTGATAGTCAATCCCCATTTCCCCTTCCCCTCGGCCCCTGGCAAACACTATTATGCTTTTAGTCTCTATGGATTTGCCTGTTCTGGTTATTTCATATACATGGAATCATATAAAGTGTGTTGCCTTTTGTTTCTGGCTTCTTTCACTTAGCATAATATTTTTAAGGTTCATTTATGTTTAAGTGTATATCAGTACTTTCTTCCTTTTGGTTACTGAACAAGATTCGATTGTATAGATATGCCACGTTTTTTAATCCATTCATTGGTTGATGGACTTCTTTTTCTCCTTTTTGGCTATTGTAAATCATGCTGCTGTAAAAATTCATGTATTAGTATTTGTTTTAACATATACATTTATTTCTCCTGAGTATATACTATATATCTAATAACAGAGCTGCTAGGTCATATGGTAACTCTATTCTTAAATTATGAGGAACTATAAAAATGTATTCCAAAGCAGCTGCATCATTATACATTCCCAATAGAAATGCATGAAGATCCTTATTTCTCCATATCCTCACCAATTTTCTTGTTGTCTGTCTTTTTATTTTAGCTGTACTGGTGAGGTGAAGTGGTATTTTATTGTGGTTTTTGGTTCACATTTCCCAAATGAATAATGAAGCTGAGTTTCTTTCTCTGTGCTTTTGGTCATCTGTATAACTTCTTTTGAGAAAAATCTATACATTGTCCATTTTTAATTGGGTTATTTATCTTTTATTATTGAGTTGTGAGAACTCTTTACGTATTTTAGATACTAGATCATTATCAGATATTATTTATAAATATTTTCTCTCATTCCGTGGGTTTTTGTCTTGTGTATCTTTATGGCATGCACATTTTTGATGTAATGAAGTCTATCCAACTTATTTTTTCTTCTGTTGCTTGTATTTTTATGTCATATCTAAAAATCTATTACCTTATCTAAGGTTACAAAGGTTTACCACTATGTTTTCTCTAGGTTGTATAGTTTTAGGTTCAATATTTAGGTTTATGATCCACTTTCAGTTAATTTCTATACAGAGAGTAAGGTAGGGGTACAAATTCACTTTTTCCATGTGGATATCTAGTTGTCCCAGCACTATTTTTTGAAAAGACAGATCTTTCTTTCTTTCTTTTTTTTTTTTTTTGAGATGGAGTCTCGCTCTGTCGCCCAGGCTGGAGTGCAGTGGCACGATCTTGGCTCACTGCAAGCTCCGCCTCCTGGGTTCACACCATTCTCCTGCCTCAGCCTCCCGAGTAGCTGGGACTACAGGCGCCCGCCACCACATCTGGCTAATTTTTTTTGTATTTTTAGTAGAGACAGGGTTTCACTGTGTTAGCCAGGATGGTTTTGATCTCCTGACCTCATGATCTGCCCACCTCGGCCTCCCAAAATGCTGGGATTACAGGCGTGAGCCACCGCGCCCGGCGGAAAAGACAGATCTTTCACACATTGAATGGTCAGGTCACCCTGGTTGAAAATCAGTTGACTATATGGGTTTATTTCTGGACTTTCAATTGTATTACATTATCTATATGTCTATCCATATTCCATTAACATACAATCTTGAATATTGTAGCTTTGTAGTAAGTTTTAAAATTGGGAAGTGTTGTCTTCCAATTTTGTTCTTCTTTTTCATGATTTTAAAAAAATGTAGATTCCCCTGTATTTCCATAAGAGTTTTCAGAACAGGTTGACAGTTTAAAAAAAAAAAAAAAAAAAAAAAAAAAAGCCAGCTGCTATTTTGATAAGGATTGTGTTAAATCTATAGATCAATTTGAGAAGTAGCACCATCTTAACAATATTAAGTGTTCCAATCGATGAAAATAGAGTATCTTTCCATTTATTTAGATCTATATTTCAAAGTTTTTTTTTATAGTTTTCAGTGTAGAAGTCATGTGCTTTTTTTTGTTAAATTTATTCCCAATTATTTTATTTTTTTGATGGTATTGAAATGGATTCTTAAAAATTATCTTCAGATTGTTCATTGCTAGTAATAGAAAAACAATTATTTTTTTCATTTTTTTAATGTATTATTTATTTATTTTTAGATGGAGTCTTGTTCTGTCACCCAGGCTGGTGTACAGTGGCGCCATCTTGGCTTAATGAAGCCTATGCCTCCTGGATTCAAACAATTCTCCTACCTTAGCCTCTGGAGTAGCTGGGACTACAGGAACACACCACCATGTCTGGATAATTTTTTGGTACTTTTTAGTAGAGATGGGGTTTTGCTATGTTGGCCAGGCTAGTCTTGAACTCCTGACCTCAGGTGATCTGCCCGCCTCGGCCTCCCAAACTGCTCGGATTACAGGTATGAGTCACTGTGCCCAACCCTCTTCAGTTTCATAGCCTACAACTTTGTTGAACTCAATTATTAGCTCCAAATTTTTTGTGGATTTCTTAGGATTGTCTATATACAAGTTCATCTCATCTGTGAATATAGTTTTATTTCTTCATTTACAATGTGGATGTCTTTTATTTCTCTTTTCTTGACTAATTACCCTGGCTAGAACCTCCAGTACAATATTAAATAGAAGTGCTGGAGGCAGACATTCTTGTCTGTTCCTGATCTTGAGGGGAAAGTATCCAGTCTTTCACAACTAAGTAGTATGTTAGAAATACTTTTTTCATAGATGTCCTTTATTAGGGTGAGGGTATTTCCTGCTATTTCTAGTTTGATGAGTTTTTTAAAAATCATAAAAATGGGGCCGGGCATGGTGGCTCACGCCTGTAATCCCAGCACTTTGGGAGGCTGAGGCAGGCGGATTACCTGAGGTCAGGAGTTTGAGACCAGCCTGGCCAACATGGTGAAACCCCGTCTCTACTAAAAATACAAAAATTAGCTAGGCACCACGGCAGGTGCCTGTAATCTCAACTACCCGGCAGGCTGAGGCAGGAGAACTGCTTGAACTCAGGAGGCAGTAGTTGCAGTGAACTGAGATTGCACCACTGCCCTCCAGCCTGGGTGACAGAGTGAGACTCCGTCTCCAAAAAAAAAAAAATCATAAAAATAGTGATAAATTTTGTTGAAAGTGTTTTCTGTGTCTATTGAGATGTTCATGTAATTTATCATTTGTTTTATTACTGGGGTATATTATATTGAGAGTTGATTTGCTGGATTCCTTAGCTGCTTTTAGACATTCTAAAGGGCAAAAAAGAAATGCAAAAAAGTGGCTTTGGTTTTGTTTTTTTTTTTTGCTTCCAGGTGGAAGGAAAAACAGCCCAAACATTTCCAAAGGTAAGCTTTGGGTGGGTCAAAAATGTTAAAAGCTTACATTGCTCTATCCTTCAAGTGGCAGGACAAAAAGTTAAATCCATTCCCTTGGCTAGAGCAAAGCTTTAGATAAGCCAGAGAGAAAAAAAAAAGGCGGAGGGGGGGCTGGGAACCAGTGAGATATCAGAGCAGCTTCTTCCTCGACTCCCGCAAATACACACATCTTGAATCCCCGTAGTGATCTCCAAGCAACCATAGTGTTAACAATGTACATGCTGAGTTTACTGCTAGGGGTTTGCAGTGAGAAAAAAAAAGGAGAGAATTGTAAAAATTCACATTGTATTTTTGTGACTATTGCATTTAAATATGTCTCAATCAGTTTACATTGCTATGACAAAATACCATTGATTGAGATTTAACAACAAACATTAATGTCTCACAGTTTCAGAGGCTGGGAGGTTCCAGATCGAGGTGCTGGAAGATTCTGTGTCTAGTGTGGTGGGCTCACTTCCTGGTTTGCAGACAGCTACTTTTGTGCTGTATCTTCACATGGCAAGGAGAGAGAGCAAGCTCTGGTCTTTTCCTTTTCTAATTAGGGCGCTAATCTCATCATGGGGAGGGGGTTCCATCCTTATGATCTCATGTAAACCTAAGCACGTCCCAAAGGCCCCAGTTCCAAATACCATCACATTGGGAATTAGGGATTCAAAACCAGACTTTCGGGGGGTGGAGAGACATAAATATTCAGTTCATCGAAAGATGTATGATAAAATTCTTATAATTTCGTAAATTCTAGAGACATCACCTCAATATAAGAAAGTGTTAATGGGACATAATTTGCTTTCTTTTTGCCCCGGTAAGAATATTATAACTTAAATGCTTAGAGTATTGCAAACAGAATAAATCTCTCTAACTGATGCTATTTGCTATGATTTTTGTCTATTGGAACCTCTGGGAAAGGGCAAACAACACAAAATAAGAGACAATTTTTAGATAGAGATTTACTTTTGGAGTTTTAAAAAGAAATTTTTATGTTGCAAGTGGACTGTCAGAGTCTGACACTTAAAGGCTAATGATTTCCCACTGCCTGTCTTTGAATGAGTCAAATAGACGCTAAGGGCTTGTGGGATCCTTGCTTGTCCCTTGGACTTGGAACATGGCTATCTGTCTTTGCAACATTTTGACTTTGCTGCTGTTGAAGAAAAACCACTGGCTGTTTCTGGAATTCTTAATTCACAGATCTTAATTACCTGAACCTGACTCTAAGCTGATAGTGCCTTCTATGGGCAGTTTCAGTCTTGAGCAGGAGCTGTGCATAACTGAAAGCAGGCATAGGCTCAATCAGCAGAACTCTGATTCTGGGACTCTATTGCATGTTTTAAACACACTTCTGTGGGATCCTAGTCTGTAAAAACATCATTGATGCTGGATGGACTACCTGGATCACTTGCAGATGTCCATGAGAAAGGGCTTGTTCTCTGATGAAACCATCTAAGATTGAGTTGCTGATTGACTTATATTTCTGATGCAGGGGCTAATTGTGTTCCTAACCTGTGATTCCTGCCCCAAATTATAAGTTATGGATGGACATATTACAAGGAGTATGAATCTTCTGCCCACTCATGACAGATTGGACACTTGACCCATTCTTACGGGTATCTCACTGATGTTGATTTGTTTTACTTTCTTGAGTAATTACAGTTTGCAACAATAAACTGATGGCCTAACTTTACTTCCCTTACTGTTCTCCTGGTGCACACATCTCAGTAAGGCAGTTTATTTAATGCAGCTCTCCTCAGAAAGAGATTTTGCTTTTCTAGGCTGCCCACTTGGATAAGTGGTCAGGACAAAAGGGTTGTGAGGTTATGTAAAACCATCTTGAAACGTGTTGAAACTCAAAATTCTGTCATGACATGTATCTTTCTGGTTATGTTGTATAATTTTTGTCCTGTGAAAATGCTTTTGTCCCTCCTGCATACAACCTGCCCAGACGAAAATGACACAGAATTTTTCTTGATCACTTTTGCCAGCCAGAGATATCCAGCTGGCAACGCCCTTGCCCTGCCTCGATCCACAGCTTTGGGGCTGTCTCGGCCCTGCCACTGTTTCTGTCACATGAGGCAGCTGCGCTCTGCTGGTGGAGGGCAGAGGGCCACAATGTTACAGGCTTCCCTGTACCCATGTTTGGTGGTTCCTGAGCTCTCGTCGTGTGTCCAAGAAGAATGAGGATACACTGACAATCAAAGAGGGAGGAGGGCAGAGAATAATTTTATTGAGTGAGGAAATAGCTCTCAGTGGAGAGGGGACATAAGGGTGGTACCCCACCTGGAGTCAGGTGGTTTCTCTCTCACTGTGGCTGAGTGCAGAGCTTTTATGGGCTTAGAATAAGGGAGTGAGTGCTGACTTATTTGTGAGTATGCAAAAAAAGTTAAAGGTACCACTCAAAGGTGGGCATAACAGTGTAAAAAAACAATTAGGGAAGCATAGGAATAGGTAAAATAGGGGAAGGGTTGGGGAGATCAATCAGAGTAAAGTACACCAAACGGAAAGACAGGTTCTCAATCCAGTCTGTGAATTCGACTTGTAGCTTGGCTTTCAGGCTTTAAACTGTCTTTGGCTTGGAGATGGGGTTTCACCAGGGACCCTGCCCTGTCTGCCTAGGCATTTGTCTGCCTCCTGCCTCTATCAAAAAGGTCTGAGTGAGAATTAAAAATATGGTTGGGGAAAATGTAAAGTTTTGATAATTGAATGGAACACACTCATTTTGTAAAAGTGGGAGAATAATCAAAACCCTGCCACCTGTGGAGGCATGAGGAGGAGTGGGGAGGGGAGATATTAATGATCTCTCTTTTTCAGAACCATTCCTTGAAGCTTTCCCTTTGTCTTGAAGGGAAACTCCTCATGCTGTCTTTCCAAACAGCTGCAAGTGCTTTGTATGCAAACTTCACAGCCTATGATCATATCTGTTGATATGCTGACTCAGACAGCAATGGGTGGCCCCAGATCCTGTACCTTCTGTATAGAATACCTCCAAATGCTGTCCACACTTATAAAGCTGATAAACTGATGTTACGTGCAAGCAAACCTGTTTGGAACAGATTACTTTAGTCATTTTCTCTGAAATCAAGACTAATTCTAATTTTTCGGACTGGACTGGGAAACTTAGGGCAGGAGTTCCTATCATGGAGGCCACATTCGGGTCCTGATAAGCTGTACTGCCTAACGTATGTCCTACTTGGGGTACCCTAATAATTATAAACTCTTTTGTTTCTAGGGGTACATGAGCCTTCTGGGACTGTACTTCTTGTGTGTACTCATACTATCGTGACACTGCCTGAGTCCCAAAAGGATTTCAGGTCAGCTTAAACTAAGTGGCCAGAGTTGTGCTGTGCCTGAATTAGTTTTTTTAAAGTATGGAAACAAGTAAAAAGTCACATGGCTTTCTAAGATGGACCTTTGTGGTGAATGGGATTTTTTTTTAACTGGTTAAATCCAGAACCCCTAAAGGGCATAATCAAGATCAATACCGCAGGTTGGCCTCACCCTGCTACATGAGGTCCTATAGATATAATAATGTTGCTATCTAAAGGCTTGTCAATTTTCTTAAATTTTATCAAAGAACAAACTTTTGGTTTCATTTTTTTCTCTGTTGTTTTTCTGTTATCTCTTTCATTTATTTCCATTCTAATCTTTATTATTTCCTTCCATCTGCTTGCTTTGGGTTTATGGCTCCTCTTTATTTAATTTCTTAAAGATGGTATGGTATGCTATTGGTTTTGAGATTTTTCTTTTTCTCTTCTTTCCTTTTTTTGAGATGTGGGTCTCACTCTGTTGCTCAGGCTGGAGTGCAGTGGTGTGATCACAGCTCACTGTAGCCTCAGTGTCCTGGGTTCAAGGGATCCTCCTACCTCAGCCTCCTGAGTAGCTAGGACTATAAGTGTGTGCCACTATGCCTGGCTAATTTTTAAATTTTGTGTAGAGATATGGGGTCTTGCTATGTTGCTCAAGCTGGTCTGGAACCCCTGGGCTCAAGCGATCCTCCCACCTCAGCTTTCAAATTACTGGGATTACAGGCATGAGCCATTGTGCCCAGTCTCTTCTGTTTAAATATAGGCATTCAGAGTGATAAATTCATCTCTAAACTATGGTTTAGCTGCATCCCGTTCGTTTTGAAACATTGTGTTTTCATTTTCATTTATCTCAAAGTAGTTTTAAATTTCCCTTGTGATTTCTTCTTGATCCATTAGTTTTTTAGGACTGGGTTGTTTAATTTTTACGTATTTGCCAATGTCTCTAAGTTTCCTTCTGTTCTTGATATCTGATTTCATTCCATTGTGGTTAGAGACATTTTTAGTATGATTTCCTGCATTACTGCTTTTTTGTATTAAATAGATATTTTCTACCGTACCATTTTAATTTCCTTGTCATTTCCTGTGTTACATTTTTGAGTTATTTTGTTAACACTTGCTCTGGAATTTACAATTAGCATCTTAAACAAACTAATTTGGTTAATGCTAAGAAGTTCAAAGGTATACAAAAACTTTGGTTCAGTATAGATCTATTTTCTATTTTTTGTGCTACTTTTGTCATACAAAAGACATTTTTATACATTATAAAGACATGAACAGTTTTAGAATTATTACTTTACATACGCAATTGTCTCTTTAATCAGATAGGAGAAGAATAGGGTTACAAACGGAAATACATTCATACTGTGTTTTATATTTACCTACCTTTACTGGTGCTTGTCATTTCTTCTTGTCAATTTGAGTTACTATTTAGTGTTTTCCATTTTAGCCCAGAAAGATTATTTTTAGTACTTCTTATACAGCAGGTCTTCTAGTAAATAATTCTTTCAGCTTTTATCTTAGTTTCTCCATTATTTTTATTTTTACTGTGATTTTAATAACAAAACTTTAGTTTTATATAGTATTAGATTTACAGAAAACTTGTGAAGGTAGTACAAAAAGGGTTCCCATATACCCCACTTTCAGTTTTCCCTGCTATTAATATCTTACATTACTATGGTACATTTAAAAGTAATTAACCCTTATTGATACATTATTATTTACTACCATCCATACTTTATTCAGATTTTCTTAGTTTTGACTGAATGCTTTTTTTTCTGTTCCAGGATCCCATCCAAGACAACACAGTGCCTTTAGTCATCATGTCTCCTGGGGCTCCTTTTGACTGTGACAGGTTCTCAGACTTTCCTTGTTTCTGATGATGCTGACAATTTTGAGGTGCACTGGTTAGGAATTTTGGAGAATGTTCCTCAATTGGGATTTGTGTGATATACTTCTTATGATTACACTAGGGTTATGGGTTTCAGGGAGGAAGATAACAAAGGTAAAGTGCAGTTCTCATATATCAAGCATACATGCTATTAATGTGACTTATTACTGTGGTCTCCTAATTACTTGATCACCTGGCTGAGATAGCATTTGACACCTTTCTGCATGCAAAATTACTCTTCCTGCCCCATTTTCATTCTGTACTCTTTGGAAAGAATTCTCCATTTTCTTGAGAGGGTAATAACAACATAAATTATTTAGAGTTCTTCTCCACAGGGAATTTGTCTATTGTCCTCCATTTATATATTTATATATGTAAGTGTGGGCTAATAGGTATTTATTTTCTACTTGTTATATACTATGTTATTTATGTTGTTGCCCAAATTGCTTCAGATTTGGATATTGGGAACTCTTTCAGTTGGCTCCTCTGTCCCTTTGACATTCATCCACAGATATGTGGGTTTTTTTTAAAATTTTGAGCATTTCCTTGCTTTTTGGCTTTATAAGATGCTTATCTTGTATATATTCTGACCAAGACCTAGAATCAGCCATTTGTCTAAGGATCCCTGATTGAATCTTTTTATTGGAAAATGTTACTAACAACCAAGATCTTGGCACTGGGTGTGCTCAGTGTTACTGGATTTTATCGCTTCTATCTCTTTATCTGCTCATTCTTGTGCCTTATACTTTCTATGCTATTCACTTCCAGTTTATCAGCTACTTAGCACTTTAATTTATTCCTTATTTTTTTTCTGTAGAATCAGCCTCCTACTCTAATGTGACTCCTCATTGGCTTACATTTTGAATCTCATCCTAAAAAAATATAAACTTTCATACCAACTTGCCTCCTCCTTCTCCATTATCCTCTTCAAAACCAAGTTTCTTAGAGATTTCACCTCACACTGCCTCTAATTTTTTTGCCTCCCACTCAAAATCTCACAGTCAACTTTCTTCTCTCATTCCATTGACTCTGCTCTGACAGGGCCAAAAAATGACCTCCTTGTTTCTAAATCTAATGAGTGCTTTTATCTCCTCATCTGGCTGGACTAATCAATACTATTTGATCTTGTTAACTATGCAAGAAATTCTCTTCTTGAAACTCTCCTCATTCCTCTCTTCTTTTATGACACTACTTTCTTGATTACTATGTCCCTAGGATAATTTTTCTCTTTTGCAGGCTCCTCTTTCTCTGCCCCCTAGTTAATATTTCCTAGGCTGACTTTTTGTGTTTCTTTCTCTTTCTGATAGATTGGTTAAAAAATGTTTGCATAGATCTCCTGCATACGTGTTAAGAAATTTCTTCTGACTTACAACATATACAACAATGAGAGTCTTTAATTAGGCTTCTGCTACAAAAATTAATTTTCCTGGATTCTGTGGATTGGTGTTTTCATCAATTCTGGAAAATTCTCAGTAATAACCTGTTCAAATACAGTAGTCCTCCCATTATGTGCAGTTTTTCCATGGTTTCAGTCACCTGTGGTCAACCATGATCCAAAAATATTAAATGAAAAATTCCAGAAATAAACAATTCATAAATTTTAAATTGCATGCTCTTTCAAGTAGCATAATAAAATTTAATGCCATCCCATTCCATCCAACTTAGGAAGGGAACATCACTTTGTCCAGTGTATCCACATTGTACATGCTACACATTCATTACTTGCTTAATAGCCATCTTGGTTATCAGATTGACTGGCATGATACAGTGTTTGTGTTCAAGTAACACTTATTTTACTTATTAGTGGCCCCATAGTACAAGAGTAGTGATGCTGGCATGTTGTTATAGTTGTTGTATTTTATTAGTAGTTGTTGTTGTTAATCTCTTACTGTGCCTAATTTATAAATTAAACTTTGTCATAAGTATGTATATATAGACAAATACATATATATGTATATATGTGTGAATATCCATATATTCATATATACATTTATATATTATGTATAAATATATTATATATAAGTGTATATATGTATTATATATAAGTAATAGATATATAATATAAATAATATATATTTATACATGTATATAATATACATTTATATATAAATATAAATATATATTTATATATGTACATATAATATATAATATACATATATGTATAATATAGATTATTAATGTATTTTAATTAATAATACAATATATATTGCTATTTATATAGAATATAACAGAATATAATAAAGCATAATAAATAATACTCTATATAAAGACAAATATATGCATTTATATGCATATTTTGTATGTGTTATTTATACATATATAAATACATATATATTTGTATATATAGGGCTCAGTACTAGCCAGTTTCAGGCATCCACTGGCAGTCTCAGAACATATACCCCATGTACAGCCTCTGATTCTTTCCTTTTTTATTCTCTTTCTCAAACTTTGATTAAATATATTTTAGTCTTTTTATTGGACTCTTTGTCTTTTTATATCTATTACATATTTCTCATCTTTTGTTTCTCTATTCTGCATTCTAAATAGTATCTTTGACTTATCTCCTAATTCACTAATTCTTTCTTCAGCTGGGTCTAGTATCCTGTGAATGTTTTAACTCATAGTTACTGTGATTTTCATTTCTATAAATCCTATTTTGTTGTTTTTCAAATTTATTACCTCAATTTTTTATGGTTTCGTCTTCTGGGTAGAAATATTTAAGCTTAAAAATTTCTTTTCAAAAAATTAAGCATGTGTTTCGCATCTGTAAGTTCTCTTTACTCCAATTTCTAAAGCAGTCTTTGTGTATCTGGGCTTTTCTGTCTGTTGTTTTTGCTGGTTCTTTATTGTGGTATCTTGTTTCCCAGTTCTTGGTTATCTATGCTTATAGCCAATCACTGTGTTAAATATTATTTGTAGGCATAATTTAAATCCTAGAATGAAAGTATCTTCCTTCAAAAAGGATCCACATGTGCTTCTATTAGGGGGCTGGTCCTAGTTCAGGACCATGTTAATAAGGTTAAAACTTTCTAGTTCAGGACCATGTTAATAAGGTTAAAACTTTGATTTTTCCCAGATGGCCCAGTCAAGTCAAACTGGATGTGACTCCAAATGAGGTTTGACCTACTTCCACTTCATCTTCACCCAGATACTGTAGCCTTTTGAAGTCCTGGATTATTGTGCAAAAGCTCTACTGTTAGATTTTCTATCTTATGTAGGCTCTGTGTTTTGATTTACTTTACCTGAAACTTCTAAATAAAACAGTTTTCATAATCATTTACCTCTCTGAATTCTTAATTTCCCTTCAATTTTTACTGTTAATTTTCTTTCTGTATTGTCAGTTATTTATTGTGTTAATAAAACTTAAAACAATAAACCCCATTCATTTTTACAGTTGTTTTTAATGGGAAATTTTGTCCAGATTTTCCAGTTACGATCATCATAACCAGAAACAAAATTGTGACTTTCCAGTGTAGGAGACTGCCATCCTAGATTATGTAGGACTTCTTTCTTTGTAAATCTCCATTTATTAAATCTATTTTATATATTGGAATGGCAGTAAGGTATATCGGTCAGGGTTCTTGATGGCAAGCAACGGAAGTCAACTCTGGCTATTTGAATAGAAAAAAAGTTATGAAAACATACTGAACCTTATGGAATCTCAAAGAAGCCTAGAGAAACAGACTTGGGGAAAGTGGCTGAACAAAATAGATTCACAAAGCAAAGTCAAAAGTCATTCCACAGAACTAATTTTGTGCATATACTGCTGCCATCTTCACTGCTACAAAGTGATTGTCAGTGTTTCACTGCCAATACCTTTGGCCCCAGTACTGATATTCTTGCAATTGAATGTTCCTGCCATTTGTCCTACTGGCTCATGAAATAAAATGTTATTCTCTCTTCTTTCTCTTTGTGTCACTGATTTCTGATTCAGGGTCTAGAATGGGTGCATCTGATTGACCCAGTCTGGATCATGTGCCCACACCCTCAGAGGGAAGATGGGAAAGTAAATATCTCATAATTGTAACTTCCATGATAGGAGGCAAATCTTGCTTTCTATCTAGATTCAAAAGGTAGAAAATTCCCAGACCTGGTAAGTGGGCCTATTACAGAAATACTTTTTTATTATAACAATATTTTGGTAAAATTGTATAATACATGGTGTTTTGCTGGTCCAGCCCTTCCACAGTATGGAAAGATTGATGGAACCAGTAAATAACATCCCAAAGGCAATAGAACTGGGATCAACTATAGATATTGGCATCTTCTAGTCTAGACCTAGCCATTACCTCCATTGTCTTGACTGTCCCACTTGCTTATTGGACCTTCAGCAATTTCTAGATCAATAGCAAATGTGACCAGAAAGACTGAGGCCAGTAGCTACAGTAAAGGGCGTAGAAAAATCTAAAGGTACATAGTGAAGCATACAGGTATGATTCCTCTGTTTCTCCAACAATTTGACATATGATAGTCTCTGCTATACCCAAGAGGCCACTTTGCTAGGCTTGTGGCTCAGATAGGCTGCTTTCATTAGTATGTTTCACCTGCTTTATATTTCTGCTTCTTAATTCCCACCTTGTCATCATATATAGACATTCTGCTTTGTTAGTTGTTCACTTACTGCCACCTCCTCAGCTAGAATTACATTGCTGGAAATTCACTGAAGTAAAATATAGATTTCTCAGGGCAATAGTAGGCAGTTTAAAGTTCTATATCTCTCACAAAGTTCTGTGGATGACATATATGAAGCAACCAGGAAGGTCTTGAATAAGAAGAGCCTTGCCTAGCACAGTGGTTTTAAATAACATCTGTGTAACTCCACATTTTACATCCGTAGCTCTGATCTTCCACTGAACTTTAGACATAGACATGTGAGTGGAAATATCAAGTAAGCAATCGGATATATAATAAACATCAAATATGCATCATGGCCAAAGTAGACCTGTTTTTCTCCAAGTCTTCCCTCTCACAATGAAGGATGCCAGGTTAAACACCCAAAACACTGCTGTTCTCATTAAGGTTCAAAAGGTTTTCTTGAATAAATGCTTTTCAAATTGTTCCAAACCTTTTATTAACTATAAGACTTTGGAAAGTGTTGATTTTCATAAATTGGTAATGTTTTCATTGCTTTGCTAGAAGAGCAGATTTATGGAGGTTCCATTATGGAAGTTCTGCCATTGTCTATGTTGTTTGGCTGTACCTAGTACAAGAAATATGAAGAAATGAATCTATTAAAACATTGTGTGCATTAAAAAGCTTGTTAAAGTTATATTATCATTTTAATGTCGAGATTTCATTTTCTAAAAGCTCATTTAGAAAAATTTTACATTCATAAATGATATATTTTCTGAAGTTTTCTTTTCTTATAATCAATTTGATTTTGGGACTTGAGTCATGCTGGCTTCATAAAATTAGTTGAGAAGTGTTCCGTTCTCTGTTATCTGAATGATACTCTGTAGAATTGGTGTTACTTTTCTCTATAAATTTATTGAATTTGCCTGAATTTTTGTTTTCAGATTTTTAACTAAGTATTCAATTTTTAAAATAGTCACAGACTATTTCAGCTACCTATTTATTCTTGAGGGAGTTTATATAGTTTGTGTTTTTTTTGAGAAATTGGCCCATTACATCTAAGTTGTCACTTTACATGTGTATATCTGTGCATACTATTCCATTATTATCCTTTTAAACTAAAAATAGAACTACCATACAGTCCAACAATCCCGCTATGGGTTATTTATCCAAAGAAAAGGAAATCAGTGTTATCAGAGGGATACCTGCACCCCCATATTTGTTGCAGCACTATTTATAGTAGGCAAGATATGAAATCAACCTAAGTGTCCATGAATGGATGAATGGATAAAGAAAACGAGGTATATATTCTCAATGGAACAGTGTTCAGCCATAAAAAGGAACAAAATTTTGTAATTTGCAGCATCACAGATGGAACTGGAGGTCATTATGTTAAGCTAAATAAGCCAGGCACATAAAGATAAATACTGCATGTTCTCACTCTTATGTGGGGGCTAAAAAAGTTAATCTCATGGAGGTAGAGAGTGCAATGATAGTTACCAGAGGCTGGGAAGAATGTGTGGTGGGGGTGGGGCATGAAGAAAGGTTGGTTAATGGATACAAACATACAGGTAGGTAAAAGGAATATGTCCTTATGTTCCATAGCAGAGTAGAGTGACTACAGTTAACAACAATGTATTGTATATTTCAAAATAGCTAGAAGAGAGAACTTGAAATGTTGCCAACACATAGAAACGATAAGTGCTTGAGATAGGTATCCTAAATATCCTGATTTGATCATTATACATTCTATGCATGTAACAAAATATCACATGTACCCCTAAATATGTACAAATATTACATAACAATAAAACAATTAAATCTGTATGACCTAAAATAATACTCTCTCATTCTTGATGATGATAATTTGTGTTCTCTTTATTTTATTCTTGCTAATGACTTGATGATTTTATTAATCTTTTCAGAAAGACTGCTTTTGGTTTAATTGATTCTTTGTTAATTTTCTTTTCATATTTTATTGATTTCTGCTTTTACAGTTATTATTTTTTAAACTCTGCTTTAATTTTGCTTCTTGTTTTCTGCTTATGTAAGGGGGAAGCTTTAGATTACAATTTTCAGATTTTCCTTTTTTTCTAACATAGATATTTAATTCTGTAGCTTTCCATCTAAGTAATACTCTAGCTGCATGGTGCACATTTTATATGTTGTAATTTTATTTTTGTTCAATGCAAAATATTTTCTGATTTTGATTGAGACTTTCTTTTTGTCCCATATAAGTATGTCATTTAATTTCCACATGTTTGGAAATTTTTCTGTTATCATTTTGTCATTGATTTTAAATTTAACTATGTTAAATTTATACCTGAGAACATGCTTCATATATTTCAATTGCATTACGTGTGCTAAGTTTTGTCTCATTACCTAAAATGTGGTCTGTTTTGATGAGTATTGCATGTACACTTGAGTTTATATTCTATTGTTGAGTGAAAAATTCTATGAATGTTTAGATCCAGTTTGAAACATCATTCATTTATTCTACATCGTTGCTGATTTTCTGTTTATCTATCACTAAGAAAAGCATGTTGAAATTTCCAGGTATAATTGTGGATTGATTTGCCTATTTCTCCTTTTAATTCTGCTAGTTCTTGCTTTATCTGAAATTATGTTGTTACTGGCATACATATTTAATTTACTGTGTAGATTGATTTGTCTGATTCTCCTTTTAGTTCTGTTCTTGCTTTATTTGAAATTCTGTCATTATTGGCATACACATTTTATTTACCATGGCTTCTTAGTGAAAAACCATTTTATTATTGCATAATGTTCCTCTTTACTCTTGTAAAATAGTATTTGTTTTGCAGTCTACATCTACTTTGTCAGATATTACTACAGTCACTCCAGCTTTCTTGATTTTTGTTTTCATGGTATATCTTTTTCCATCCTTTTATACTTAACCTATCTATAATTGAAGTGAATTTCTTGTATATAATGTATACTTCAGTCATTTAAAGAAATCTAATCTGACAATCTTTGTCTTTTAAGGAAAAGGTGACTGAAAACCCAGTAGGAGAGCTTTGTGGCGTTTTCACTTACCCTTGCCTGATCCCCCTTTCCCTGGCTCAGTGGCAGTCTGGAAGATGTCAGCCCACATTCCTGTGGTGAGTTTCTGGTGCCAGAGGAAGCAGTATGAACTTGTTCTAAAGAACTATGGTTTTCTGTTTTGACCTGTTGGGTGATTCTCTGAAGGAGTAACACAAAGGCCTTATCTTTATGGAACCTAACCAAGAATTCTCTCAGGGAAGAGAAGCAACTATAAAAGAAGAATTTGTTTAAAGCATTTAGAAATAAATGAACTGGCTGCTGTGACCTGGGGCAAAAGACATCAATTAGGGGCAAATAATAAACATATTAAGATCCTGTGAGAACAATCTAGGAAGGAAGATGTCTTGGAGAATAAAGGCTTTGAGAAGCTTCCACACGTTCCTCAGAATTAAGGAGGTCATATACATGCCCATGGCAGACTGCTCAGAAAAAAAAAAAAAAAAAAAGGCACTAAGCTTTGAGCTCTCTCTTCAAGTTCTACACAAGCAGGAAGTGAAGGTGCGAGAATAGTTGTAAACTGCCTGGGAGAATGTGGAAAGCATGCCTCAGTGCGCTCCCGCGCGCACGTGCGCGCGCGCACACACACACACACACACACACACACACACAATCTAGCTTCAAGATTGGAAATTTGGTTTTTGGCTTCAGGAATTTAAAGAAATCTCTATCAAATCACTAGCTGATCACTAAGCTAAAAGAACAGAGAATTTAGGAAATCACACATGACAAAGACTAGAATAGTTTAGGAAACTCATCAAACGAAAAACCAGAAGCCACAAAACGCAGCAAAACTAACCCTGGTAAGGGAAGGAGAATCAGATTTTCATGTAATAATATACAAAATACCCATTTTTTGATTAAAAAAATTATGAGGTATGCAAGAAAGCAAGGCGGAATGACCCATTCACCATAAAAAAAAATAAGTGAACAGAAACTGTCCATGAGGAAACCCATACATTGAATTTACTAGACTTATACTTTAAATCAACTGTTTTAATTAAGCTCATTGAGTTAAAGGAAAGCATTGGCAAAGAACTAAAGGAAATCAGGAGGACAAGCTCTCACCAATTACAGAATTTTTAGTAAAGGGATAGAGATTATACATAGAAACTAAATAGAAATTCTGGAAAAAAAGTATAACTGAAATGAAAAATTTACTACAGGTATTCAGTACAAGATTTGAATAGTCAAATGAATCAGTGAATATGAAGATGAGTCATTTGGAATTTTCCAGTCTGGGGAGCAGAAAAAAAATAAAGAAATATGAATAGTTCTAAAGGGAACTGCAGGATAATATAAAGCATACCAACATACATACGTTTGAAGACATAATGGCCAAAAGTTTTCCAAATTTGATAAAGGACATGAATCTACACATTCAAGAAGCTCCACAAACTTCAAGTACCATAAATTTAAAGAGACCATACTAAGATACATTATAGTAAAAATGTTGAAAGCAATAGCAAAGAATCCTGAAAGCATCAAGAGAGAAGTGACTCCTTGCCTACAAGTTATCCTTAATAAGACTAACTGCCAATTTTTCTTCAGGAACCATGGAGGTCAGAAAGCAGTGGGATGATATGTTAAATTGTTAAAAGATAAGTTTGTCAACCAAGAGTTCTACATCTAGCAAAAATATCCTTCAAAAATGAGAGAGAAATTAGGACATTGCAAAATTTTTATAAAAGTTTGCCACTTGCCCTACAATAAATCATAATCTAAGTCTGTTAGGCTGAATGGAAAGGACATTAGACAGTAACTTTAAACCATAAGAAGAAATAAAGAAAACCAGTAAACGTAGCTACGTACGTATTTTGGGTTGCTGGTGTCCTCTCAAAAGTTATATTGCAGTCCTAACTCCTAATATATTAGAATGTGACCTTATTTGGAAGTAACATCATTGCAGATGTGATTAGTTAAGAAAAGATTCTACTGGTGCAGCGTGGGCTTTTAATGCAATGAGTGGTGTTCTTATAAGAAAATGTTGTGTGAGCACACAGGGAGAGTGCTATGTGAAGGTGAAGGCAGGAAATGGAGTAATGCATCTACAAGACAAGGAACACTAAGGATGACAAGCTGTCACCAGAAGCTAGAACAGAGACATCAGACAGATTCTGTCTCAGAGTCCTCAGAAGAAATCAACATGAATGACACCTAGATTTCAGATTTCTAGCCTCCAAAACTTTGAAGAAAATGAACAGAGAATAAATTTCTGTTGTTTTAAGCCACCCAGTTTATGGTAGTATGTTATGGCTACATAGTGTCTGGTAATTTGTCATAGTAACCTATCTATGTTTAATAGGTAGATATAAAAGCCAGTATTATTATATTGCTAGTTTTTTAAAATTTTGTTTTTGTTTTTTGAGACGGAGTCTCACTCTGTCACCCAGCCTGGAGTGCAGTGGTGTGATCTCTGCTCACTGCAGCCTCCAGCTACCAAGCTCAGGCAATTCTCCTGCCTCAGCCTCCTGAGTAGCTGGGATTACAGGTGCACACCACCACCACCTTGCTAATTTTTGTATTTTTAGTAAAGATGGGTTTTCACCATGTTGGCCAGGCTGGTCTTGAACTCCTGACCTCAAATGATCCACCTGCCTTGGCCTCCCAAAGTGCTGGGATTACACGCGTGAGCCACTGCACTTGGCCTATATTCTTAGCTTGTAATTCCTCTATTTTCTGTCTTATTACAAAAGTAAATGTATAAAACAATAACTATAAGTATATGTTGATAAGAATGCAATATATAAAGATGCAATTTGTGACAATAGCAACATAAAGGGGTATAGATGGAGCCCTATAGAAACAGATCTTGTGTAACAGCAAAGCTAAGTTGGTATTAATTCAAACTAAATGGTTATACATTTAAGATGTTAACTATAATCCCCAGGATATCTAAGAAAAGAACTTTAGAATGTACAGAAAAGGAAATGAGAAGAAAAATGTCACTCTATAAAAAAATCAAACACAAAAGATGGTAGTAATGGAGAAAATGAAGGGCAAAAAGTAGAAGATATGCAGAAAACAAATAGCAAAATCATAGAAATAAGTACTTATAAATAATTACTTTAAATGTAAATGCATTATTCTCCTCAATTAAAGGCAGAAATGGACAGAATGGATAAATGAAACATGATCCAACTGTGTATTGTCCATAAAATGTATACTTTAAATATAAAGGAAAAATAGGTTGAAGTAAAAGGATTGAAATAGCTATTCCATGCAAATAGTAACCAAAAGAGGGCTGGGATGGCTATAGTATTATATCAGATAAAATAGACTTTAAGTAAAAATTGTTAAAAAGACATAAAAGGATAGTATATATTTTTAAATGGGTCAATTCATCAAGAAGATGTGCAATTTGTATACTTCTCTAAGAATAGACAGTTCTACAATAATAGTTGGAGACTTCAATACCCCACTTTCAATTAAGGATAGAGCAACTGGAAAAAAGTCAATAAGGAACAGAGATTTTGAATAACACTATATACCGACTAGACCTAACAGACTATATCAAAAAACAGCTGAATACTTAAGTGCACATGAAATATTCTCCAGGATAGATAATATTGTAGAACCCAAAATTAGTTTCAACACATTTAAAATTATTGAAATCATGCAAAATATGTTTTCTAACCACAATGGAATAAAAATAGAAATCATTAACAGAAGAAAAATGGAAAAATCACAAACATGTTGAAATTAACATGTGTCTGAACAACTAATGGGTTAAAGAAATAATCACAAGAGGCATTAGAGAATTAAACATAAATGAAAATGAAAAGACAACATACCAAAACTCATGGGATCCTGCAAAAGCTGATGTTTTAATTTAGGTTCTTTAAGATGGAAAGAATCCCTTCAATGATTAGGAGAGACACAAGATGAAAATAAAGATTTTAAGAGAGACACCATGAGTGGTGGGCCAATACCTTTATTGGTCCAGGGCATTATCCAAACAGGTTTCCCCCAGGGAGTTTTAATTGGTGGGTTTAAAGCAATCAGGCATGAATTCCAATAGGTAACGCTGTGTCTGAGAGGTGGTCACTGTGGCATATCTGCACAGTGCATGCAGGGTGTGGGGGTCAGCAGAGCCAGTCAAGAGGTTGTATCTAGCTATCTTATAGAGAAGTGATCACCAAGAGGAAGTTGTCTAAGACACATATCTGGATCAACCACATTATGAAACTGGGGGTGGCCACATTATAGAACTGGAAACTGTGGCCAGGCGTGGTGGCTCACGCCTGTAATCCCAGCACTTTGGGGGGCCGAGGTGGACAGATCACGAGGTCAGGAGTTCGAGACCAGCCTGGCCAATATGATGAAACCCCGTCTCTACTAAAAATACAAAAATTAGCTGGGTGTGGTGGCACGTGCCTGTAGTCCCAGCTACTCCAGAGGCTGAGGCAGAAGATTCGCTTGAACCTGGGAGGCAGAGGATGCAGTGAGCCGAGATTGCACCACCGCACTCCAGCCTGAGTGACAGAGTGAGACTCCGTCTCAAAAAAAAAAAAAAAAAAACAAACTGGAAACTGTGTAAAGGGTGACTGAGCCCTGATTCTGGTAAGGAAAAGTTAAACTTATATTTAAAATAAATGCCCAGATGACTTAAAATGATAAGAATTCACTGAAGCAGTTCTCAATAGAAAATGTCTAGCTGTACTAATAGACATATGAAAAAATGCTCATCTTCACTGGTCATCAGAGAAATGCAAATCAAAACCACAGTGAGATACCATCTCACGCCAGTTAGAATGGCGATCATTAAAAAGTCTGGAGAGAATGTAGAGAAATAGGAACACTTTTACATTGTCAGTGGGAGTGTAAATTAGTTCAACCATTGTGGAAGACAGTGTGGCAATTCCTCAAGGATCTAGAACTAGAAATACCATTTGACCCAGTGATCCCATTACTGGGTATATACCCAAAGGATTATAAATTATGCTACTATAAAGACACATGCACATGTATGTTTATTGCGGCACTATTCACAGTAGCAAAGATTTGGAACCAACCCAAATGTCCAACAATGATAGACTGGATTAAGAAAATGTGGCACATATACACCATGGAATACTATGCAGCCATAAAAAAGGACAAGTTCATGTCCTTTGCAGGGACATGGATGAAGCTGGAGACCGTCATTCTCAGCAAACTGTGACAAGGACAGAAAACCAAACACCGCATGTTCTCACTCATAAGTGGGAGTTGAAAAACGAGAACACATGGACACAGGGTGGGGAACATCACACACCCGGGCCTGTTGGAGGATGGGAGACTGGGGGAGGGATAGCATTAGGAGAAATACCTAATGTAAATGATGAGTTGATGGATGCAGCAAACCAACATGGCACATGTATACCTATGTAACAAACCTGCACGTTCTGCCCATGTACCCTAGAACTTAAAGTATAATAAAAAAAGAAAAAGAAAAAGAAAAATAAGGTCATGTGCACTGGCCTAGATTAAAAATATTTCTAGCTGTAAACACCCTCATTCCAAAAGAAAAATGATCTCAAGTCAATAAGCTAACTTTAGATTTTGAGGAGCTAGGGAAAAAAAAGCAAACTGAGGCCACAGCTAACAGTAGAAGAAGAGATGGTTGAAATACAGAACGTAAAAATACAGGAAATCAATGAATTCAAAAGTTGGTTCTGGCCGGGCGCGGTGGCTCACGCCTGTAATCCCAGCACTTTGGGAGGCCGAGGCAGGCGGATCACGAGGTCAGGAGATCGAGACCATCCTGGCCAACACAGTGAAACCCCGTCTCTACTAAAAATACAAAAAATTAGCCGGGCGTTGTGGTGGGCGCCTGTAGTCCCAGGTACTCGGGAAGCTGAGGCAGGAGAATGGCTTGAACCCGGGAGGCGGAGCTTGCAGTGAGCCGAGATTGCGCCACTGCACTCCAGCCTGGGCGACAGAGCGAGACTCCATCTCAAAAAAAAAAAAAAAAAAAAAAAAAAAAGTTGGTTCTTTGAAAAAATCAACAAAATTTACAACTAATAATAGCTAAACTGACCAATAGAAGACACAAAGAACTAGAATCAGAAATGAAAGTGGGGTATTACAACTGAATCAACAGGAATTAAAAAGATTATAAGAGAATACTATGAAAAAATGCATGCTGATGTGACAATGCAGATGAAATGAACATATTCCTAGAAACCAACTACCAAAACTGACCCAAGAAATAGAAAGTCTGAACAGACCTATACCAAGTGAACAAACTGAATCACCAATCAAGAAGTAAAAGCCCGGAAGCAAATGGCTTCACTGGTGAGTTCTACTAAACATTTAAAGAAGAATTAACACCAATCCTTCTCTAACTCTTCCAGGACATAGAGGAGAAAACTGTTTCTTTTTTTTTTTTTTTTTTTTTTTTGAGACGGAGTCTCGCTCTGTCGCCCAGGCTGGAGTGCAGTGGCGCAGTCTCGGCTCACTGCAAGCTCCGCCTCCCGGGTTCACGCCATTCTCCTGCCTCAGCATCTCCGAGTAGCTGGGACTACAGGCGCCCGCCACCACGCCCGGCTAATTTTTTTGTATTTTTAGTAGAGACGGGGTTTCACCGTGGTCTCGATCTCCTGACCTTGTGATCCGCCCGCCTCGGCCTCCCAAAGTGCTGGGATTACAAGCGTGAGCCACCGCGCCCGGCCAGGAGAAAACTGTTTCTAATTCATTATGTGAGGCCAGCATTTGCCTGAAACCAGAACAAGACAAAGACATTATAAGAAAAAAAAAAGTGCAGGTCAATATCCCAAATCAATACAGATGCAAAACTCCTCAACAAAATACTAGCAAACCAAATCCAACAGCATATTTAAAGGATTATTACCATGACCAAGTGGGATGCATCCCACAAATGCACGGGTGGTTCAATATACAAAAATCAATGTAACCACATTAATAGAATGATGGGAGAAAAGCACATTGTTTCAATTGATGGAAAAAATGTATTTGACAAAATCCTGCACTGTTTCATGGTAAAAAACAAAACACTCAAAAAACAAGGAGGGCAATTTCCTCAACATAGAGCATTTATGAAAAACCCACAGCTAACACCAAACTCAATAGTGAAAGTATGAAAGCTTTTCCTTTAATGTTAGAGATAAGACAAGCATGCCTGCATTTGCCACTTCTATTCAACGTCATACTGGAAGTTCTAGCCAGGGCAATTAGGCAACACAGAGAAATAAAAGGCATCCAAATTGGATAGAAAAAGTTTAAACTATCTCTATTCACAGATGACATGATCTTATATATAGAAAATTGTGATGAATCCTCAAAATACGATTAGAGCTAATAAAAATACAGCAAAGTTGCAGTATAATAAATCACACTATAATCAGTGTTTCTATACTCAAGCAATGAACAATCCAAATAGTAAATTAAGAAAATAATTCCATTTGAAGTGGCATGATAAAAAATACTTAAGAATAGGTTTTAAAAGTGTACAAGGCTTGTACACAGAAAACTACAAACATTGATGAAAAATTAAAGACATACAAAAATGGAAACTAATCCTGTGTTAATGCGTTTGAAGGCTTAATATTGTTAAGATGGCAATACTCCCCAAAGTGATCTACAGATACAAGGCAATCTTATCAAAATCTCTATGACCTCTTTTGCAGCAATGGAAAATCTCATCTTAAAATTCATATGTAATTGCAAAGGACCCTAAATAGTGAAAGCAATCTTGGAAAAAAAAAAAAAAACAAAGTAGGAGGACCCACAGTTCCCAATTTCTAAACTTACTGCAGACTACAGTAATCAAAACAGTGTGATACTAGCATAAGAATAAACATATAGATAAATGGAATAGAATTGAGAGTTCAAAAATTAAACCCATACACCTATATCAATTCATTTTTCGAGAAGGATGCAGTTATCATTAAATTGAGAAAGAATGTTTTAATATATGATATATACTGTATGTATATACTAATAGGTTACACACTACTCTGAATCTCCAGAGAATTCTAAGACATATAAACGTCCAACGAGCCTATCAAAAGATACTCCACATCATTAATCATTATGGAAATGCAAATCAAAACCACAGTGAGAGACCACTTTATACTCTCTGGGATGGGTGTAATACAAAGAGGGAAATATTAAGTTTTGGCAAGGATGTGGGGTAAATTGGAACCTTTATACCACTGCCGGTGAGAATATAAAATGGTTCAACTGCTACGAGAAACAGTGTAGAGTTTTCTCAATAAGTACAACATAAAATTACCACATAATCCACAAATTCCACTCCTGGTGTTACACCCATAATACTTGAAAATAAGTATTCAAAGGAAACATGTACACAGATGTTCATGGTAGTTCTATGCGCAATAAGCAAAAGGTGGAAACAACACAAATGGCCATGAACTGATATGTGGATGAACAAAATATGGCATATCCTACAATGGGATATTCAGCCATAAACATGAAGTATAGATGCATTTACAACATGGATAAACATTGAAAACATGCTAATTGAAAGAAGCTGTACACAAAATGGGCACATAGTGTACAATTCCATTTGTACGAAACATCCAGAATAGGAGTATATAGTAGGAAAAACACAAACTATCTGTTCTACTATTCTCACAATACTCACAATAGTTTTGACACCACGTGTATGTTTCCCATACTAAGCAATTCTCCAGTGGACACCAACTGAGTGACTGCAATTCAATTCTGACATTATCTACCTGGAGTCATATTCCATCACTTAAGAGCTCATTCCCACAAAACTGTTTTCACTTTAGAGGCCAATTGCAATTCTGGGCTTCTGGAACTGCTAACATACTGGCTGTAAATTGCGGATTCCTACAATTCTCTCCTCAGGTTCAATCATTTGCTATAGTGGCTCACAGAACTTGGGGAAACACTTAATATTGCTGATTTATTACAAAGGGTATTTTAAAGGATACAAATGAATAGCTAGATGAAGAGATACATAGGGCAAGGTTCAGAAGAGTCCTGAGCACAGGATCTTCTGTCTTCATGCCACTCTTCCGGTATGTGGATGTGTTTAGGACCCCAAAATCTCCCTGAACCCAGTCCTTTTGTGTTTTTATGGGGGCCTCATTACATAGGCATGGTTGATTAAATCATTGGTCATTGGTGATCAATTCAAACTTCACCCTTCCTATCTTCCTGGGGATCACTTTGGAGATTCCAAGGATTTTAGGACCAGTGAGCCAGGAAATGGGAATGAAGACCTAATACAAATTTATTATAAATTATAATATTACAATGGGAAATCCATAGAGATATAAAGCATATTAGTGGTTGCCATGTACTGGACTGGGGCAAAAAGAGAAAGGGAAATGACTTTAATGGGTATGGGGTTTCCTTTTGGGGTAATGAAAATGCTCTGGAATGAGAGTAGTGATGGCTGCACAACATTTTGAATTTGCAAAATACCACTGAATTGTACACTTTAAAATGGTAAATTTTCTGTTATGTGTAGCTTATCACAATAAGAAAAACAGAGGGTGGTTTTGGCTTGTAGTCCCAAGCTTGACGACCCTTGCTCTAGGTATTTAAAAATGTATATTTGACTTTCACAATCTACCTAGATGCAATGTTTTACTATTCTATTTGGAATGTTGAAGCTGTCATTTTATAGGTTCCTTTACCCTGCTGTCTTTATGCTAATTGTCATATATATACATATATTGAAAACTCATCAGACATTTTTATGTTTCTTGCTGTTAAATACAATTTTTTAAAATGCAAGAAAAGTGGCCTATCATGTTTACCCAATTGATTGCTGTTTCTTTTATTCTTCCTTCATCCCTGATGTTCCACATTTCCTTCAAGGTAACATTTTCTTCCTGTCTGAAAAGGCTTTTTCACAATTCTCTTAAAGCATATCTGGTGGCTATAAGTTCTCTTAGATTTATTTTATCTGGGAACATCTTCATTTCACATCTTTCCCCCTGAACATTATTTCACTGGATATAAATTTGGAATTGATAGATCTTTTCTTCTTTCATTTGAAAAATGTTGTGCCACTTCTTTCTGGCTCCTGTGGTTTCTGCTGACAAGTCCAAAGTCATTTGAATCCTTTCTTCCCCATATGCAATGGACCATTTTTCTCTGGCTATTTTCAAGATTTTTTTGTGTGTCTTTAGTTTTTGGCAATTTGATTAGGATATTTCTTTGCATGAATTTCTCTTGGTTTATCTGTTTGAGATTTGCTCAGGTTCTTGAATGGGCAGGTTTATATCTTTGCCAAACTTGGGAAAATTTATTCCATTATTTATTCAAAAATTTTTTTTCAGCAGCACTCTCTTCTCTCTTTGTAAGGCTCTGAGAATGCAAATGTTTAAAAAGTGGGCAAAAGACATGAACATACGCTTTTCAAAAGACCTACATGCAGCCAATGAGCATATGAAAAGAATGCTCAACGTTGCTATCATTAGGGAAATGCCAATGAAAACCACAATGAGATACCATCTCACACCAGTCAGAATGGCTACTATTAAAAAGTCAGAAAATAACAGATGCCGGCAAGGTTGCAGAAAAAAGGGAACACTTATACCTTGCTGGTGGGAATTGTAAATTAGCTCAGCCACTGTGGAAAGCAGTTTAGTAATTTCTCAAAGAACTCAAAGCAGAATTACCATTCTACCCAGCAACTCCATTATTGGGCACATACCCAAAGGAATATAAATCGTTCTACCACAAAGCCACATGAATGTGCATGTTCCTTACAGCACTATTCACAATAGCAAAGATATAGAGTCAACCTAAACACCCACCAATGGTAGACTAGATAATGAAAATCTGATACATATACACCATGGAATGCTATACAGTCATTAAAAAGAACAAGATCATGTGCTTGGAAGCAACATGGCTAGAGCTGGAGGCCATCGTCCTAAGCAAACTAACACAGGCAAAGAAAATCAAATACCTCATGTTCTCACTTATAAGTGGGAGCTAAAAATTGAGTACATATGGACACAAAGAAAGGAGCAGCAGACACTGGGGCCTACTTGAGGGTGGAGGGTGGAAGTGTGGTGAGGATGGAAGAACTACTTATCGGGTACTATGCTTATTACCCAGGTAATGAAATAATCTGTACACCAAACCCCCGTGACACAAAATTTACCTTTATAACAAACCTGCACATGTACCCTTAAACCTAAAATAAACGTTAAAAAAAACCCAGCAAATATATATTGGGAAAACAATCTTTGTAAACTTGTAAGTTTATATTTCCTTATTCTTTCGTAAGTAGTGAAAGGTGAACTGTGTTTTCCTCTGGAAACAAAAAAGATGTTGGCCAGGGCCCAGTTTTCCTTTGGAGGCCTGACTGTTGTTAGGTCTGTTTCTGAGTTTACTCTAGTTGTTAGGATCTACTTCCTTGTGTCTCTTAGGCTGAGGGTCATGATTCTTACTGATTACCAGTTAGAGGACATGCTCAGCTCCTACAAGCTGCTCTGGAATTCCTTACCACATAGCCCTCTCCATAAGCTGCCTCACAACATGGAAACTTGCTTCTTCAAAGCCAGCAAGAGAGAAAGAGAGCAAATCTAGCAAGATGGGGTCTTTCATCACAGGAGTAGCATCCCATCACCTCTTTCATATAACGTAGCGTAACCATGGGAGTGACATTCCATTATCTTTGCTATATTCTATTAATTAGAAGCAAAGTCACAGATCCTTCTCACATTTAAGGGGAGTATGTTATACAAATGCATATACAACAGGAGGTGGGGATCGTAGAGTCCACCTTAAATTCTGTTTGCCACACCAACACTGTATTTTTACATTTTTTGCAAGAATAAGATGGCTTTTATGAGCACTTTTATAATAGCTGTATTTGTCAGATAATTCAAACATTTGTGTCATTTCTGTTTTCATGTTTGTTTATTTCCCACTACACTTGGAATTTCTGAGGTTTTTAATATGTCTAGTAACTTTGGATTTATCTTGTCATTTTGAAAATTGTTATGAAACTCTGGGTCTCTCCTAAACTCTATGGAGAATGTTGATGTTTTGCTATAGTAGGCAATCAACCTGATTAACTTCTGGCCCCAGGTACCAATTTGCCTTCTGTTGCTCATGGTTCCTATTGCAGTTAAGCTTTCATGGACTTTGCAGTGCTATTCAAATCTGTCTTGTGGAGTGCACCACTCTCAGTAGCCAGTCTGAGTCTTAGGGAGTGGTCTATCAGTTACTTCAGTTCTCAAAATATTTGGTAGGCTAATTAAGATCAGATTCATGCATGCACAGCTCACATGTGAGCCCTGAAACTCATATGAAAAAAACTTCATAGGGTGTTTTCCCAAGCTACTGCCTCTCTGCAACCTTTCTGCTGCTTTTTGCTTCCTTGAGTCTCCTTTATTTGGCCCTTCAGCCAGAAATGTAGTTCTCTTATAACCTCGGTTTATCATTCTCTGTCGTTCAGTTTTGTGATTGGGCTCGTTTCCTGGCCCAAGAAAGGAAGGGCAGAGAGAGGAAAAGGTTAACACATGTTTACCCCCACCCTCTTAGGACCACAGCTCCATCAAATGGAGAGGATTGGCTCCCTTCCCTCCGAGGTTTGGTTCTTGAGATTTTGTCATTTATATCACAAGATTTCTGGGGTCTGAGGCATGAGAGAACAAAAAAGAAAGAGGGGGAAAAATGGGAGTTCTGCACTCTCCCTGAGCATTAGGAGCTACCATTTTTGACCCTCGAGACAGTACTAGAGGGCTTCTCCTGGAGCTGTCTGTCTATACCGGTGCCCACTTCTGCGTTTTGGTCTGTGCTGAGTTCAGGATAGGCAATATTAAAGGGAAAAGGGGTAAAATAAAAAGTAAACTCACTGCTGATACACTGGTAATTCTACTACTGGTGTTCTTTCCTTCTCTGTCTTGCTACTGTTTACCTTTCAGACACCTCAAATAGCTGCCCATGTATTCTGTCCTGGTTTGATAGTTGTGTTCTGGGGGCAGACAGGGTGAAGCATGCTCACTCTATCTTACTCAGGACCAGAACTCCTGCAGCAGATTCTTTACTGCTCACGTTGCTTCTTCTAGTGTAGCCCTTCTTACAAACCATTCTCTACATAGCAACCGGAGTGGTCATAAAAACGCTCAATAAGATTATATCACTCCCTTACGTAAAGCCTCTGAGTGGGGGCCAGGCGCGGTGGCTCATGCCTGTAATCCCAGCACTTTGGGAGGCCGAGGCGGGCAGATCACGAGGCCAGGAGATCGAGACCATCCCGGTTAACACGGTGAAACCCCGTCTCTACTAAAAATACAAAAAATTGGCTGGGCATGGTGGCGGGCACCTGCAGTCCCAGCTACGCGGGAGGCTGAGGCAGGAGAATGGTGTGAACCCGGGAGGCAGAGCTTGCAGTGAGCCAAGATCGCGCCACCGCACTCCAGCCTGGGTGACAGAGCGAGACTGCTGTCTCAAACAAACAGACAAACAAACAAAAACTCTGAGTGGGTTTCTCATTTTACTTAAAACAAAACCAACTCCTTATGATGGCCTACAAAATCCTGCATGATCTGAGCCCTGCCTCTCTCTCCAAACTAATATCACATCTTTATCCCTCACTTGTATCATCAGCCCCATGCGTCGTCTTTCAGTTCTTAGGGTAAGGCAAGTGCAATTACTCCTTAGAGATTTGCATTTGCTGTGCTGTCTTTCTGGGATGCTCTTCTTTAAGATCTTTGCATGACTGCCCACTTTTTTTTTTAAATTTAGGTCTCAGCTCAGATGTCACTTCCTCAGATAGTCCTTTTCAGACAACTTAATCTAAAGTAGCCTAACCCTTTCCATTGCTTTGTTCTATTACCTTCAGAGAACTTACCACTTCCTATTATGTAATCCCTATATTTGTTCACTTGTTTATCTTCCTTTTACCACTGAAATTTCAGCTCTCTGAGGGCAGGCACTTTGTCTTTCTTGTTCACGACTGTATCCTCAATGTGACTAGAATAGTATTTTACACATAGTAGATGATAAAAAATAATTGTTCAATGAATATATTTCCAATCTTTTTCATATGCGTATTTTAAAACCATAAAACATTTTTGTAAAAGCTATGTTTAATAGGGTTTTATATTCTGTTTCATTATACTTCAACAACATCACCTCAAGAGTTGCTTCATTGCACTGGGTACTTTTGTGTGAAGTAGTCTAACAGTTTGCATCTCTGGTATCTGATGTGCTTTGGGCTGAAATTGTAATTTTGTCTTTGTTCACCTTGTCATTTTCTCATCCTTTTATTTCTTTTAAGATTTTAGACATTGGATTTTCATAAAGCACTTCTTCACTGCAACTATTTTATTTATTGTATTACTTATTTCCCCCTTAAGAATAGAAGTTCCAGAATAGCTGTTTTGTCCACTGCTGTATCCTCAATTTCCAGAACAGGCACTCTATAAATGTTTGTTGAGTGAACACATCATATTTAATTTATTTAATTGCCTCATTTGTAAAATGGAGATGGTGATACTTATGTCAATGAATGCTGGGAAGAGCAGTAGAGCTATATCACGGTGTGGATACTAAAGGGCAAATTAGATGCCTTGACTAGCTGCGAGTCTGAGTCCTGCACACCAGCTTCCACAATGATGCTGAATCAAATCTGTGTTTCAGAAAAATTGCAAACTACCACCTGAAGTAGAACACTGGCATTGCACTTACATAGTTCAAACTGCAAATCATTAAAAGTGCCACATTTCAACTCTATGGAAAAGTAATGAATCCCCTAAAGGAATTTTTTAGATGGGAAATAGGAGTGAAATAGATCATGAAACATCTCATTACAAAAGTTGAGGAACTGGAGAACTTGACTTGATTTGACAGGCAAAGGAACAACTTGAAATTTCTGAACAGGGAGGCAGTGTGATAAAAATGAGGTTTGCATGTGAGTCTATTTTTCACTGCAGAGAGAGACCCCCAACTATTCAATGCTATTATTTTTGGTGGTGCTTTTGGTCTGGTAAATGAGAAGGGTTGTGTTATGGATTGGATATGTGTGTCCCACTCAAATTCATAAATCGAAGCTCTAACCCCCAATGTGATTATATTTGGAGATTAGGTCTTTGAGAAGTGATTAGTGTTAGATTAGGTCATGAAGGTGAGGTCCTCGTGATGAGATTAGTGTCCTCAAAGAAGAGAGAATGGCTGGGCATAGTTGCATATGTGCATATGCATATGTGCATATGCATATGCGTATTATGTGCATAGCTCATGCACATAATCCCAGCATTTCAGGAGGCTGAGATGGGAGGATCACTTGAGCCCAGGAGTTTTGGACCAGCTTGGCAACATAGCCAGACCCTGTCTTTACAAAAAATAGAAAAAATTAGCTGGGTATTGTGGTGCATACCTGTGGTCCCAGCTACTCGGTAGGCTGAAGCAAGAGGATCGCTTGAGCCCAGGAGTTTGAGGCTGCAGTGAGCCGTGATTGTGCCATTGCACTCCAGCCTGGACAACAGAGCAAGACCCTGTCTCAAATATACATATATTTTATATATATATATAAAAAATATAT
>NW_026652282.1:45318724-45348917 GCF_009828535.3 Hylobates moloch
ATATATATATCAAATATATATAATATATAATATATAGATCAAATATATATAATATATAATATACAGATCAAATATATATAAAATATATATATCATGTATATAATATATATCAAATATATATATACATATATATATATACACACACACACACATATATATATGAGAGAAAGCAAGAGAGCTCCCTCTCACGAGCACAGAAGACAGGCCATCTGCAAGTCAGGAATAGAGTCCTCACCAGGAACTCAATCATCCTGGCACCCTGATCTCAGACTTCCAGACTCTAGAACTGTGAGAAAATAGATTTCTGTTGTTTAAGCCATCTAGTCTATGGTATTTTGTCATGGCAGTGAGATCTGACTAAGACTGGTAGGTGGCTTCTTTGTAGGATCTTCAGTATTGGCAAAGGCTTCCCAGAAGCTGTGTTTGACTGGGGCAGTGGAAGGTAGTTATGAGGGACTTTTTTATAGCTGTATTTGGATATTGAGAATATTTTGTTATGTTTCTTGATCTGTAAAATGCCAACACTTTAAAGCTAGTATGTGCTCTAAAGCCCCTCCCCCTCATACACACTCTTTGAGGCTACGTCTGCTTGGGTGGCTCTTTGCTTTTCATTCAATAATTACCTTTCTCAGTATGCTGCAGAGAGCTTGGAAAGTACTGATGTCTCATTCAGTGATTCATCCTATTTATTGCCTAATTTAGAAGGACAGTGAAAGCACTCGTAATTACTTTGTGATTTTCCACATTGACAGCTTAGCTAAGATATGGCAAGTCCCAAAGTAATTCAAAGTACTTTCGAGTTCTTTGCAGACTGGCAGAGTACGTGCCTAGAAAGAACATTACAGAGACGAACCTTAACACGAGAATCTCCAGTAGTCTCTGCTATCACTCCTCTCCCAAGCCATGGGCTATAAGGAAATTTCCTTTATATTCTGCCTCCACCTGAGTTGGTTTGTCAGTACAATGAACACCTTAAGTCTAAGGTCTAGACTTTATATAACTGTATGCTTCAAGGGCACCCTTAAAAGACCTCCTGCCTCCAAATCTCTTCCCACTGCCTAAACATTTAAACTTTTATAAATGAATTTATGTATGACATTACCAAGAACATAGGCTAAAATTATTTATGATAAAGATCAAAGTAACTGTCAAATTCTTGAAGTCATCCTTTTTTTGTCTATTTTTTGAATCCACCTCATCATGATTCTTTCCATATGTTAAACAAGCCACAATTTAATTAAAAGAAATTCCTTCCTTTAGATTCATGCCTTCTGCATCTACATGACTCCACTTTTAAAATGCAAATTCTTTTTTTTTTTATTTTGAGGCAGGGTCTCACTCCTATCACCCAGGCTGAAGTGCAGTGGTGCCGTCATAGCTCACTGCAGCCTTGACTTCCTGGGCTCAGGTGATTCTCCCACTTCATCCACTTGAGTAGCTGGGACTACAGGCCGGCACCACCATGCCTGGCTAATTTTTGTATTTGTAGTAGAGACAAGGTTTCACCATGTTGCCCAGGCTGGTCTCAAACTCCTGGGCTCGAGCAATCCTCCTGCTTCAGCCTTCCAAAGTGCTAGGATTACAGGCCTAAGCCACCATGCCTGGCACAAATTCCTTTTTTTTTTTTTTTTTAAAAAAGGAGATGTGATCTTGTTCCCAAATCAAACTGAGGGTCAGACTGCTATTTCTCGTGGCCCAATAACGAGATGCAGATGAACTGGGGAGGAAGAGAGTTTTTATTTCTGCAACCAGTTACAGGGAGAAGGCCTGGAAATTATTGCCAGATCAACTCAAAAGTAGAACGTTTTCCAGAGCTTATATATCTTCTAAGCTGTAAGTCTATGTGTAAGTGTGCATTCATCTAAAGACGTAAGTGATTAACTTCTTTTAATCTATAACTAAGGTCTGAGTCCTGAAGACCTTCTTCTGGAGGCTCAATAAGTTTACTTAATCTAAATGGGTCTAGGTGCTAGGGCGATTACCCTTATCTTGTCTCCTGCTACATCATAAAGGTCTGGGGAGTTCCTTTAGACCCCAATACACTTGTTTGTGGAGGCCTGGGGAGTTTCTTCAGACCCACAATACAACTTGTTTAATCCTAAAAGAGTCCTGTTAAGAATTCCTTCATTAGTTTGTCATGCTTCAAGGCCCAGGAAAAGCCTAGGGAAAACTCTTGGTGGGCTATTTGTTACATTCCAGCCTTTGTATAAGAGCACTGGCTCAATCAGCTTTTAATGTTTAACCTAGCTACTCAGTCAGTGCTGGGACAGTTGTAATGGAGGCCTACGTTAGTGAGACCTGGCCTGCCACGGTCTTGCTACGTTGCCCAGTCTGGTCTTAAACTCCTGGGCTCAAGCCATCTTCTTGCCTCAGCCTCTCAAAGTACTAGGATTATAGGTGTGAGCTACTGTGCCTGGTCCACAATTTCCTTATAAGAAAGGAGTTAGGCTGGGCACAGTGGCTCACACCTGTAATCCCAGCACTTTGGGAGGCTGAGGCAGGTGGATCACGAGGTCAGGAGTTCAAGACCAGCCTGGCTAAGATGGTGAAACCCTCTCTCTACTAAAAATACAAAAAAATTAGCTGGGCACAGTGGTGGGCGCCTATAATCCCAGCTACTTGGGAGGCTGAGGCAGAGAATTGCTTGAACCCAGGAGGCAGAGGTTGCAGTGAGCCGAGATCGTGCCACCGCACTCCAATCTAGGTGACAGAGCAAGACTCTGTCTCAAAAAAAAAAAAAAAAAAAAAGAAAGAAAGAAAGAAAGAAAGAAAAGAAAAAAGAAAAAAAGAAAGGAGTTAAGCCATTTGAATCCATGAGCATCTTAGGATGAGTTCATGTGGTTTGGTTGTCAGAACATGGCCGTGAAGTCATATATCTGGGTTCAAATCCCTTCTCTTCCATTTATTAGCACTGTGACCTTGGTCAAATCCCTTTTATTATTTGGGCCTCAGTTTCCTAAAGATAATGTTTCTTAATTCATAGAGTTTTGGTGAGGAGAGGTCCAGTTTATGTGGGTAATGTATAGACATTGGGTAGCCGGCTTTGGAGATTCCAAGCTTTATCAGAGGTTGGTAATAGAGTGGAAAGAGCAGTAGGAAGTGGGCATAGGCTAGAGGACTTATTTGTGCTGTTTTAATGTGGCCATCACACCTTTTTTACTCATCTGATATATTTATTGAGGGTAGCTAATGCTGATATGGAGGAATAGAGCTAAAGCCCTTGAAGCTACCTGTAGGTGCTGCCACTGGAGCTCATGAATAGGCCAATGTGTAAAGAGGTCCTTGAACACAAACTTGCTGAACTTATACTTCTATAGAGGGCTGTATCTAGGATGCTGCTAGTGATAACAACAACAACAACAAAAAAAAAATCTTACATCTATGTAGTGTCTATTACATGCGAGGTTCTGTTCTAAGCACTTTACATACATAAATTCCATTTCATCATTATGAAACCCCTAAGAGGCAGATATGACTATTATCTACATTTTACAAATGAGGAAACTGTTGGATGACAGAGATGTGATGAAGACAGGGAATCTCATATTTTTTAGGTTTTTTAGAAGCAAGACTTTGATCTGTCTCTTTGCTCCTAACCTTAGCAGTTGCCTTTCTAGTAACAGTATACAGTCCAGTATAACAGCACTGCATTTTAAATCTGGCTGAGTCACTAAGTCTGAAGGTTCCAGCCATGGGAGGCTGGATATATAGAAAAGCCCAAATAAATAGGGATAGGGCCAGCAGTTTAGTGAGGGGACAGCAGAATTTGTCTATGGAGCTCAAATCCATGCTGTCCCAGATCATTCCACTCCCTCGAACACCCTGTGATTGTTAATTTTATGTGTCAATTTGGCTATACAGTAGTCATCACTTATCCTCAGGGGATATGTTCAAGACCCCCAGTAGATGCCTGAAACAGCGGTTAGTACTGAACTCAACTGCCATCAATTGGAACATGTTTCTATTCACGTCCTTCACCCACAAATGTAATGTCTTTTCTACGTTAACTAAGCACTTGTGAAACATTATGGCCATCATGTTTGCAGTTTGAGGTGGGACAGGACAACGGAACTAAATGAATTTCTTTCTCCTTTTTCACAATTTCACAGATAGAAGATTTGCTGTTACTCTAGATCTTAGCAACCTCAGCATACAGTTTTTCTTTTGTTCCTTAAGTGAAAAACTTTCACCTTTTCACTTAAAAAAGCATTTTATGGCTTTTCTTTGGCATGTCCAAATTGCTAGCATCACTACTCTTTTACTTTGGGGCCATAACTAAGTAAAATAGGGGTGACTTGAGTATAAGCACTCTAATACCATGATAGTCATCTAATACCCAAGCCAGTTACTAAGTGACTAATGGGCAGGCAGTGTGAAAGGGATGATTCATGGCCTGGGCAGCATGGAGTGGGATAGCAAGAAATTTCATCACACTACTCAGAATGACCCACAATTAAAAACTTATGAATTGTTTATTTCTGGAATTTTCCATTTAATATTTTCAGAACATGGAAACCACAGAAAGTGAAATTGTAGATAAGCAGGGGGACTACTGTACTATGGTGCCCAGCTGTTTGTCAGATACTAGTCTAGACCTTGTTATGGAGGGTTTTTGCAGATGTGATTAATATTTGCCATCAGCTGACTTTAGGTAAAGGAAATTACCCTTGATAATGTGCATGAGCCTGATTCTATCAGTTGAACACCTTAAGAGTAAAATCCGAGGTTTCTTCAGAAAGAAGGAATTGTGCTTTGAGGCTGTGACATAGAAATTCTGCCTGAGTTTCCAGCCCACTGGCCTGCCTTTTAGACTTTGAATTTGCCAGCCACCACAATCATGTGAGCTAATTTCCTTAAAATAAATCTATTTATGTATATATTTCTTATTAGTTCTGTTTCTTTGGAAAACTCTAATTGATACATACCACATGGCCTTCTCTCTTTGGCAGTGACTACTTACTGCAGTTTGAAAATGAGCATGGCCTTCCCCCTGCTACCTGCTTAATATGTGTGATGTGGAGCAAGCTATTGAGCTACTTGGGACCTTAGTTTCTCTTCTGTCAAATGAATGTATCTGATCCCTACCTTACTGGCTGATATTCAGAAAACATGATAACTGGTATGGCATGGGCTCCAATCAATCAGAATGTATTCTGGTAAAAAAAAAAAAATAACTGGTCAGCCATACTAATTAAAAATCAGCGCTAGCTCATCATGAGGCTGCATTGTGTGTGGGTACGTCTTACAAACTCACAAACTCATATTCTTTTTTTTTTTTTTTTTTGAGACAGAGTCTCGCTCTGTTGCCCAGATTGGAGTGGCGTGATCTCGGCTCACTGCAACCTCTGCCTCCCAGGTTCAAGCAATTCTTCCGCCTTAGCCTCTGGAGTAGCTGGGATTACAGGCGCGTGCCACCACGCCCAGCTAATTTTTGTATTTTGAGTAGAGATGGGGTTTCACCATGTTGCCCAGGCTAGTCTTGCACTCCTGACCTCAGGTGATCCACCCGCCTCGGCCTCCCAACAAACTCATATTCTTATTCCAAATTTATAGTTCTTGGTAGATTGCAGGAATGTGTGTTTTTAATGAGTTCTCCAGAGATTCTCCTTATTGAAAAAGCCTGGAAGATACTGAAATGATGTCCAGGGTCTAATATACATGGTAGGTTCTCAATACATTTTAGAAATCACTTCTTCCCATCAAAACCCCTTGGGACAAGGTGTGACTTAATTAGTTATTTCATCACTGGAACAAGAACAAACCTCTAACTGATGACACACTCAGATTAAGAGAAAGTACGTGAGGGTTACAAATCATACTGCAATGTATAAATGTTTTATTAATGTGAACTCTAGTTTGTGAACATGGGGAATTTTCCCACAATGAAGAGAAGAAATAAAAAGAGAGTGATATAATGTGGGCCAGGTGGCCTCTGATGCTTCAATCTAGAAGTTCAGAAACCTGAGTTCACTCTGACTCTCCCAGAAACTAGTTGTGTGACTATACACAAGACACAAAACCTCTCTGAACCCCCATTTGTTCATTTATAAAATGGAGATTATGAAAATAAGAGTTGCCCAATTCCTATCATAGGATATTGTGATAATCAAATGGGACTAGATATCAAAAAGAGCATTTAGCAAATCACCTCGTCCAACTTCCTCATTGTATAGAAAGGGAAACTGAGGCCCCCAAGAGAAAAGGGAAATACTCATGGTCTTTAAGCTATTCAGGGTCACTCCTATGAGTGGCATTATGATCTCTTAAGGCTACCACAGAAAAAGCACAACTTTGAAGTAAGTCAAACCTGGGTTTGAATCCCTGTTCTTGCACTTGCCCTGTGACCTTAGACAAGTTACCTCAACTCTCTGTTCCTTAGTTTCTTCAATTTTAAAATAGGTACAAAAATAATTCTTACTTCATAGGGTTGTATTGAACAATAAAGGATGGAAGGCTGTGGCAGATAGTAATGGCTCAGTAATGCCAATGCTTTTCTTTCCTCATCCAGTGCTCCTTCTCTAATTATACTGACATCTCATGCCAGTTTCCAGATCACATGGAATCCCTGTGTTTCCTTGTGACAGACAACATGGCAAGTGTAAGAGTGGGATCACAGTATGGAGTGGGGGTAAGACCTTTTTTGGTAAATAAATCACCATTTTCCTCCAAAGAATGGACCTGTGCTTAGGTATCCAAATTATGTGCTAAGGTCCACTTCTTCATGAAAACTCTTCTGGAGTTTAGATGACTTGTCAACACAAAAAATATTGGAACTGCAATATGTATGGTTCCTGTGATTGGTGCTGAGCCTATTCCCATGAAAAGAGGGTCTGTTTTTCAAAGATGGCTTTTAAATGACATATGATACATCTGCTATCAGCCTGGCCTTAGTTCAAACTCTCATGTTCAATAGAGAAAGAGTCGTTTTCTCTTTCAACTAACCAATTTAATCTTTTCAAGATATGGGCATTGTATGCAAAAAACTAGGGTGCTGAATGTGGACCACAGAGCTGTAGGTGAAAGACCCAAATACTCTCTCCAGAATTATGTGTTCTTGACTCTAGTTGAACGTCCAATTGGACAGTACAGAGTTGGAAAAAATTCTCCTATAATTTCTTGCTAAAAACCCAAGATTTATGCTCTTTGACTAAGACAGTTCTCTGCTAGGAATTGAGCCTGAGAGAATGATTTAATGTTCATTTATTTGACAAATATTCATTGAGCATCTATTATATGCTAGTTACTATTCTAGGATCTGGGATACATCAGTGAACAAAGGAGACAAGGGGCCTTGCTCTTCTTGATTAACTTCAAAATAGGACAAATTGATAATAATAAAAATAACTAAGCAAATGAGGTCATATGCACAGATGATGATAAGAGCTTTGCAGAAAAGAAAAAAATAGATCAGAGTCCTTGCATGTAGGCATTTCCATATTGTGGCTGTTGTGTAATTGCACTAATTGTCTTGCATTCAGGGAATGAGAAGAGTGAGTGCATTATGGTACATTAACTGGAAAGAATGTTATACATCCATTAAAACAATAAATGCAAAACTATAAAGCAACATAGATCAGTGTTTATAAAATAATGGTAAAAGGGGAACCAAACTGTGTATACACTATAATTACAGCTATGTAACAAAGTATATGCACATATGAATAAAGATTGAAAGGAGATCTAGAGAAATAAAAGCAATTGTGTTCAGGATGGGGGATTATGGGTACACCTATTTACTTGTAAAATATCCTTTGATGCTGTGCTAATTATACATTATTTAAGCTGAAAGCCAAAAAGCCCCAAAAGGATAAAAAGAATAAAAGATAGGGAGCATAATGGTTGCCTGAATGGTGAGTTAAAGAGCTGTGTGGGGAAAATTACTTTCTGTGCCACTTACTTGAAAACTAGCTTTCTTTTGAATTCTTGGAAATGAGCTTTGGTCACCCATAATGATCAGCCTCAGAATTTTTCTCCTAAGTGCCAGAGCTGAAGCTTAAGGCTGTGTATATTGCACACTGCACAACTTCAGGGGGCACCATTTACATTGTAGTCCATAAAATGGTGCTTCCTGTAGTTGTAGAGTACACAATTTGCAAAATCATACATTACAGCCCTGTCAAGAGCTAGTAACTCAGTATTATCAGCCATGGCTAGTTTGGAACATACCTTATCCATCTAGCACATCCCTGATTATAAAGGCTGTATTGAGATATAATTTATATGCCAGACAATTTCCCCATTTAAAAGGTGCAATTAGGTGGTTTTAGTATATGCACAGAGTGTGTAACCATCAGGACAATCAATTTTAGACCCCATTCATAACCCCGTGAAGAAATCATGTATTCGTTATCCATAACCCCTAAATCCCCATTCCCATCAGCTCTAGGCCATTACTAATATACTTTCTGTCTCTATAGATTTGCCTATTCTGCACATTTAATGTAAATGGAATCATACAATATGCAGTCTTTTGTGATTGGCTTCTTTCCCTTAGCATGTTTTCAAGGTCCATCCATGTTGTAGCATGTATCAGTCCTTCAATCCTTTTTATGGCTGAATAATATTCAATCTTATGGTTTTATAAACAAAATCACAGTTGTTTAAAAATCACATTTTGTTTATTAATCAGTTGATGGATAGTTGGGTTATTTCTATATTTTGGCTTTTGTGAATACTGCTGCTGTAAACATCCTAATACAAGTTTTTGTGTGGACATGTGCTTTCATTTCTCTTGGGTGTATACCCAGGAGTGGAATTGCTAGGTCAAATAGCAACTCTAGGTATAACTTTTTGAGGAACTGCCACACTGTTTTCCAGAGTGTCTGCACCATTTTACATTCCCACCAGCAGTTTATAAGGGTTCAATTTATCTATGTCCTCATGGACACTGGTAGTATGCTATTGTGGTTTAGATTTGCATTTTTCTGGTGACTAATGCTAAACATCTTTTCATGTACCTGTAGACCATTTGTATATCTTCTTTCAGAAGTGTCTATTCAAATCATTTGACTATTTTTTCATTTGGGTGATTTGTCTTCTTATCATTGAGTTGCAAGCATTCTTTACACATTTTAGGTACATTTTAGATATAAGTCCCTTGTCCAATATATAGTTCATATATATATCATCTCTCATTATTTGAATTTTCTTTTCACTTTCTTTTTTGAGATGGAGTTTCACTCTTGTTGCCCAGGCTGGCATGCAATGACACCATCTCGGCTCATCACAACCTTCGTCTCCTGGGTTCAAGCGATTCTCCTGCCTCAGCCTCCCGAGTAGCTGGGATTACAGGCATGTGCCACCACACCCAGCTAATTTTTGTATTTTTAGTACAAAAATGGGGTTTCTTCATGTTGGTCAGGCTGGTCTCGAACTCCCGACCTCAGGTGATCTGCCTGCCTCGGCCTCCCAAAGTGTTGGGATTAAAGGTGTGAGCCACCACACCCGGCCTCTTTTCACTTTCTTAATGGTGTCCTTTGAAGCATTAAAAAATCTTAATTTTGATGAAGTCCAATTTATCTATTTTTTTTATTTTGTTGTCTAAGAAACCATTGCCCTATGATTTACCCCTATGTTTTCTTCTAATATTTGTATAATGTAAACACTGGTATTTAGACCTTTATTCATTTTGAGTTAATTTTTGCATATGGTGTGAGATTGAGGCTCGTTTGTTTAAATGTGGATATTCAGTTGTTCTAGCACCATTTGTTGAAAAGACTATTATTTTCTCCTTGAATTGTCTCAGCACCCTTGTCAAAACTTGATTTATTGTAAATATGAGAGCTCATTTCAAGACTCTCTGTTATATTTTATTGATTTATATGTCTATCGTTAAGCCAATAAGCAGGGCATCATATGTCCTGCTTCCTGTAGCCTTTAAAGTCAGGAATTATGAGCCCTCCAAATTTGTTCTCCTTTATCATGATTGTTTTGACTATTCTGTGTTTCTTGAGTTTCCATATGAATTTAAGTATTATGTTGTTAATTTCTATAAAGGAGTCAACTGACATTTTGATAGAATTTCCATTGAATTCATAGATCACTTTGAAGAGTATTACCATCTTAACATTATTAAGTTTTTCTATCTATGAGCACTGGTCTTCCCATTAATTTAGGTGTTCTTTAATTTCAACACTATAAAAGTTTTCAGCGTACATGTCTTGAACTTTTGATTGAATTGTTGAAGTTTCAGAAGACAGAACCTGGGGAGAATATAGAATTTTATCAGGCCAACACAATCTATGATGAGATAATGAGTTTATTCTGTGAAGACCCAACTAGTCTCCCAGATAAACCATGATCTTGTTAGCTACATCTTGGCCATGTGACCTTGGGAAGGTTATTAATTCCCTTTGAGCCCCAGTCTCATTTTCAAAATGAAGCGAACAGTACTTTGTAGGGCTGTTGAAAAATTTGGATATGCAAATGTATCTAAAATGGCCCAAAATAAAGCAATAAAAATATTGATTTCCTTTTCTTCTTCCATTTCTATGTATTTCCCCAGAAGTTATTGTTGTATAATAATTATTCTGGTCAAGTCAAGATAAAAAACTTTCTATCTTAAATTTTCTAAGCAACCAATACACATGAATGCAGTTTGTCTTACATGGATATATAATTTGTAAGCTTAGCCCTTAAAATTCCCTGAGATACAAGAGCAATGTACAAAACTCAACTGAATTTCTATACATTTGCAATTAATACATTTAAAACAAAATTAAGTAATTCCACTTATAATAGCATCAAAAAGAATAAAATATTTAAGAATACATTTAACCAAGGAAGTGCAAGCCTTGAAAATTGAAAACTGCAACACTTTGTTTAAAAAATTTAAAGAATATCTAAATAAATGTGAAAACATCCCATGCTCATTATTGGGAATAACGCTCAAAATCCTAAGGAGACTGAACGCTCAAACAAAGGATTCTTAGCAAAGCAATTTTACTTCTGTGCAGAGGGGTGCTTCTCCTTGGCCAGTCGTCATGAGAGCACACCTGAACAAAGGGGCAGGAGAGCCTTTATTCCTGATGCAAGTCCTGCCCCTGTACCCTTTCTCCACTGGCCAGGGTTGGGTCGCACAATCTGAACTAATTCCGGTTGGCTAGACATTTGAACTTTTTTTTAGATAAGGTGGACATGTAAGGGAGAGAGGGGAAAAAGGCGAAGGGGTGTCTGCAATGAGCTAGAGAGCTAGTCTCCTTTCCAAATTAGGAAAGGAATGTGAGCTGGTACTGATAAGCCTGGTACTGTGGCATGTCCGGGTGTGTAACAAAGGCAGAAAAGAGAAAAAGGAAAAAGGGGTGGGTACTATTGTGTCCAGAATTGGTAGGTTCTTGGTCTCACTGACTTCAAGAATGAAGCCACGGACCCTTGCAGTGAGTGTTACAGCTCTTAAGGTGGCTTGTCTGGAGTTGTTTGTTCCTCCCGGTGGGCTCGTGGTCTCGCTGGCTTCAGGAGTGAAGCTGCAGACCTTCACGTTGAGTGTTATAGCTCATAAAAGCAGTGTGGACCCAAAGAGTGAGCAGTAGCAAGATTTATTGCAAAGAGCAAAAGAACAAAGCTTCCACAGTGTGGAAGGGGACCCGAGCGGGTTGCCACTGCTGGCTGGGGCAGCCTGCTTTTATTCTCTTATCTGGCCCCACCCACGTCCTGCTGATTCGTACAGCCGAGTGGTCTGTTTTGACAGGGCACTGATTGGTGCATTTACAATCCCTGACCTAGACAAAAAGGTTCTCCACATCCCCATCAGATCAGTTAGATACAGAGTATCGACGCAAAGGTTCTCCAAGGCCCCACCAGAGCAGCTAGATACAGAGTATCAATTAGTGCATTCACAAACCTCGAGCTAGACACAGGGTGCTGATTGGTATGTTTACAAACCTTGAGCTAGATACAGAGTGCCGATTGGTGTATTTACAATCCTTGAGCTAGACATAAAGGTTTTCCACATCTCCACCAGACTCAGAAGCCCAGCTGGCTTCACCCAGTGGATCCTGCACCGGGGCTGCAGGTGGAGCTGCCTGCCAGTCCCCTGCCGTGAGTTTGCACTCCTCAGCCCTTGGGTGGTCGATGGGCGCCGTGGAGCAGGGGGTGGCACTTGTCGGGGAGGCTCAGGCCGCACAGGAGCCCATGGAGCGGGTGGGAGGCTCAGGCTGGCGGGCTGCAGGTCCCGAGCCCTGCCCCGCAGGAAGGCAGCTAAGGCCCGGTGAGAAATTGAGCGTAGCGCCGGTGGGCTGGCACTGCTGGGGGACCCAGTACACCCTCTGCAGCCGCTGGCCCGGGTGCTAAGTCCCTCATTGCCCGGGGCCAGCAGGGCCGGCTGGCTGCTCTGAGTGTGGGGCCGCCAAGCCCATGCCCACCCGGAACTCCAGCCGGCCCACAAACGCCGCACGCAGTCCCAGTTCCCGCTCGCGCCTCTCCCTCCACACCTCCCTGCAAGCTGAGGGAGCCGGCTCCGCCTTGGCCAGCCCAGAAAGGGGCTCCCACAGTGCAGCGGTGGGCTGAAGGGCTCCTCAAGTGCCGCCAAAGTGGGAGCCCAGGCAGAGGAGGCGCCGAGAGCAAGCAAGGGCTGTGAGGACTGCCAGCACACTGTCACCTCTCACTATGAATTAAAGAATAAAGGATTGATCAGGCTAGTTGAAGAGAAACCTCATCATATCCCACATCATGGATCAGAATACTTAATATTATTAAGATGCTAATACTCTCCAAAGTGGTCTACAGACTCAATGTAGTCTCTGTCACAATAATAGTGTGCTTCTTTGTAGAAATTGGCAAGGTGATCCTAAAATTCCTATGGAAACTCAAAGGACCCAGAATAGCCACAATAATTTAGAAAAAGGAGAACAAAGTTGAAGCTCTCACACATTTTGATTTCAAAAGTTACTACAAAGCAAGAATAACCAAAACAACGTGGCATTGGCATAAGGATAAAATAAAGATAAATGGAATAAAATTGAGAGTCCAGAAATGAACTCTCACATTTACAATCAACTGATTTTTGACACAGGTGCCAAAGCGAGTCAATAGGAGAAAGAATATCCTTTTCAACAAGTGGTGCGGGGACAACTGAATAGCCACATACAAAAGAATAAGGTCAAACTCTATCTTACATTGAGATAGCTAGATGGGAGCATGTCCCTGGGAAAAACTCCAACTGGCCTGAGCACTGGAGTAGAGCCTCAGGAATTTCGTGCCTTTTGCAGTTGGGAGGAGCCCGGCCCCTCCTCTTCTTGTGTGGAACCTAGGATTCGAGCTGTGGGCAGAAAGTGCTCTAGCAGGGACTCTGGCTTTGAGAGAGTCCCTGTTTCCTCCTTTTCTTCCTTTACACCCAATAAAACCTGTCTTACCCTTCAAACTGTCTGCAAGCCTGAATTTTCATGGCTGTGGGACAAAGGACCCCATCTTTAGCTGAACTAAGGAAAAAGTCCTGCAACATTTTTGGCATGCAACGTGGGGACTTGAGAAGCGGTGAGTGAAATGGAGACTCAAAAGCTCTTACCATTGCTCCTAAACCTTTTCATCTTGGGACTTCTGAGCTTATTGGAAACAGTGCCCCCACCCCGGCCCTCCCAGGCAGGAGGCCTTTTCATGGCCTTTTCCTTCCTTTTTCGAGATGGACTGGTGAGCCACAGCTGCCTGCCGCTCCCCACTCCGTGCTGGGGCTGGGATGCATGGCCCAAGGGTCCCACACAGCTGGTTCCACTGGACAGTAATTAAGCTCAAACTTCTCTCCTAGGTGGAGGAACCACTTGCATGAGAATAAGAGGTTCTTCCCCAGGCATTTTTAAACCTTTTTTCTTTCCCCTTCTCTACCCTATCAACAAGTTAACCTTTAAAGTTTTCTTTTTCTTTTAGAAGATAGGCCAACCCCAACCCAACTATCACTGTTTGTATTCTCTGCAAAGTTTAGGTTGTGAAATCAAGCCTCCATCTTGTTTTACAGCCTGAGGGCATGGCTTGTAACTCTGAGGGCAAGGCTTTGTTTAGCAATCCTGCCTCAGGGGATGAGCCCTCTCTGGTTCCATATCTGCATGTTTTCCTAGCCCTGTCTCTTAAAGGGCCCCATCCAGCTACTGCGTTTTTTTCTGCCTGTCTGTGTATGTACTGTGTATGATTTCTGTAAAATGAGCTCTAATTAATTTGGCTTAAAGAAAGACAAGCAATTGGATTAAATATTTTTAAAAGGGAAGATAAAAGCTGTGGTACTTTTCAGTTCATGTGACTTTAGTCTTTGAGAAATAAAAACAGCCTTAAAGATTATTGGTAAAATGCAGGTGTCATTAAAATGTAAATAGATGAAATAAACTGTGCAGGTCAGATGCAAGGTTTGCCGAATGTTTTAAGGTTACAAACTGCTTTTTGGCTTTTGAGAACTATCTGTCTTGCCTGCTTCACAACTGGTAAGGCCTGGGGACATATGGAACCAAACACACCCTTCATTATGCTGGAGTCAAACCTTGACTGCACTTAACACACAATTAAAGCAAACTAACAAGTTTTACCTTAAAGTTAAAAATCCGCTAGGAGTTACCATTATAATATGTAATTGAAGCTACTGAAAATAAGTTTACATGCAAGAAGTGTAAGAACAGTAAAATGTGTTTTTTTTGGAAAAGGTTACAAAAAGGCATGGAAATGTAAATTTTTGCCTAGGCTTAAAAGATTGTTTTAAATTAGGAAAAAACTGAGGGTTCAAACAAGTGGTGGAAGAATTGTAGAAATTAATCTTGCAGAAGAGGTTCTCTGTGTGAACATGTTGACTAAATTCAAAAGGGCTATAAAAGGTTTTTGCTTCTTTAAAATTTATGAGTCATCATTTTGGAAAAATAAATAACTTACGGTAATCTGGAATTCTATTTCATAATATTAAGTGCTTTAAACATATTTAATAGTCTTCCCAAAATCAAACTTCAGTTTCAAAATTGTCGTTCTTGACAACTTTCAGATAGTCCAGAGGGCCCCTGGATTGTTGTCTTGTTTTAATCCTTTCAAAAGATGGTTTATAATAAGCTATAGGACTCTGACAGGTGCTCTCAAATACAATTTCTGACTGTGTTTGAGACAATTGAGTTTCTGATAATTTTGGAGATTGTAACATTGGAATAAAGGAAAATGTACAGCATTCACGAAGAGCTGAAATGTTCATGAATATCACGCGAAACAAGAGTTAACTAACTAGACTGAAGTCAGAAATCTGAAGCAACCTTTCTAAGACTTTTGCTTGGAATATTGCTGATCCATGTTTTGTTTTTCAGAGTCAAGGAAACTTATGTTAAACTATTTATAGCCTTTTAATAGTTGAGTAAGGTAATACCCACTGTGAGCAAAATTTGGAGCATGTTTGTTTCTCTCTGCCTGGTTCCTCTAAATTTGAAAACTATCTGGAGTGTTCTTATGGCAATATAGTTGTTTGCATCAGTGCAATAAGAATCCATTTTTCTTTTGCAGTAGGACACAATTGGAGAATATGGTAATTTTACCAAGGCTTTGACTGGAAGGGTATGCTTCCCTTTAAGGAGTCAAGCTTGACTTGCAGAGCCGATAGAAGCCCAGTGGGGAGACTGGCCTCATACCCTAATCTACCCAGTCCCTGTACAGGGTTCCTGACCTGTGGTCAATAAAGAATGTCACTTTCTAACAGGTCCAACAGCTCCAAGTTTATCTTGGGACCTTAAGAGGAGAGGATCATCCAACTCACAGGTACTTGAGGATAAACCCATGGCTGGGCTTGGCTTTAAAAGGTCTCATATGGGATCCCTTGGGGAACAGAGTTCCAGCACAGGCAATCTAAAAGGCCTTTGTAGAAATAATTTTTCTTGCTTCACTTTATGCAAATAATCAGGCCAAGTATAAGACTAAAGTTTATTTTGCAAACCACTCAGTCCTAGGATGATTTGGTTTTTTAACAAAAATGAGGACTGGAGAGAGAGAAAAATTATGTTTCAACACTTATCATACATTTGTCACTAAATTCTAAACTCACTAGTTGTTTCTAAGTTTTTGCCTACATGTTAGACTAACCCTGATTGTTCCTGTGAACCAACCAGCAATCTCCAACTTCAGCTCAGAAAGAAAAAAAGGGGTGGGTAATGTAGAAATCTGGATCAATATTCTAATTCTGAGAAATTATCCTACAAATCCTGCCAGGCGATTGGAATAAATAGGGTGCCCATCACTCAGGGGTTTCCTTTTGGGAAAGTAAGACCAAAGGAGCTAACCAAAGCCAAGCACAATGCACCCAAATCCTAGCAAGCATGACTATAGCCACCAGTTATCTGGGCATGTCATAAGACATACTTTTCTCTCCTTTGTTGGAGGAAGACTCAATCCCACAGCTTCACCCTAGCATTCAGCTTATAATAAGGAGTCCATGCAACCCCCCACCCTGAGACACATTTTTGTCCCAAACTCAATTCCAAGCTTTGGGTCAAAGTTCTAGGAAAGAAAACTGGATCTGAAGGATCCAGAGGCGGATAATAATGGAAGTTAAAAGGCACAGGGCAGGTGAGCATGGCTGATTCCTGCCGATCAAGCCAAGCCCAAGCTTCCTGTTTCATGGATAAAGGCCATGTTAGTATCCGTGGCAAAAATAAGGTCTAGGGAATCCACGGCTACTGAAAAGCAGGGGAGATAGGGCATATGTGGGTAAGAGTGGGTGATTCCCACCCCCGCCCACCCTTCCCCCGCTTCACTGGTGCAAGCCGCTGTGACATTCATGGAGGGACCTGCCATGGTCGCCAGGACTCAGGGATGCAAGGATGGAAGAGGCAAAGACGATGCTCTTCCCTCTTTCCCTCACATACCCCGGGTATCTGTTAGGAAGAGAAGGGAACCAGGGATACCTGCTCCACTCTTTCTAGAAGGGTAGCCATTCATCTTCAGTCTGTACCCTTTTTGAGTGCATCCTCAACCCCTGGGACTCCTTTAAAAGGCACCTTCTTTTTTCCTTTCTCCTCTTCTGTCTTCTTCACAGATAGATAATTGTGTCTCTGTACTATGGGACGCTCCCCTCAGATGCATCCTCCAAACTGGAAAGAGTTAATTTCCCAAACCTTAAACTGGTTGGCTTAGGATTGGGCTCAGGGGAAGGGAACCCAGAAGACCAATATGCCAGCAAAAGGGTAAAGTGTTTTTTACCAGTCAGGCTTTTGGCCTCCCTCTCCATGTGCAAACTGGTAAAAGGCCTCAGGATTTCTGAGCTGTCCTTACCCCTCCTCTTGTTTCGACTTGATATATGTTTTCTAATAAACTGGTTTGTCTCTTCTTGCCTTCAGGTCATCAAACTCCAAGTGGCCATGCAACCAGAGTCTCTGATGATGGCCCCTTCTGCTGGGAACCTTACGTAGGCCTCTGAGGGAGCTTTGACTGCCGTTTCCCCAAAACAGCACCCCCGTCAGCAGGAAGCAGTTAAGATCGGTCTTCATACTTATCCTTATTCTAAGGGCAGTTGGATGTGCTTCTTTAGACGGGGGAATGAGGCAGCCAAATGGGAGGCGGTCCCTGGAAAAACTCCAACCAGCCTGCACACTGGGGTGGAGCCTTGGGAAGTTCATGCCATTTGCAGCAGGGAGGCACCTGGCTCCTTCTCTCTGTGTGGAACCTGGGATTCAAGTTGCGAGCAGGAAGCGCTCTAGTAGGGACTTTGGCCTTGTGAGAGTCCCTGTTTCCCCCCTTTCTTTCTTTACATCCAATAAAACCCTGTCTTACCATTCAAACCTGAATTTTTGTGGCCATGGAGAGAGGACCCCATCTTTAGCTGAAATAAGGCAAAATCCTGCAACAACATCAAATACAATAATTAATGCAAAATGGATCAAAGGCTTCATGTAATAGCTAAAACTATAAAACTGTTAGACAAAAACATAGGGGTAAATCCTTGTGGCCTTAGATTTGGCAATAGTTTCTTACAAGTGATACCAAAAGCACAAGCAACAAAAGAAAAACAGATAAATTGAACTTTATCAAAATTGTGAGTTTTTGTTCTTTAAAGGACACTATCAAGAAAGTGAAAATACAACCCACACAATGGAAGAAGAGGTTTATAAAGTACACGCTGGGTAATGGCCTAGCATCCGGAATCTATAAAGTACCCACAACTCAATAACGAAAAGACAAAAATTGGAAAAGGGTCAAAGTCAACATTTCTCAAAAGAAGATGCACAAATGGCCAACAGGCACAAGAAAAGATTCTCAATGTTATTAGTCATTAGGGAAATACAAATCAAAACCACAGTGAGATACAACTTTACATATACTACAGTGCCTGTAATCAAAAAGGTCATAAGAAGCACTGGTGAGCACGTAGAGAAATTTGAACCCTAAAACACTGCTGGCAGGAATATAAAATGGTACAGTCACTTTGGAAAACAGTCCAGCAGTTTCTCAAAGAGTTAAATCTAGAATTATCATATGGCCTAGCAATTCCTAGGTATATGCCTAAGAAAAATGAAAGCATATGTCTTCACAAAAACTTGTACTCAAATGTTTATAGCAGTATTACTCACAGTATCTAAAGGTAGAAACAACCCAAATGTTCAACGTAATGAATGGATAAATAAAATATGGTATAACCATACAATCAAATATCATTTGGCTGTAAAAAGGAATGAAGTACTGAGGTATGGTACAACATGGATGAACCTTAAAAATACTATGTTTCATGAAAGAAGCCAGTCACAGAAAATCACATATATGGTGCCATTCATGTGAAGTGTCAAGAATAAGCCAATCTACAGTCAGAAAATAGATTAGTAGTCACTGCTAGTGGCTGGAGGGCAGGGGAAATGGAGAGTGACTGCTAATGGGTATGAGCTTTCTTTATGGGGTGATGAAAATGTTACAAAATTGGTGGTGCTGACGATTGTAAAACTCTGTAAATATACTAAAAAACATTGAATCATAGACTATAAATGAATAAATTGTTTGGTATATGAATCATATATCAAAGCACATGTTCTGATCAAAGTGGAAAACAATGAAATATAAAGTTCCCTGGAGCAGAGTTCTTTAGCGGTGGGAGTTAAACAGGTAAATGTAATTCATAGAAGTCTAAATTCTGGAAACCAGGACTGTGTCTTTTACACTGCTACAGTGCACATGTTTAACAAAGTTCTGTATGTAGCCAATGTTAAAGACAATCACAGTAAAAAATGAAGAAAAGCTCTTGGAACCAAACCATCCATCAATTTGCAACTATGTAGAAGAGAAGATGTTATGAAATCACGGAAGTCTCCAAGAGCCTTGACATGTAAGAAGCTTGTAAAATTGAATTGTGCAGGTGCCTTGAGACTTGGTCAGAAACTTGCTCATTCCAGAGATGCCCTGGGGTTCGGATAGCTGACAACTACACCTGGAGAAGTTAGACCTGTTCTAAATACGCTAGAGATTCTAGCACTCTTAAAACCATCTCCAGGCTCAGAACCTAACTAGAGAATTGCTGAACTAACTTGCTTTCCTTGAGGAGCTTCTGACTACTTAGAAGGAAATCAGGCTTGGGGTCAGTTTTTGAGACTAAAAGTCCTGGAATCTGTCTCTCCTGGAAACACTAAGGGACATTTTTTAGTGATTTTTCTTCCAGTAAAATCCCAAAGTCTAATTTTAGTCCAAATCTTTGGGGTTCATCCAGAAGCAAATGGCTGCTAGGAACATAGACTGTTTGGCTCCAGAGTGAGTAAATGTTAGATAGATTAAATCTTTACTTTATCTAGCTTCAGATTTGGTCTTGTATGAAACTGACAATAAAATAAGAAACATGGTTTAAACCATACAAATATCTGTCAAGAAGCTAGTGTGTCTCAAATCACTTTCACAAGGGTTAAAGATAAACCTGTAGCCATCTGATATCTTTGCCGGTAGGAATGGGGTACTTGGTCACAGAATCAATATTATTTATATTTGCTTTCAAAACACTTGATGGTTTGAAACATATATACTTTGTTTTTTAGGATAGATTACTTCCCACAAATGCTTATGTGGAAGACTGTAAAACTAAATAGCATTTAAAGTGAATTCCATGACCCCTATTGATTTCCATTATGAGATCATAGATGGATTTCCATGGGAAGAATTCTCCTAAGCAACTGTTGAAAACTTTTGCAAAGGAAGATGCTATGATGGTGGTCATCTCTATGACCTACTGACCAGTATAAAGAACACTGCTGGAATTTTGGTGCTACCAACTGTCAGCTATTAGTTATCTGCCCTTACTTAGAATTCAGTTAGGGCCAAGCCAATCCAATTCAGGTCTCCTCAAGGATTCTTACACATACAGGTAGTAAAATAACTTACTGTTTAATTAGGAAGGCCCTAGTTAGTATTCCTGGGGTTAAGCATTAACACAAAGGCTGCAAGATAATTTTTATTAAAAGGATACTATATTAGGCTACTGAAATGGCAAAGCAATGATTCTCAAATTTCAGAGGGCAAATTGAAAATACAGACTCTTGGGCCACACACTCAGAGCCACAGTCAGTCAGATAATCCTAAAGCAAAGGACGTTCAAGACTCTGCAGGCTCCTTGGATACATAATACAGTACCTATATTCTCTTTGGAATGTGATAATCTGGGATTTTATATGTAACTAACAGCCTATTAATACTATATGCTGGGTACTGTCTACACACATTACATATAGTAACTTAATCCTCACAGCAAAACTTTCAAGGAGATACTATTATTTTCATCCCCATTTTATAGATGAGAAAACTAAGGCAGAGGTTAAGTAACTTTCCCAGGGTCACTCTGCTGATAAAATAGCAGTACTTAGATTTTAACAAATCATCATTTATTGCAGAAACTATGCTTAATCTGCTATGGACTATAACACTTTGCTTTTCCTACACCATTCTTTTTTCTAGCTGTATCAGGTTTTTTTTAATTGGCAGTTTTAAGAGTGTGCTAACAAGGTCAATCTCTGTGAAAGTCAGAGGAATGCTCTCTGCACTAATTAAGAGATAATCACAACTAATTTCTCCTGGCCTCAATAATACAGACATGGTCTGTCTGAATATTTGCATTCTTCCAGTCAAGGTCCATAAATATAGTTTGGGCATCTATTCTCAGTTTGACAGTCTTATGAAGGCAATATAGTCTATGCACCTAAAGACTGGCATAGAGTGGGTCATGGTTCTCTGAGGCTTCCCTTCATTTTCTGTGGAGATAGAGAGGAATGTATCCTTTGAAGACAGCTATGGGATTTCAACAAGAAAACACCTGACCAGAGACATTGAGAAGTATAACCTAGATTCATATTTATTTAATATCTCTTGAGTGCCTTCTATATGGAGGTGCTAGGATTATGGTAGGGAAGAAAACAGGCAACCCCCTGCCCATGGGGATATCCTTATTTAATATTCAACATGTCTTTAAGTATTATTCTTATTAGAATTATAATTTTCCTTGAAATATGACCCTCCAAATTGCCTCAGTTTCCCCACAAGTAAAACAAAGGTGGGATTAAACTCCCTAGGGAAGCGGCCTCTGAGCCAGAGCTTAGTGTATAGGAAGTTTATTGGGAGTACTATCAGAACTGAGACCTGTTGAGGAAGGAAAGAAGCAAGACTGGCTAGAGGTAGAGGCTGAACTGTGATACAGCCTCAACAAAGGCTGCAGGTCACCTCATAGGGCCCTCTGGAATTGAGATGGTCATGCTAAATTGGAGCCAGGGGATCAGGGATAAGGTTTTTACACCCTCCCCCATAAGGCGGGTCATTGGTTAGTGCTGTCCTGTGCAAGACAGCTGTCTTCAAAGAATGGAAATTCCCAAAGAGCTATTTTCAGGCAGCACTTCCAGCAGCCAGGGGAATAAGTTATTTAGTCCTCAAGGGGGATTTGGACGATACATCACAGCATCCATTACAGAAAGACTGGACTCTTATCTATGAAACCCTGTCCAGGTATCACATCCTACAATCTTATGACTGTAGGGGACTGGTAATGTCACTGCTGTCCACTCCGTCAAGTAGATATCCTAAGTGTAGTGAGTGCCCCTGTGGCAGTGTTGCCCTGGGATGCTGTTTCTTACATGGCTACCTGCTGCTCTGAACACCCAATAGACCTTGATTGGCAGGCCCAATCTCTCATCCTGCTTGAAGCTTACACTTGCACCTCATGAGCTCTGTGGGATCTTCAGAGTAGATGTCAGCGCTTTGAGTTCCATCACAGGCCTCTACAGGCATAATCTGGGTGCAGCGACACCCTGCATAATCTTGTAAAGCAGGATTTTGCTAATTTTCTAGAGAGCTGAACCTGGCTTCCGTATTATGTTAATTAAAAGCATCCTGATTTATGAGAGTTGTAGGCAAAGGCATGCAATGGCTCAGGGATACACAATTTCTAACTTTGTGCTGCCACCTAATGGCCATCCAGCTGATGAGCAAAATAGAAGGCTGGGATGCAATTAATTGAATACCCAAGAAAAGGAATCTTTAATGTGGACTTCCCGTTCATCCCCCACTTGGAGATGAAGAAACATTCAGAGTTTCAGCTTAGGTTATCTTAAAACCTGTCTCCATGAATCATTCCCTCCCTGGAAAGCCTTCTACCAATCTTTCAAGCCCTGACTCAGATGTCCTCTCTTTAAGAAGCCTTCCCAACCAACCCAGCAGTCAGCCTTTCCTCCTCTGGGCTGCCCTGGAATGGGGTATGTCCCTTTAGCATAGCCTGAATTGCACTTAGGCGAATTGCTTTGTGGTATATCTGACCAGGCTGAGCTCCAGTGAGGCAAGTTGTTGTGTTTTTGTTTTGTTTTTCTTGCTTCGTATATAGTATTTTCCCAAAGAGTGTTGTAGGTCTACACTAACCATTCATTTCACACTACTTCTTGCTCTTTAAACTGTTTCTGGGTCTGTCATACAAATGCATGCTGGAAGTGATGAAAAAGTTGTCAAAGTAGTTTGCACTTTGTGACATTCTGTCCCTATTTCTCTTTCTCACTTCTGTCTCACATTCAGTTTTTAGAGAACTGCCTCACAGAGGCAGGCTTTCACTGTCCGTGGGAACTTTTGTTTCATGACCCAATTGGGACACCCCTCTTTTACTTCATTGTGACTGCCGCCATTTGAAGAACAGACTGGAGTTGCCTCCACACTCCTTGCTTCTTAATATATATGCAATCATCTCTAGGAATATCAAGACCCTATTTTATAAAAACCCACCAAAACCCTATTTTGTAAAGCACTCTCACCATTCTGGTACCCAGCAGCCCACTGCCTGGGAACATTCAAATCTCTGGAATGCATTGAGCAACATGTTCAGTGTAGCCAGTGCTTCTGGTCGACCTAGCCTGACCCATGGAATTCACTTACTAACTCACAGACATGCTCTACTCAGAACTCCCTATTTTCCTTCAATTAAGGCTACTGAGCCTACAAATTCCCCTCCTACCCAGCAGCGATGCCACTTGAGCTGTTAATCAGTGTTTGAAGAAACCATGGGCCAACCAAGAGGCCCTTCAGCACATCTTGAAGTCCGAGGGAGAGCATTCAAATGGAATCTGCTAACTGGCTCTTTCCTCCAATGCACAAATACCTTCCACTGTCTTTTTCACTTATGGATTCTGACCATTTAACAGGCACTTATCAGGTGCTCAATAAATGTTTGCTGAATAAGTGAATGAATCCATTTAGGTGGAAGACTTGAGGGCAATACCTGGAATGTTCATCAGAGAGCACCGTGGTCTTCGAGCTTTGCCTGTTCAGCTGCATACATGTTAACCCCATGTACCTGAGGTAACGGAGATACAAAGCACCCAGACTGGCTTGAGAGAGTAAAGGATATCTTCCAGAGCAGGAGATGGTAGAGCCCACCTTGGCAGCAAAGTGAGAGTTTTGCCAGGTAGACAAAGAGGGGAAGGAAAGAATGACAGGATCAGGGAAGCAGATGGGCAGGTAAGTGTAAGGAACCATGATAGGCTTCTTCCACCTGGTACATTCAGGAGACTATGAGTAGTCCAGGTTTTCTGGAGTGAGGTATAAAGTGACAGGGCAGGGAGAATGCTGAGAGATTTGACCAAATAGAATCATGGTATTTTTAAAGCAAAAAGCCAAAAAACATCACCGCCTGCTGAAAAGTACACAGATGTTTTCCTCCAAACTTAGGGAAGAAAATCCAAATCCAGCCCCTGCCTCCCTCTCTGCCCTCAGCTGCCTCTTCCTGCTTCCTCTCTCATTCTGCTCCAGTCACACAGGCTTCCCTGCTTGCCAGCTGGATTTCTAAAACCAAGGGAACCTCCTCTGGTCTCTAGCAGGCTCCACCATGGACTCAGACTCAGATCTTTCTGTGACCGTCAGAGTCTTCTTCCCCAGTACCGGCTTTCCTTACTTGAAGCTCTTCTATACCATGTTTGTCTCAGGCCATATGAGCTACTACTCTTTTTTACTATTTTTCCAGATAAACCCAGATGACTGACAGCACACTAGTAATTTCACCCTCATTGTAGGTGAAATTCACCAAGGACTTTTTTAAAGGAGGAGAATGATCCTAGAACAAAATGTTTTGTGAGGTAATGAGCTTCTCATCACCAGTGATGTTCCAGCAGAAGTTAAATGCCCGTTCCCAGGGAAGTTGTAGGAAGGAATCACTCACTGGGTGGGATCACATAGAGGACCTCTTAAGATTTTATTCTAACTGTACACAAACACCTAGACAGACATTATAATTTTATTAAAAGAAGGTGATATAGGTATCCCATAATTAAACAAAATATATAAAATGTAAATTTTTCAAATAACAAATTCTGAAGGGCTGTATTTTATAAAAGGGATCCATTTGGGTGACTTTAACTAGAATCCTAAAATATTACACGTAAAAGGGACTTTATTCACTTTGTTTTCTAAAACAAGAATTCTTTCTAATAGAACATTTTAGTACAATTACATTTGTTTAGAATTTGACCTGGTACATAGTAGGAGATAAATACATATTTGTTTAATGAATGCATAACCAAAGAAAAAATGTGATGTATATAACTTATCAAAAATGCAGCTATTTTTCCAAGATTCTAGTGTACAGTTTTGGCTGAGAGGACCTAGTTTGAGAAGTTGCTGTTGAGTGCAATAACAATAGTGAAAGGTGCTTGTTTTGTTTAATTTTGGTCTTGTTGTTTGGTCATTGTTGGAGAACAAAAGGTCAACAATATTTTCTGGTGACAATTATACTCCTTTTAAAAATGTGGATCACCAGTAAAACTTCCAAAAGAAAACATCTTCAGGTGTCCTTAGGTTATGTAAATGTCTATTGAGGTGCTTGAGAGGAGGCATGTTGTCTCACAGTTCCCTTATTCAGAATGTACCTGCCCCCACCCCTTATACATATGACCCACCCCAAGCCTCAGCTGCACTTCACCACCTGGTGAGTGGAGAGGGTGCCAGGCATGGTAAGCACAATCCCCACATGGCAAGCCCAGACAGTAAATGTCAGATCTGTTGGGAGTGGCTGGGGGTTGAGATTATGAGGCTCATACCTATTTCTCTAAACTCAACACCCCGGTGGCCAATCTTTTCAAGAAATAGGAGGGAGAGCTTTGAATGGACTCTGGATTCATGAGGCAACTTTTAGGGTCCCTTAGAGACCCTTCCCTGTGGCCTTATCTTCTGCCCCACCTATCCCTCTATCATAGAGATTGCTGCCTCTAATACTGGGATGGGATCTACATTTTCAAGGGACGGTTCCTGTTGCACCTGCTTTTTAAATGAAGCTGACTCTAGCATAATATCAGCTACTTGGAAAAGAACACCAGTCTCCCATCAAATAAGCCTCTTCGTTGCCTGGCACATTGACTTGTCAAGTTCCAAATGTCACGACCTGTGAAAACTTGAGACAACTACAAAGCAAATTAATGCTGGAGCAGTGGGCCCTAGGGCTTCAGCAATTTGAGATTCTGATTACAAAAGACTGGAAAAGGAAAGACCCTTGGCAGTGCTCAACATGAACCAAAACTCTAATAGACTCAGCATTTTTAATGTTTTAATGACTAGAAATGGAATCTTCACATATTGTAAAAAGTGAACAGAAAAGAAACATTAAATAAGAATAATGCATAATCTGCGATTTTTTTTTTTTTTTTTTTGAGACAGAGTTTTGCTCTTGTTGCCCAGGCTGGAATGCAATGGCGCAATCTTGGCTCACTGCAACCTCCACCTCCCAGGTTCAAGCGATTCTCCTGCCTCAGCCTTCCCAAGTAGCTGGGATTATAGGCATGCGCCATCAAGCCCGGCTAATTTTGTATTTTTAGTAGAGATGGGGTTTCTCCATGTGGGTCAGGCTGGTCTCGAACTTCCAACCTCAGGTGATCTGCCCACCTCGGCCTCCCAAAGTGCTGGGATTACAGGCGTGAGCCACCGTGCCTGGCCTAATCTGTGATTTTTATTGTTTTGTGTTAATCTGTATTTTCAATGTTTGTATAGTGTCTTTGTGTTTGTAGTATTAAAATAATAAGGCATTTAAAACTATTTACTTTCAACCTTCACATTATTTTGTATTTATGTTACTTTGTAAGCAACTATGTCATTAAATTCTGGATTCTGAATCCAGTAGGCCCTTTCAGGTGGACCAGAAACCACAGTGAGAGAAGGTGGGGAATCTGCAATGAGTGTCCAAATAAGTTACTTCAGATCCAGTACCTATCCGGTTACTAGGTTTTTCTAGCTCCCACGGGTGGTTCCCTCATCCTGTCAGAGTGAGCTTCATGCTGATCCTTTGTGTATTGCTGGGTGTTCAGGACATCATGTTCGGAGGTCCACAGATCCTGTTGATACAGAAGGATTGCCAGAGTGCAGGCCACCTTAGGGTGGCCACCATAGCTGCCATGGAATTTTGTTCTAGTGAGAGAGAGCAATGAACTATTTATGCCTGGAAAATTCTGTAGAAGTCACTTAAGTGAGACATCAGGCTTGATATAGGAAGTGAGGCAGTCAGGCTGTGCTCCTGGGATCTGGATGCTATATCCTGACAGCCTGTCAGTCAAAGATTCATCTGCAGAGGTCAGCAGAATATGGGCACAACAGACTGTTAACTATGAGGAGTGTGTGTGAACTATGCTGACCTAATATATGAACTGAAGGGCCCAGTCAGAGCCCAGGTTCTGGGGCAGCTGATGTGCCCAAGGTAGATTAGGAATCCAATACTGGAGCAAGTTCAAAACCCTCCTAATAGGCCATGGTGAAATGTTTGCCATTTATCCTACAGGCAGCAAGTGAGAAGTCAGTGAGGGGTTTGCATGAGAGGAAAATAAATACTCTGCATTCTGGACAGGCCTGTCTGATGGTGCCTTGGAGAATGAAATGGAGGTGAGGAGGTGGGTAAGGGGAAGGAAGGCAGGGTGAGAAATAGCACCAAATAAAGAAACCAAGGTGAATTGATGTGGCCCTGGTCTCAAGCTGTAGTAGTGGAGATGGATGGAGGAGTGGAAATAGAGTTCAGAGAGCGTTACATTTAGGGATGGGCTGGGCTCCCACCTGTAATTTCAGCATTTTGGGAGGCTGAGGCAGAAGGATCACTTGAGGCCAGGAGTTCAAGACCAAACTGAGCAACACAGTGAGACTCCACCTCTAAAAAAAAAAAAAGATAGGAATGACCAAAGTTGGTGAACAGATAGTAGGGAGAAGGTAAGATGTAAAATGAATTCCATGTTCCAGCTCAGGAGGCAGGTTGCATGATAGTATCATGAACTGAGATTTTAGGCACAAGAGGGGAAGGAGGAAATTTGGATAGGGCGTAGAGCAGGAGTGGAATTAGGGAAACAGTTCAGTGATCTCCAATGGGTGCTATCAGCCTTCCAAATGAGGATTTCTAGGGACAGTCAAATACCTAAATCTGGAGAGGGGCTGGGCAGGGATCAGGTAGAGGAGTGATCCACAGTCGTTGCCTGACATCATGGACATAGTTGAGCTGACACTGAACAAGTATGAGTCTAATGAAATGGAAAGATGAAGAAGAGATTAGTGAAGAATAGAAAAGGGAATGTAGCAGGAAAAAAATAAAAGAGGCGTTGCCAAGAATGGCACTTTGGGTAACATCATTATGGATATATCAGAGTCAGCCAGCTAAAACACATCCTTAAACAATGCCCATGTGCCAGATCCTGTAGTGGATTCTGACAATTGTGGTCCACAGAACAGCAACATAGAGTTTAGTGCTTCAGACTCAGACATTAAACACATTTTACAATGAAACAAATTGTTACAAAATGTTTACCTAGTAATTATAAGTAGAAAAAGTATTGTCAAGGAAAATATAGGATGCTGTGGGAGTGTAGAACAGTATGGACTTACCAAATCTCGGTGGGTGGGGATTCGAGGAAAGGTACAAATGCCTTCTCTGAGAAAGTAGCACCTAGGTTTAAAATTGAAGGAGAAGTAGCTGTTGACAAGCCAATGGGAAGAGAGAGAATCTCTTGCAGGAAGAAGAAAAGGAGCCAATGAAGCCTCCTCAGAATAAGCTACCAGACAGATAGGAGGAGAGCACTGAAGGGACTGTTAGGAATGCTAAATGAGGAGAGAGAATATGTCAGCTCCAAACCCAGAGGTCATCAGCCATGGTCACCCCCTTCTGCTGACAAGGTCGCCTATGACACCAAGTAAGCTACCTCCTTCCACTTGAATTTTGGCTTCAGCAGGACAACTTATTGGCCACGGGCTTCTCTTGGGAGCAGCCAGTTTGCTAGGACCAGGGGATGAGGCAGGGTTTGTCTATAGAGGCATTTTTCCTACAGAGGACGTTTTTGATGGTGAAGGAGCTGTTCTACTTTTTGATTGTGGTGGTGGGCCTACTGTGGTATGTGTTTGTCAGGTCTCACAGAACTGTACACAAGAAGAGTGAACTTTAGTGATTTAAAATTATACTTCAATAATGTAAGCAAAAAAAAATACACTCTCCCATTAAAATGCACACTTATTTGAAAAGCATATAAAATATATAAATCAATTTGAGTAGAAACAATAGAATATTAGTGAGAGTGAAAAAGAAGATAAATAAGTGGGGAGATCGTCCACGTAAATGGCCTGGAAAATTATAGTTTTTAGATGCGTAGTCTCCCAAAATTGGTCTGTATATTCAAAGCAATTCAAAAAAACCTCTATATTTTAATGTGTGGAAATTGCCAAACTGATTCTAAAATTTATATAAAATCCAAATGTGCGTGAAAAAGAAGATTCATTTGAAAAAGAACAAGGTATGAATCAGCTTGGTGCTGATACAGACTCATTTGCATATGAAAAACTTAATGGTAATTATGGCACTGCAGATCATGGGAAATTGACTATCTTTTCCATAATTAGTCTTGAGAAAACTGGGCCTCTCCCTCACATCAGAAACAAAAATTCATTTTGGATGGACTTAAATTTTAAAGGAAAAGCGTATAGCTTCTGAAATATAAGACTGTATGTTCATATTTTATATGTATATTTATGTTTCATTCACATTTGTATATGCATAATATATCACAGGGATAAAGAAACATAATGAGAAAATATGCACTATCTTATGGCAATATTTTTGAAAATTTGAATGTATTAACAAATGTTTGAAAAATTTTACTTAAACTTGATTCAAGATGATACAGAAGTCATGAAGAGGTATACAGATATTAAAATAAATGAATGAGTAATTAAAAATTGTCCCAAGAATTAAAAGCAAAAATGAAATACTCTAGGCTCATCAAACATTAAAGGAGAAAATGATCCCAATATCATACACAGTGTTCTAAGGAACATATGATAAAAAGAACATTTTCCAATTTATATCATGTGGTAAAATTTTGATAGTGAATACGATGATGGACACAAAAATAAAGCGTAATAAGAGATCAATCACACCCATGAAAATAGATGGAAAATCCTCAAGAAAATATTAGCAAACTAAATTCAGCAATGTATGAACAAAATAACATATCAAGATCAAGATGGTCTATCATTCAGAAATAAATTAGCGTCCTCCACCATATTAATCCAAAGCATGGAAATCATATCATTATTTCAGTACATGTAGTAAAAAAATGTCCAATAAACTCAAGCTGCATTCATAATAAAACTTTTCAGATATCCATGAAGAGAAAGAAAGTTTCTTAACTGGATAAAGGATATCTTTTAAAAATAACTTTAATAAGTATCCTACTAAATTTTGAAATATTGAAAGCTTTCTTTTTTTTTCCATTTTTATTTTTATTTTTATTTTTTTATTTTTTATTTTTTATTA
>NW_026652282.1:45348976-45350572 GCF_009828535.3 Hylobates moloch
GATGTGCTGCTGGATTCGGTTTGCCAGTATTTTATTGAGAATTTTTGCATCGATGTTCATCAGAAATATTGACCTGAAATTTTCCTTTTTTGTTGTGTCTCTGCCAGGTTTTGTTATCAGGATGATGCTGGCCTCATAAAATGAGTTAGGGAGGACTCCCTCTTTTTCTATTGTTTGGAATATTTTCAGAAGGAATAGTACCAGCTCCTCTTTGTAACTCTGCTAGAATTTGGCTATGAATCATCTGGTCCTGGGCTTTTTTTGGTTGGTAGGCTATTAATTACTGCCTCAATTTCAGAGCTTGTTATTGGTCTATTCAGGGATTTTACTTTTTCTTGGTTTAGTCTTGGGAGGTGTATGTGTCCAGGAATTTACTCATTTCTTCTAGATTTTCTAGTTTATTAGCATAGAAGTATTTATACTATTTTCTGATGGTAGTTTGTATTTCTGTGGAATCAGTGGTGATATCCCCTTTAACATTTTTTATTGTGTCTACTTGATTCTTCTCTCTTTTCTTCTTTATTAGTCTGGCTAGCAGTCTATCTATTTTGTTAATCTTTTCAAAAAACCAGCTCCTGGATTCATTGATGTTTTGAAGCATTTTTTTAGCCTCTATCTCCTTCAGTTCTGCTCTGATCTTAGTTATTCTTGTCTTCTGCTAGCTTTTGAATTTGTTTGCTCTTGCTTCTCTAGTTCTTTTAATTGTGATGTTAGGGTGTCAATGTTAGATCTTTCCTACTTTCTCCTGTGGGCATTTAGTGCTATAAATTTCCCTATAAACACTGCTTTAGCTGTGTCCCAGAGATTCTAGTACGTTGTGTCTTTGTTCTCATTGGTTTCAAAGAACTTATTTATTTCTGCATTAATTTCGTTATTTACCCAGTAGTCATTCAGGAGCAGGTTGTTCAGTTTCCATGTAGTTGTGTGGTTTTGAGTGAGTTTCTTAATCCTGAATTCTAATTTGATTGCACTGTGGTCGGAGAGACTGCTTATTATGATTTCTATTCTTTTGCATTTGCTGAGGAGTGTTTTATTTCCAATTATATGGTCAATTATAGAATAAGTGCAATGTGGTGCTGAAAACAATGTATATTCTGTTGATTTGGGATGGAGAGTTCTGTAGATGTCTATTAGTTCTGCTTAGTCCAGAGATGAGTTCAAGTACTGAATATCCCTGTTAATTTTCTGTCTTGTTGATCTCTCCAATATTGATATTGGGGTGTTAAAGTCTCCCACTATTATTGTCTGGGAGTCTAAGTCTCTTTGTAGGTCTCTAAGAACTTGCTTTATGAATCTGGGTGCTCCTTTATTGGGTACATATATATTTAGGATAGTTAGCTCTTCTTGTTGAACTGATCCCTTTGCCATTATGGAATGCTCTTCTTTTTTTAATTTTTATTTTATTTTATTTTATTATTTTATTTTTTTATTATACTTTAAGTTTTAGGGTACATGTGCACAATGTGCAGGTTAGATACGTATGTATACATGTGCCATGTTGGTGTGCTGCACCCATTAGCTCATCATTTAACATAAGGTATATCGCCTAATGCTATCCCTCTCCCCTTCCCCCACCCCACAACTGTCCCCAGAGTG
>NW_026652282.1:45350672-45375442 GCF_009828535.3 Hylobates moloch
ACATTTTCTTAATCCAGTCTATCATTGTTGGACATTTGGGTTGGTTCCAAGTCTTTGCTATTGTGAATAGTGCCACAATAAACATACGTGTGCATGTGTCTTTATAGCAGCATGATTTATAATCCTTTGGGTATATACCCAGTAATGGGATGGCTGGGTCAAATGGTATTTCTAGTTCTAGATCCCTGAGGAATCGCCACACTGACTTCCACAATGGTTGAACTAGTTTACAGTCCCACCAACAGTGTAAAAGTGTTCCTATTTCTCCACATCCTCTCCAGCACCTGTTGTTTCCTGACTTTTTAATGATCACCATTCTAACTGGTGTGAGATGGTATCTTATTGTGGTTTTGATTTGCATTTCTCTGATGGCCAGTGATGATGAGCATTTTTTCATGTGTTTGGTGGCTGCATAAATGTCTTCTTTTGAGAAGTGTCTGTTCATATCCTTTGCCCACTTTTTGTTGGGGTTGTTTTTTTCTTGTAAATTTGTTTGAGTTCATTGTAGATTCTGGATATTAGCCCTTTGTCAGATGAGTAGATTGCAAAAATTTTCTCCCATTCTGTAGGTTGCCTGTTCACTCTGATGGTAGTTTCTTTTGCTGTGCAGAAGCTCTTTAGTTTAATTAGATCCCATTTGTTAATTTTGGCTTTTGTTGCCATTGCTTTTGGTGTTTTAGACATGAAGTCCTTGCCCATGCCTATGTCCTGAATGGTATTGCCTAGGTTTTCTTCTAGAGTTTTTATGGTTTTAGGTCTAACATTTAAGTCTTTAATCCATCTTTAGTTAATTTTTGTATAAGGTATAAGGAAGGGATCCAGTTTCAGCTTTCTCCATATGGCTAGCCAGTTTTCCCAGCACCATTTATTGAATAGGGAATCCTTTCCCCATTTCTTGTTTTTGTCAGGTTTGTCAAAGATCAGATGGTTGTAGATATGCGACATTATTTCTGAGGGCTCTGTTCTGCTCCATTGGTCTATATCTCTATTTTGGTACCAGTACCATGCTGTTTTGGTTACTGTAGCCTTGTAGTATAGTTTGAAGTCAGGTAGCGTGATACCTCCAGCTTTGTTCTTTTGGCTTAGGATTGACTTGGCAATGAGGGCTCTTTTTTGGTTCCATATGAACTTTAAAGTAGTTTTTCCCAATTCTGTGAAGAAAGTCATTGGTAGCTTGACGGGGATGGCACTGAATCTATAAATTACCTTGGGTAGTATGGCCATTTTCACGATATTGATTATTCCTACCCATGAGCATGGAATATTCTTCCATTTGTTTGTATCCTTTTTTATTTCATTGAGCAGTGGTTTGTAGTTCTCCTTGTAGAGGTCCTTTACATCCCTTGTAAGTTGGATTCCTAAGTATTTTATTCTCTTTGAAGCAATTGTGAATGGGAGTTCACTCATGATTTGGCTCTCTGTTTGTCTGTTATTAGCGTATAAGAATGCTTGTGATTTTTGCACATTGATTTTGGATCCTGAGACTTTGCTGAAGTTGCCTATCAGCTTAAGGAGATTTTGGGCTGAGACAATGGGGTTTTCTAGATATACGATCATGTTATCAGCAAACAGGGACAATTTGACTTCCTCTTTTCCTAATTGAATACCCTTTATTTCCTTCTCCTGCCTGATTGCCTGGGCCAGAACTTCCAACATCATGTTGAATAGAGTGGTTAGAGAGGGCATCCCTGTCTTGTGCCAGTTTTCAAAGGGAATGCTTCCAGTTTTTGCCCATTCAGTATGATATTGGCTGTGGGTTTGTCATAAATAGCTCTTATTATTTTGAGATACGTCCCATCAATACCTAATTTATTGAGAGTTTTTAGGATGAAGGGCCGTTGAATTTTGTCAAAGGCCTTTTCTGCATCTATTGAGATAATCATATGGTTTTTGTCTTTGATTCTGTTTATATGCTGGATTACGTTTATTGATTTTCGTATGTTGAACCAGGCTTGCATCCCAGGGATGAAGCCCACTTGATCATGGTGGATAAGCTTTTTGATGTGCTGCTGGATTCAGTTTGCCAGTATTTTATTGAGGATTTTTGCATCGATGTTCATCAGGGATATTGGTCTAAAATTCTATTTTTTTGTTGTGTCTCTGCCAGGCTTTGGTATCAGGATGATGCTGGCTTCATAAAAAGAGTTAGAGAGGATTCCCTCTTTTTCTATTGATTGGAATAGTTTCAGAAGGAATAGTACCAGCTCCTCCTTGTACCTCTGGTAGAATTCGGCTGTGAATCCATCTGGTCCTGGACTTTTTTGGGTTGGTAAGCTATTCATTATTGCCTCAATTTCAGAGCCTGTTATTGGTCTATTCAGAGATTCAATTTCTTCTTTGTTTAGTCTTGGGAGGGTGTATGTGTCAAGGAATTTATCAATTTCTTCTAGATTTTATAGTTTATTTGCATAGAGGTGTTTATAGTATTCTCTGATGGTAGTTTATATTTCTGTGGGATCGGTGGTGATATCCACTTTATCATTTTTTATTGTGTCTGTTTGATTCTTCTCTCTTTTCTTCTTTATTAGTCTTGCTAGTGGTCTATCAATTTTGTTGATCTTTTCAAAAAACCAGCTCCTGGATTCATTGATTTTTTGAAGGGTTTTTTGTTTCTCTATTTCCTTCAGTTCTGCTGTGATCTTAGTTATTTCTTGCCTTCTGCTAGTTTTGAATGTGTTTTCTCTTGCTTCTTTAGTTCTTTTAATGGTGATATTAGGGTGTCAATTTTGGATCTTTCCTGCTTTCTCTTGTGGGCATTTAGTGCTTTAAATTTCCCTTTACACACTGCTTTAAACGTGTCCCAGAGATTCTGGTATGTTGTGTCTTTGTTCTCGTTGGTTTCAAAGAATATCTTTATTTCTGCCTTCATTTCATTATGTACCCAGTAGTCACTCAGGAGCAGGTTGTTCAGTTTCCATGTATTTGAGCAGTTTTGAGTGAGTTTCTTAATCCTGAGTTCTAGTTTGATTGCACTGTGGTCTGAGAGACAGTTTGTTATAGTTTCCGTTCTTTTACATTTGCTGAGGAGTGCTTTACTTCCAATTATGTGGTCAATTTTGGAATAAGTGCAGTGTGGTGCTGAGAAGAATGTATATTTTGTTGATTTGGGGTGGAGAGTTCTGTAGATGTCTATTAGGTCCGCTTGGTGCAGAGCTGAGTTCAATTCCTGGATATCCTTGTTAACTTTCCGTCTCATTGATCTGTCTAATGTTGACAGCGGGGTGTTAAAGTCTCCCATTATTATTGTGTGGGAATCTAAGTCTCTTTGTCGATCTCTAAGGACTTGCTTTATGAATCTGGGTGCTCCTGTATTGGGTGCATATATATTTAGGATAGTTAGCTCTTCTTGTTGAATTGATCCCTTTACCATTATGTAATGGCCTTCTTTGTCTCTTTTGATCTTTGTTGGGTTAAAGTCTGTTTTATCTGAGACTAGGATTGCAACCTCTGCCTTTTTTTGTTTTCCATTTGCTTGGTAGATCTTCCTCCATCCTTTTATTTTGAGCCTATGTGTGTTTCTGCACATTACATGGATTTCCTGAATACAGCACACTGATGGGTCTTGACTCTTTATCCAATTTGCCAGTCTGTCTTTTAATTGGAGCATCTAGCCCATTTCCATTCAAGGCTAATATTGTTATGTGTGAATTTGATCCTGTCATTATAATGTTAGCTGGTTATTTTGCTCTTTAGTTGATGAAGTTTCTTCCTAGTCTCAATGGTCTTTACAATTTGGCATGTTTTTGCAGGGGCTGGTACTGGTTGTTCCTTTCCATGTTTCGTGCTTCCTTCAGGAGCTCTTTCAGGGCAGACCTGGTGGTGACAAAATCTCTCAGCATTTGCTTGTCTGTAAAGGATTTTATTTCTCCTTCACTTATGAAGCTTAGTTTGGCTGGATATGAAATTCTGGGTTGAAAATTCTTTTCTTTAAGAATGTTGAATATTGGCCCCCACTCTCTTCTGGCTTGTAGAGTTTCTGCCGAGAGATCAGCTGTTAGTCTGATGGGCTTCCCTTTGTGGGTAACCCGACCTTTCTCTCTGGCTGCCCTTAACATTTTTTCCTTCATTTCAACTTTGGTGAATCTGACAATTATGTGTCTTGGAGTTGCTCTTCTCGAGGAGTATCTTTGTGGCGTTCTCTGTATTCCCTGAATTTGAATGTTGGCCTGCCTTGCTAGATTGGGTAAGTTCTCTTGGATTGTATCCTGCAGAGTGTTTTCCAACTTGGTTCCATTCTCCCCTTTACTTTCAGGTACACCAATCAGACGTAGATTTGGTCTTTTCACATAGTCCCATATTTCTTGGAAGCTTTGCTCATTTCTTTTTATTCTTTTTTCTCTAAACTTCTCTTCTCACTTCATTACATTCATTTGCTCTTCTATCACTGATACCCTTTCTTCCAGTTGATCAAATCGGCTACCGAGGCTTGTGCATTCATCACGTAGTTCTCTTGCCTTTGTTTTCAGCTACATGAGGTCATTTAAGGACTTCTCTGCATTGGTTATTCTAGTTAGCCATTCGTCTAATTTTTTTTCAAGGTTTTTGTCTTCTTTGCCATGGGTTCGAACTTCCTCCTTTAACTTGGAGTAGTTTGATCGTTGGAAGCCTTCTTCTCTCAACTCATCAAAGTCATTCTCCGTCCAGTTTCGTTCCGTTGCTGGTGAGGAGCTGTGTTCCTTTGGAGGAGGATAGGCACTCTGATTTTTAGAGTTTTCAGTTTTTCTGCTCTGTTTTTTCCCCATCTTTGTGGTTTTATCTACCTTTGGTCTTTGATGATGGTGACGTGCAGATGGGGTTTTGGTGTGGATGTCCTTTCTGTTTGTTAGTTTTCCTTCTAACAGTCAGGACCCTCAGCTGCAGGTCTGTCGGAGTTTGCTGGAGGTCCACTCCAGACCCTGTTTGCCTGGGTATCAGCAGAGGAGGCCGCAGAACAGCGAATATTGGTGAGCAGCAAATGTTGCTGCCTGATTGTTCCTCTGGAAGTTTTGTCTTAGAGGAGTACCCGGCCATGTGAGGTGTCAGTCTGCCCCTACTGGGGTGTGCCTCCCAGTTAGGCTACTCGGGCATCAGGGACCCACTTGAGGAGGCAGTCCGTCCATTCTCAGATCTCTAACTGTGTGCTGGGAGAACCACTACTGTCTTCAAAGCTGTCAGACAGGGACATTTAAGTCTGCAGAGGATCCTGCTGCCTTTTGTTTGGCTATGCCCTGCCCCCAGAGGTGGAGTCTACAGAGGCAGGCAGGGCTCCTTGAGCTGTGGTGGGCTCCACCCAGTTCGAGATTCCTGGCCACTTTGTTTACCTACTCAAGCCTCGGTAATGGCGGGCACCCCTCCCCCAGCCTTGCAATTTGATCTCAGACTGCTGTGCTAGCAATGAGTGAGGCTCTGTGGGTGCAGGACCCTCCGAGCCAGGTGCAGGATATAATCTCCTGGTGTGCCATTTGCTAAGACCATAGGAAAAGTGCAGTATTAGAGTGGGAGTGATCCAATTTTCCAGGTGCCTTCTGTCACCCTTTTCTTTGACTAGGAAAGGGAATTCCCTGACCTCTTGCACTTCCCAAGTGAGGTGATGCCTTGCCCTGCTTCTGCTCACGCTCAGTGCACTGTACCCACTGTCCTGCACCTACTTTCCAACACTCCCCAGTGAGATGAACCCGGTACCTCAGTTGGAAATGCAGAAATCACCCATCTTCTGCGTCGCTCACGCTGGGAGCTGTAGACTGGGGCTGTTCTTATTAGGCAATCTTGGCTCTCCTCTACGGAATGCCCTTCTGTGTCTCTTTTGATCTTTGTTGGTTTAAAGTCTGTTTTATCAGAAACTAGGATTGCAACCCCTGCCTTTTTTTCCTTTCCATTTGCTTGAAAAATCTTCCTCCATCCCTTTATTTTGAACCTATGTGTGTCTTTGCACATGAGATGGGTCTCCTGAATACAGCACACCGATGGCTTTTGATACCTATTCAATTTGCCAGTCTGTGCCTTTTAATTGGGGCATTTAGCCCATTTAGATTTCAGGTTAATATTGTTATGTGTGAATTTGATCCTGTCATTATGATGCCAGCTGGTTATTTTGCCCATTAGTTGATGCAGTTTCTTCATAGTGTCACTGGTCTTTACATTTTGGGGTGTTTTTGCAGTGGCTGGTACTGATTTTTCCTTTGCATATTTAGTGCTTCCTTCAGGAGCTCCTTCAGGAGCTCTTGTAAGGTCGGCCTGGTAGTGACAAAATCCTTCAGCATTTGGTTGTCTGTAAAGGATTTTATTTCTCCTTCACTTACGAAGCTTAGTTTGGCTGGATATGAATTTCTGGGTTGAAAAGTATTTTCTTTACGAATGTTGAACATTGGCCCCCACTCTCTTCAGGCTTGTAGAGTTTCTGCAGGGAGATGTGCTGTTAGTCTGATGGGCTTCCCTTTGTGGGTAACCCGACCTTTCTCTCTGGCTGCCCTTAACATTTTTTCCTTCATTTCAATCTTGGTGAATATGACAATTATGTGTCTTGGGGTTGCTCTTCTCCAGGAGTATCTTTGTGGTGTTCTCTGTATTTCCTGAATTTGAATGTTGGTCTGTCTTGCCAGGTTGGGGAAGTTCTCTTGGATAATATCCTGCAGAGTGTTTTCCAACTTGGTTCCATTCTCCCCATCACTTTCAGGTACACCAATCAAACATAAGTTTGGTCTTTTCACATAGTCCCATATTTCTTGGAGGCTTTGTTTGTTCCTCTTCATTCTTTTTTCTCTAATCTTGTTTTCACACTTTATTTCATTAAGTTGATCTTCAATTTCTGATATCTTTTCTTCCGCTTGATCAATTTGGTTATTGATACTTGTGTAACCTTCATGAAGTTCTCATGCTGTGTTTTTCAGCTCCTTCAGGTCATTTATGTTCTTCTCTAAACTGGTTATTCTAGTTAGCAATTCCTCTACCCTTTTATCAAGGTTCTTAGCTTCCTTGCATTGGGTTAAACATGCTCCTTTAGCTTGGAGGAGTTTGTTATTACCCAACTTCTGAAGCCCACTTCTGTTAATTTGTCAAACTCATTCTCTGTCCAGTTTTGTTCCCTTGCTGGCAGGGAGTTGTGATCCTCTGGAGGAGAAGAAGCTTTCTGATTTTTGGCATTTTCAGCCTTTTTGCACTGGTTTTTCCTCATCTTCGTGGATTTACCTTTGGTCTTTGCTGTTGGTGACCTTTGGATCGAGGTTTTGCTTGGTTGTCCCTTTTTTTTTCATGTTGATGCTATGTTTTCTGTTTGTTAGTTTTTCTTCTGAGTCACGCCCCTCTTCTGCAGGTCTGCTGGAGTTTACTGGGGGTCCACTCCAGACCCTGTTTACCTGAGTATCACCAGCGGAGGCTGCAGAACAGTAAAGATTGCTGCCTGCTCCTTCCTCTGGAAGGTTTGTCCCAGAGGGGCACCCGCCAGATGCCAGGAGGAGCTTTCCTGTATGAGGTGTCTTTTGATCCCTGCTCAGAGGTGTCTCCCAGTCAGGAGGCTCGAGGGTCAGGGATGCACTTGAGGAGGTGGTCTGACCCTTAGCAGAGCTCAGGTACTGTGCTGGGAGATCTGCTGCTCTCTTCAGAGCCTGCAGACAGGAACATTTAAGTCTCTAAAGCTGCGCCCATAGCCACTCCTTCTCCAGGTGCTCTGTCCCAGGGAGATGGGAATTTTATCTACAAGTCCCTGACTGGGGCTGCTGCCTTTCTTTCAGAGATTTCAGGAGGAATCTAGAGAGGCAGTCGGACTACAGTGGCTTTGTTGTGCTGTGGTGGGCTCTGCCCAGTCTGAACTTCCCGGTGGCTTTGTTTACACCATGGGAGGAAACCACCTACTCAAGCCTCAATAATGGTGGATGCCCTTTCCCCCACCAAGCTGGAGCCTCCCAGGTCGACTTCAGACTGCTGTGCTGGCAGGGAGAATTTCAAGCCAGTGGATCTTAGCTTGCTGGGCTCCGTGGGCGGGGGGATCTGCTGAGTAAGGCCACTGGGATCCCTGGCTTCAGCCCCCTTTCCAGGGGAGTGAATGGTTCTGTCTCATTGGCATTCCATGCACCACTGGGGTACAAAGAAAACTCCTGCAGCTAGCTTGGTGTCTGCCCAAACAGCTGCCCAGTTTCATGCTTGAAACCCAGGGCCCTTGTGGTGTAGGCACCCAAGGGAATCTCATGGTCTGTGGGTTGTGAAGACTGTAGGAAAAGCATAGTATATGGGCAGGATACCACTGTTGCTCACTGCACAGTCCCTCACAGCTTGCCTTGGCTAGGGGAGGGAGTTCCCTGACCCCTTGCACTTCCCAGGTGTGGTGACACTTCACCCTGCTTCTGCTTGCCCTCTGTGGGCTGCACCCACTGTCTAACCAGTCCCAATGAGATGAACAGCGTAGCTCAGTTGGAAATGGAGAAATCACCTGCCTTCTCCATTGGTCTCGCTGGGAGCTGCAGACTGGAGCTATTCCTATTTGGCCATCTTGCTCGGGAATCCCTGGAGCAGGTTTCCTTGGATGAGAAAAGAAAATGCTTGGCGTGGTATTGCAGGGGTGAAGGGAAGAGTCAGACTCTCAGTTAATCTTGTCTAGATCTGGACAATGTTTGTGGTAATACATTTTTATTTCGTTCAATATGATATTATGAACTATGGGAACTTTCTTGCTGGACTAGTCTCCAGTGAAAGTGGGACAGTTTGTTCCGAAGTCTCCATGGCGTCTGAGCCCTAACCCATCATTTAATTTAGTTTAGCAAAACTCTAAGGATGTGGTTACCAAAAAGCATTGAAAAAACCTAAGTAAACATATCATAAACCTTTCTTGTGAAAAGTTCCTTTATAAACTTTTATCTCATTTACATCTATTTTATTCATTTAACTTTAACAATTATGTTTAGGCAGTTTTAGGAGACATTAGAAAAACCTAGTCATCATCACAAGTGAAATTTTCTATTAGCCGTTTCTGTATTAGTGTATGTTAGGCAAGTATCATGAAAGCAAGAACCTTAAAGTTAAGTACATGTATATTTTCTTGTTAGCTCAGAAGACATAGTTATTTTTGTTAAACCAACAATAACAATATACTTTTATTTACCAAAAGATTTATTCAAGTTATGTAAAGTTGAAAAAATATTTGGTCTTATTCATTTAACTTATGAGTACTCATTCAGGTTATTGTGGTACCATGTGTAGATAATATGTAAAGATATGTATGACCATATACATATATGTAGACACAACATATAACATTCACATGTGCACATGTATGTACCTAATAGCCAAAGAGATCAAGGAGTTTAGTGCAAAAGAGAGTACAGCTTCAGACTTGAATCTGTCCACTTACAATTCTTGGAGTTCCATGAGGATAAACAAAGTTTCCTCCCCAAAAGAGAAGCCCGTGTTGCCTTTTCTGTTTCCCTTAAGGGATCCCAGGCAGTTAGAACTGTTTTTAGCTCCCCTCCTGTGGCATTGAAAGTGGCAAGGGGAAGGAGGGACACACAGAATAGCTGGAGAAGCAGACAGAGGGAGCAAATATGGCTAGCAGAGGTTTAAGAAGACAGGAATTCAGTTGATTGATAAGTTTTACAGAGAGAAAATAGAGGCCTTAAACAATATGTATGTATAAATACGTAGCCTAAATATCAGTTTTAATTAAGTCAACTTTTGACTATGGAGCTCTTAAAAAAAATCTTTTAAAATCTCTTGTTAACAGATTTTAGCTGGCATTTCTGAGTTCTGATTTTTTTTTTTTTTTTGTAACAGATGTACCCTCCCAAATGAAAGCAATAAGCCTTGACCAAGGTTGTGACTTAACCAAGGATTCTCAAGACATCTCCAAACATGTAAGTGGGTACCTCCGAAATTAAGTCACACAAATATTAAATGAATAGGGACTGGTTCCCTGAGCAGAAATCACACCCAGGCCATGGCTATGAAAGTGTGGAATTGGAACTACCGGACAACAGGTGGAGCAACATTCATTTTAATCCTGCGGGGAATCTGAAGCAGGCAATTTGAGCTGACAAAGATTTTAAATTAGGTTAGATTTTTGCTCTTAATTATGTCAAGAGGATTTCTAGGGCTGGCCATGACACTATTGCATGTCTTTCTTTGAATTTGATCTTCCCATTAATTGCTTAGAATGAGAGATCTCAAAAGTCTTTTTTTAAAAAAATGTAGGAATCTAATTTAAAAGATTCACCTTCTGGCCATTGAATTTCCAATGGCTTACTTATTTCAATAGTGACTTAATCCAAAAGCCTTTTCATGGAAAGCCCAGGTTTAAAAAAAGATGTGTCCTGGAGATGGCACAAGAGAAGCAAACCCAAAGACTCCCACCCTGAAAAACTCTCCCAGTAATAGGTTCAGATAGCAAAGGACTCTTGTTACTACAGATTGTTGAGAATGGTGTATGCCTTTCGCAACCCAAAATTTGTGAGGGAGGGTGCCACTCACAGACCTTTTAATCTGTGAAACTGCATAGGCCTGCCTAGGCTTGCACTTTCTCAGCACTAACCAGGCAACAAGCATCGAGATGGCAAAAGTGGTGTAGAAATGCAACTTCTTAAGACAAACTCTCCTGAGAGCTTGACATATTTGGAACAAAACGTCTCAATTTTGCAGCCTTTTGGAGATTTGCTACCCAATGTGACTTGAAAATCACACTGCCCAGGTGGCAGATACCAAAAGAGAGTCCTTCCACTTGGTCACAAGTTAAGCTTTCAAGGACATCAAACAAGATGAGAGAGAACCTAAAATGATACCCCTCTTTATGGCAGAAGGACACACAAAGACAAAGACAAAGGCAAAGGAAAATACTATTTCTGGGAGAAAAGGGATCAAACATTATGAGTATTCAAACCACAAAGTACCAAAAAGTATATCAGAGTCATTGGACCAAGACTAGTCAAACAAATCCTTTCCTCCCATTAATCAAGATTTTGGAAAAGAAAAATAAATAAACAACAATATTGACTGTCTGCCTGACCAAATTCCACAGAGAGACAGAGGCCTGGAGCCTGACTGGTAAGAAATCCTTACCCTTTTGATGGCTCATCGGGACCTGGATTCACTTGGCTGTGGGTCAGGAGAGCAGAGCCTGCTCACAGCGTCAAGCTGTAGGAGCCAAGGGAAAGTGTCCCCTTTGCCCTCGGAAGGTTCGCTAAAAAGTCAGCTCACAATGGCAGATTGATTGCAGCAAAGGCATAGAAACTTTATTGATGTGTACACCCAGGCCATGGCTATGAAAGTGTGGGGCATCACAGAGGTTACAGAAAAAATGTGGGTTTAGGGAATGGCCACAAACAGGTTATAGTGGTAAAACAGGTTATAGTGGTAAAACAGGTTATAGTGGTAAAACAGGTTATAGTGGCAAGACAGGTTATGGGAGGGAGAGAAGAGGAGGCTGGCTAGCAAGGGTGGTCTTGTTATGTAGAAGAACTCTCACAGGTAGGTAGCAGCCCTCAGAGTAAATAGATGGTAAATGTTGCTTTCCAATCGTTAAGGCATCAGAATCTTAGTTCCTCTCTCCTAGGTCCAGACAAGGGAAGGCTTGGCTGAGTTCATGCAAATTTTCTACACATGCAAGTTTCCCCCACAAAAGACAGCTTTGCAGGGCTACTTCTTCTTGCTGGCTGTCTTTATGTAATCTCCAATTATATCAAAGAAATATATTTTGGGGGCTGGACGTGGTGGCTCACACCCGTAATCCCAGCACTTTGGGAGGCTGAGGCAGGTGAATCATGAGGTCAGGAGATCGAGACCATCCTGGCTAACACAGTGAAACCCCATCTCTACTAAAAATACAAAAAAATTAGCCAAGCGTGGTGGCACGTGCCTGTAGTCCCAGCTACTCAGGAGACTGAGGAAGGAGAATTGTTTGAACCTGGGAGGAGGAGGTTGCAGTGAGCTGAGATGGCACCACTGCACTCCAGCCTGGGTGACAGAGCAAGACTCTGTCTCAAAAAAAAAAAAAAGAAATATATTTTGGGGCAAAATTTTTTTCCTTTTGATATTCTGAATTATGGGAACTTTCCTGCTGAACTAATGTTTTTCAGTGAAGGTTCATGGGGCCAAGAATTTGCCATCCATCAGGGGGCGACAGAGGCAGCCATTTGGTTCATTGAGATGCGTTGCAATTTTAGTGTTGGATGTGTACTTGCCCTAAGTCCCATAACAAAGCTTTGATATAATAATCATACCTTTTTACTGCATTTCAATATCCATAAATATTAATAAGTCATCTGAACAATTATCTGTTTCCTGTACTAATTGTTAATTGTATAAACAAATTTGTTTTAAATATTTATATAGATTGTCAGGATGTGGACTGTGACATTTTATCAGTTAACTGTATTGACTGATCATGTACACATCAGTGTCTAAACCTAAAATATCTTGCAACGGGTCTATATATATATATACACATAAACATACACACACACACACACACACACATACACACACAGGTAAGAATACAACAAGGTAATATACTCTCCATTCAATTCTTATGAAATTTTAATGATCAATTTTCTTTCAATTTGGCTTTCACTCAGCATTTCTCTACTAATTATCCCAAATATGGACTTGGTATTCAGCTACTATTTTCTTGCTTTATAAATTGAGGGTTATTCTCACAGATGATTTGCCAAGTAACTTTTTTTTTGTCTTTTGAAGAATGACATTATGAAATTTTCATAATATGAAATTTCATGATCCTTTAAGGATTTAGCTGCACAAAGTCTTAGAAAATGTGGTAAGAGTCGGCTTTGGGTGAATGGGTTGAGAGAATGTATGCAATCCCCCAGACACCCTAGAGTCTGCTGTGTCCCCAAGAGAGCAGACTAGATGGCAGGCAACTGGGGTGGACCGGAAGGGAGAGGGCAGCCAGCAGGAGCACTCAGTGTCAGGGGGCCATGGTCAGCACTGTGGTCCTTGTTCTAAGGCCAGTGGGAAACCATTGGCAAAGTTAAGTCAGGAGAGTGACATGACAAAATTTGTGTTTGTAAAGGAGTATTTAACCACTATCAGGTTGAAATCACCAGAGGCGGGTGGTTGGGTCTGTGCTGCTCCTGGTGGGCTACACTGAGGAGAGAGCACAGCATCTGCCCTGGGTGTTCCTATGGTGAATGATGGGTCTGCATCTGCCCAGGAGAAGATGGTGGGAAGGCCCAGCTTGGAGTCACCTCTGCTCTTTAGATCTGCCAAGGTTGTGAAATGAAGGGATGATCTGAAGAACAGTTTCAGAAAAAGAAAACTGGATCTGAATAAAAAGAGACATTTGTCTCTCAGTCCAGGCAGCGAGTGAAGTGGGTCTGAAGATTGGATTATGTAACTGGGATAGGCCCCAAGAAGATTTTCATCTTACTGGTGAAAGGGCCTACAAGACGGTGGGAAAAATTCCTGCTAAATTGATTAAATCCATTCCAATGCTCCTTCCAGAAAAAAAGTAACTGGAAGGCTATTCTGTGATGTGTTCAGAAAGAAAACCTATTTGTGACTATTTTGACTGATTTTTAAAAACTTGCCAACAAAACTCTGGTGTCAAAGATCTAACTGATGATACAGTAAATTTTTTAAATTCACTTTTCCTTTCAGGTCTCAATGAAGCCCTTAGTGCTTTAGCTAAACAATATAATTCCTACTAAGCTTCTAAGAGACCCCAGGAAATAGCTTCCCTGGCTGAATGCCTCTCAAAAACCATGCAAAAAGAAAAAGAGGCTAAAGCAGAAATGAGGAAAAGACTGCTAAACTTGTGGCCTTACATATTCAACAACTCAAAGCCTCACGTCAGCAAGTCCCACAAAATAGACAGAAAGCAGTCACTTTGTCTACTTCAAGGGGCATGATTTGCTTTTCCTGTAAAGGTCCTGACTATATAAAATGAGATTGGGAAAAATACAAACAATGGCTTCAGAAATACCCAAGTAAGGCAAGGAACCCCTCCTAAAACTCAGGACTCTCTGGGGGAAATTAGGGGGATTTTTTCCTTTCCTAACTAAGTAGAAGCTGGTCTTAAAATCAACAGCAAATTGATCCAAGCTCTAGTCAACACTGGAGCTCTGCTCTTGGTGCTTACCCTCAACTCCTTTTCAGACCCCCCCTCCTTAGAGTAATCAAACAATTGAAATAGTGAGGGTGACTAACCAAACTATGACCATCTTTAAGTCTGAAACAGTTTCTTATCAATTAGAGGCCCCTTGCCGGCCAACACAGTTTGCTGTTGTCCTCTCTGCCCCAATCCACCTGATAGTGAGAGACATTCTCAAAGACACCAAGCCCACATTTCTTTCACCCAGAAGGGAGATATCGTCTTAGAAGTCTCCCCAGCCAAGGTTTCATCCTCCAGTGTCACTCACATCTTCTCCCTGCTAGTTTCTAGCTATGCAGTTATCACTGAACACCCAGTTCTAAAACAGCTGCCTGAAACCCTTTAGGTGAAAGTGGATGCAGTTGTTGGCCTGTTCCATTCAGCATCGCTTATTTTTGTACAGTCCTCTTCCAAATTTGAAACAATGTTTCAATTCTGAAACTTAGGCTGATATAGAATCTATAGTCAGCAGTTTCATTTCCCAGGGACTCATAGTCCTCTACACCACTCCCTGTAACACATCCATTCTGCCAGGTCTGTAAGCCTAATATGAAGGGATGGAGATGCATCCAGGATCTTAGAGCTATCCACAACATTGTCTGTCCCTGATACCCTGTTTTGCTTAATCCACAACCACTCTTACCCACGATTCTCCCTGACACTGACTGTTTCTCCACTATTGATCTCTGCAGCACCTTCTTCAGTCCTCCTGTCAGCCCCAAAAGTCAGTTTCTTTTTGCCTTTGCTTGGAAAGGCTAACAATTTACATGGATGGTGCTTTCCCAAGGATACACCAAAAGCCCTTCCCACCATTCCCAGATTCTGCAGGCTGACCTAAAAGAAATAACCTTCCGAGATAATTCGACTCCATTACAATACATTGATGTCTTGCTTTTATGCTCCCTCTCTCAAAAGGCTTGCCACACTGACACTCGCCTCTTACTTTACCAGCTAGCCCTTAAGGCACACAAGGCTCGAAGACAAATGACATTTTTGCTGGGACTCCATCAAGCTCCTTGGGCATCAAGAGTAAACACTGACTTCACCTGCTTTCAAGGCATATATTCTTTTCCCTTGCCCAGTACTAAAAGGTAACTTAGAGGTTTCTGGGGACTTGTGGTCTGCCATAGAGCTTGGATCCCTAATTTCTCTTTGATGACACAACCTTGATATACTCTGCCTGAGGCTTCTTCTCAGACCCCCTCACTTTTACTACTGATGGCCAAAAAGCCTTTAAGAATATCAAGCATCAGCTGTCCTTGTCTCTCATGTTGGGACACCCTAATTATGACCTTTCTGTTTCCTTTCTCATTCATGAATGAGAAGGTAGCACTCTGGGATTTGTAACTCAAGCCCATGGGGGCCTGATAGGATCTCTTCTCTGTTTACATTCCTCACTCAGTCAAAGCCCTCTTCACCTCTTACCACACCCAACTCCTGCCAGTTGATTGACCTCCTAGATGTAAGTTTCTGTTCCTGCCCCAACCTATCATCCACAGCAACCTGCTTAACCGTGCTACTCTTTTACCTTCACAGAAGCCCTTAAAGATACCCTTATTTCTCCTCATATAGATTTAAAGGAAACTGCTTTACTCAATCCTGACTTTGTCTGATACACTGATTTTGTAGAGGCCCCATTGGCTCTTGACAGGCTGGATATGCAGTTGTTTCCTTGACAGAAACCAGAAAATGGGGGCCTGTGACTAACACCTGGTCCACCCAACAGGCAGAATAATATGTACTTGTTAGCCAGAGACAAAACTGCCGACATTTACACAGACAGCAGATATGCTCTGGAAACAGAGAGAATTTCTGACCTCTTCCAGATAGCCTATCAAAAGCAAGGATCATGTTTTGACACTTCTCCATACCATTCTGGCTCTTAGAGCCCTGTTTATTGAAATCCAAGGTTGCTCCTCTGAGAATACCAAAGATAGTAGAGGCAACCACCTAGTTGATGTTACAGCCAAGACTGCAGCCCTAAACGGTACCACTTTTCCTGTTATCCCTGTTTCCATTCAAACCCTACCCTTACCCATTGTACCTTCCAAAAAACTTTTCTCCAGACTCTCAAGGTCTCAAAAGATGTCCGCAGATGGCAAAAAAAAAAAAAAAAAGGAAAAATGGGCAAAACAGGGTTATACCTACAAATCATAATCTCAGTTATGGAAAAGGCTTAACATTCATCCTGTCCTTCCAGAAAATTTACAAAGGGCCACTCATAACTTTAACCATAACCTCACCCATTGGAGCCTTTACAAAATAATCAAGTGGGGAAAACAGTACAATTGGAGTCTTTTCCCAGTGGTTGCTTCTCAAGTCTATAAATGGTGCAAAATCTGTTCTTTGTATAATGCTGGGAAGCCCCCAAAGGCTGCCCCCAGAGAATTCCCCTTGCCAAGTGGCCCTTTTGCAAGCTGGCAACTTGATTTTATCCAAGTACCCCTCCTCACTTTGGTGCAAGTATGTACTTGAGATGATAGATATGTATTCCCATTGGGTAGAGGCCTTTGCTTACAAACAAATCATGGCCATATCAGCCAAAATTGTTTTTGAAAGAATTATCCCCACTTGGGAAGTTCCTACTGAACTCCACAGTGATTGAGGAACCTAGTTTACTAGCCAAGCATTAGAATGAGTTTGTGATGTCTGGCCTATTCTGTAACACTTCCATCCACCTACCACCCACAGTCTTCTGGGCTTGTAGAATGAATCAATGGAATAATAAAGAGCCCATTGCCTGAGATTACAAACACTCTTAATCTGCCATGGCCTAGGGCTCTCCCTCTAGCTCTATTGATCCTACTGTCTACCCCTTCTGGAAAACACCACCTCTCCCATTTTGAGATTGTCGCAGGCCATCCCATGCATTTAACTGAGGGAATGTTTTACCCTACTCAGTTACAAGGAGACCTCCTGACCTACTGCCAAGGACTCATTCAGGCTCTAACAACTCACCATAAACTGGTTGTGGAATCCTTCTATGGTCGTCTATCAAAAGATGAACTCTGAGATCATGACCTCTAGCTAGGAGACTTCATTTACTAGAAAAGGTGCCGCTAAAAAACTTCCTCAAGCCCCGCAGCAAAGGTCCATTCCTGGTACTCCTGACTCAACTATGTGTTGCTAAGTTACAGGTCATTGACTGCTGGATCCACATATCCCACCTACAAAAGGCACCTGCAGACGTCTGGAATTCAGCCCCAATACCCAATACCAAATGCAAGATGGCTGGAGCCCCAACACCAGGATGAGAAGAAGCCCACGGTTGCAGGAAACTGCTTCCCCCGGGACTCCAGACCAGGCCTATATCCAGATGAAAGCTTACACTCCCCTCATAGTGCTCATTACACTCATTGCTTTAGAAGCTTTCAGAGTTGTTACTAGCTTATGAAAGCAGGACTCATACCTTTGCTTTGCTTATTTAAATCTAATATACCCAGTCCTTTTGCATACCTCACAATTCTGTTAATGATAGAAGTGTACAGTCTTATGTATAGCAGACATTTCATGTCACACGAAAGGAATTCCATGTATTCCTATATTTAGATATCTGTAAACCTTCCTCGCCCAACCCTATTCAGGGTCCCTAAAACTCTTTCCTCTAGAATACATGATCCCCACTCCAGAAGGCATTGCCACTCGGCCTCTCGTCAGCCGGATGCTTTACTACCCTTTTAGAAGGGCAATAATCCTATTGAATTAAGGCTCCACCCTTACAACCTCATTTAACCTTAATTACCTTCTTCTGGGCCCTACCTCCAAGTCACCTTGGGGGTTAGGGCTTCAACCCATAAATGCTGGGGAGACACAATTCAGTCCATAGCAAACAGCGATGGAACACCATGTGTGTTCCCCTCACACATGCAGCTCTTCACTACTTCTCACTACAGCATATTTGAGTGCCTACTTTAAACACAGAGTGAGTTACCTGCCTCAGCCTGACTTATGTTTGCTACTGGCCATAGCACTGGCACCAGTTGTACCACTGGCAATGGCCCTGGCCCCTGCACACTCCATGGCATTAGTACCCCTATTCCCTGAAATCCTGGCTTGGACTTTGTCCTGATCTTCTCTCAGGGCCTCTTTGCACGCTGACCTGTAGGACCAGAAGTCAACGTGAATAATCTTGTCCGCAAACCCCAAAATGTACATGGTTTTGGGTTCAGTGTGGTCATGAGGGCCCCACAGGAATTTGTAGCATATAGGATCCCTGTTGGGCATCTGCCTCAAATTCAGATATTGTTGCGAAAAACATCTTCAACGAAAAGCTTTCTGGGCCTTTCAAAAATGATGTGCTTCCCCTCAGCATCTTCAACTCTCTCAGCATATTCCAGATGTCCTCTTCAGGAGCAAAGTTGCCCTCCATGAAAACTAGGTCTAGAATAACAGTTTGGAGCAAGCCCCAGTCTTTACTCACTCAGTCCCTCAGCAGAGGAAAGTTCCACTTTGTTGATGAGGATGTCACATTGCTTCCTGGCATCTGTGTTCGCCTCATTCAACTCAAGGCCAAAGAGTACTCTAGGCTCTCAGGGTCTTTGCTGAGGACCTCAGGGAAGTGATCCATGTGCTGTTGGATGATGTGCTTCAGCATTTCTGCCTTTTGGGCGGGCTCCTTCTTCTGGTTCTCGAGCAGCAGGAACACCTCCAACTCAGCCACATTACTGCTCAAGAGGTCCCTGGGCCTGAACTCAGAAAGGGGTGGGGCCCTTGCTCTTCCTCGTGGCTGCTTGCTCCCTCCCCTGAGCTGTTCCCTGAGGGAGGTAAGGCGGCAGTGGAGGTGAAACAGGGATTCCAAGGACATGGAGGAGCAATGAGTGTCCCACCAGCAGGTTTCCCCTTAGCGGCCTGTGATCTGATAACAGGAGAGTGGGGAGAAGGCCTCCTCTCAGCCTCAAGAGCCTGGTTCTCACCTCAGGCCTGGCAGTGTTTCTTCTGGGCTCTGCTTCAACTCTTCTGAGCCCCAAGCTTGACTCTGCTCAGGGGCCTTGGTAAGAATGTAGGCAGGAGGGCAGGACATGGGGCCCCAGAGGGGGAGCAGGGAGGAAGGAGGAGGATGGAGTGAGGGACACGTGAGGGGCCTCAGCAAGCAGTCTCTCTCATGGATTGAAGGAAGGCTGTCTCTGCTATGTGTGCTTTAAAATACTGACCCATGCTTTGGTCCTTCTGTTCACACTATTCCCTGAGACCCTAGAGGATAGAGTGAACTAGCTCCTCAGTAGCAAGCAGTCATTCTCTGGGCTTCCCAGCCTTGAGAGAGGAGCATCAGGTGGTGGCACATTCAGCCTGTATTCAGGGGTCATCACCTTCGCATTTGGAAGGGCCTGTCTTGCTCAATCTGAGGCTGTCCCCGTCAAACCCGCACACTCTCCACCCTCAACAGAGAAAGCTCAAGTTTATCCTTCAACCACAAACTCCCAAATACCAGCATTAGAATTAGGAGAGAATTTAAAACTGTCTCTCCCTACTTCCTGTGGAGGGGTGGGAATATCCAGGAGGACTGGGGTGGATTCATCCTTCTGGGGTGCACCTCAGTCTCATGAGTCATGGCTACCTAAATCCCTCATGCTCCTGGACACTGAGACTGTACTTGGCAGGATCCATGAAACACCTGAGCTCTATTCCTCGGTGCTGAAAGTGCTCACAGTGAGAAATGCCCTGCATACATTGTTGGCCTATACCCTGACACCTGAGACCCCAAGAAGGAGGTGGAGGGATGCCTCAGGCTCAACGAAGCCGTTCCCAGGAGCTGCTGAGGCTCAGGGATTACAGCAGGGATGGGACTCTGTGGGGTCTACCATGTGATAGGGTGAGTGGTCCCCTCCATTCTCGCTCAGGGTCTTCATTTTTGACTCCAAGCAGAGCCTGTACTCCCTGCCATCTGCCAACCTGAGGACTGTCCCCTCAGACTAAGGCTCTCACTTCCTATTATCTCTGAGAAGAGAGTGAGGGTGGGGGACTCTCAGAGTGAACAGCAGGGGCCAGACTATGCTGGTTCTCTTCTAATCTGAGGTGGTGGTCTCCTCAATTCTCAATAAGGGTTCTTACCTCAGCTTAAGGCAGGGCCTTAGCTCCATCCAATCTGCTGACCTAGGATCAACCCCTTCAAATCAAGCCCTCAACTCTATGAGAGTCTAGAAGAAGAAGCAACAGGGGTCTCAGCTAAATAGCCCTGCCCAGGGCCTCCGAGACTGAGGCCAGGGTGGGAGTTGTGCAGAGACCCCTCTGGTCAGGCATGGGAGGCCCCCTTAGTTTTTCTATTGTACCGTGTGGTAAAAGATTACATTGTCCAAGGAAATGCCTAGAGAAAAATCCTTGCCCAGAGAGAGGTCTGGCCGTGGCTCCTGGGAGGCAGTCTCTAAGCCCTTTGGATGTCTTGCCTGATCATCGTGTCCACGTTTATCTGGAAACCTTGGGCCGTGCTGGATAGGCTTTGCTGAAAATGACTTATGATGGCAGCCTTGAGTCACATGGTAGTAGCTCGGCCTCCAGAGGGGCTAACGACTGAGGTTAGTCACATGGGTTTTCAACCATATCGACCTAACTGAGCCTCAATAAAAACAATGGGCACAAAGGCTCAGGTGAGCTTCTGGAGTTAGCAATACTCCATGTGTACTGTCATACCTGGAAGTTAGTGCTGTCTGGGACTCCAAACAGAGAGGAACGCTGGAAGCTCTGTGCCTGGAACTCCCTGGGCTCTGCCCTATGTGCCTCTTCTCCTGGCTGATTTTAATCTGTATCCTTTCACTGTAATAATCCATAACCATGAGTATGCCAGCTTTCAGTGAGTTCTGTGAGTCCTTCTAGCACATTATCAAACCTGAGGTGGGGCTTGGGGACACCCGAATTTGCAGTTGGTGTCAGATGTGAGGGTGGTCTTGGGGGCTGCTGAACTTTGCAGGCCGCCACCGTGACTCCTGGTAGGATCTGAGATTCCTTCCTCTGTTGACCTGATGCCTTTGCTGTCAGGCCCTACCTCAGAGAAAACACAGAGGAGGAAGTGATCATGCCTGTCTTCCAGTAATCTCTACCCTGGGCCTCTGAAAGCAGATAGCACAGGTGAGGGTCTCTGCACCTTCTGGTTTGCTTGGTCTCCTCCATCCTCCCTCAGACTCCTCAGCTAGACTTCTAGGAGGACCTGGGTCTCTTTCTGCTCACTCGAGGCCAACCCCTTAGATCCAGTCTGAGCCACACAGAGAGCCTCTTTAGGAGAAAACCAGCGGAGGCCTCAGTGAGATAGCCCTACTGGGGGCCTTGCATGACTGACCACAGAAGTCAGATTTTGTGGGACCCCCTCTGTTCTGGGGTGGGTTGTGGCTTTCATCTTCATCCAGGGTCTGTGCCTTGATACCTGGCAGGGAATGGGTGGCCTCCCTTCTGCCTGCTGAACTGAGTCCTCCACCACCACTTACCCAAGGCCTCACCATCCTGAGACACCTACAGGGAAGCAAGGAAACATTTCATCTTGTTAGCCCTGCCCAGGCCTTCCAGAGCCGACAGCAGGGGCGGGACTCTGGCATCCTCTCTGCTCCAGAGTGACTGATCCCCTGAATACTCACTCGGGGTCCTCACCGTGACTCCTGGAATGGAACAGACTTTCTCTTTTCTACTAATCTGAGGCCTGACCCCTCAGACCATGGCTCTCAACTCCAGGAGACCTCTGATGGGGAAGTTGAGGAATCTCATCCTGCCTGGGGTCTCCAGGGGATGACAGCAGGGGCCAGCCAGATTCCAGGGCCCACTCTATCTGGCTTTAGTACAACATGGGTCCTCATGCCGGGGTCAACCCCTTGGCTGCAATCAGGGCCTGGGATCCATTGCTGATCTGAGGCTTCTGCTTCTAAAACCAACACCCTTACCTCCCAGTCTCCTGAGGAGGAGTGAGGATGCACTGCCAGAGTCAGTTGGCCTCCCCTTCCTGGGATGTTCCAGGGCTGACAGCAGAGCTGGTGGTGACGGAGCTCTATAGAGCCTCATTTGTTCTGAAGGTAAGAAAGTTTTCTGCAGGAATGAGTTCTGCTGCTTCTGCAGAATGCTGGCAGACTTGTTCTGTCTCTTTTCCTTTCCCTTCCCCTATAGCATGTATGTGTGTGTGTGTGTGTGTGTGTGTGTGTGTGTGTGTGTGTGTGTGTGTGTGACATTTTCATGTATATGGGGATTGATTTCTGGACCTGCTATCCTTTTCCATTAATCAATTTATCAGTTCCTAATCCAGAACCACACTGCTTAACTGCTACATTAACTTTGCTATCACTTAAGCCAATTCCCTGTTAATTATTTGCTTTTCTTCAGTCCGGTCTTGGCTTTTTTTTTTTTTTTTTTTTTTTTTTTTTCACTCTGTCGCCCAGGCTGGAGTTCAGTGGCACGATCTCGGCTCACTGCAACCTCCACCTCCTGGGTTCAAGCAATTCTTCTGCCTCAGCCTCCCAAGTAGCTGGGCCTACAGGTGTGCACCACCACACCCAGCTAATGTTTATATTTTTAGTAGAGATGGGGTTTCACCATGTTTGTCAGGCTGGTCTCAAACTCCTGACCTCAGGTGATCTGCCTGCCTCGGCCTCCGAAAGTGCTGGGATTACAGGCATGAGCCACTGTGCCTGGCCAGTCTTAGTTTTATAGCTGTTACATAGCTGTGTATTTATTTGTCCAGGTCACTTTTAAGTTCAATTATAATCCTAAACATGTTCTCATATCTCATGCAGGTTTTATTAGAATATGACATATTTATAAGTTCAGAATTTTCTTCGCCTTCGTTAAAGTTTTCATTTTCATTTGTTTAACAATGGAACCATTTTACCTATGTTTATTTGTAGATATATTATTATTTAAAATTACTGTTTGGAATGCACTCATTTTTTTTCTCTATTCTAATTTGTGATAGATGGCATATAGAAAACCATAAACTTTTGTATAGTTATTTGATATAATTCCCACTCAATATACTCTTGATATTTTTCCATTGACTCTCCTACATTTTATTTCTCTTGGTGGATGATGAAATTTTCTGAAAATGGTGATAAAATTTTGCTCTTCTATTCATTATTCATATCTATTCTTTTTGTTTCTTTCTTAGTGAATGGTGTAGGATCTGCAGTAAAGTCTTGAACAAAGTGGTGACATCAGGCATCCAGGTTGCTTGCCTTTGTTGGAATTATCCTGGTGTTTCACCATCTAATACATTGTTGCCTTTTAATTCTTATGCCTATCAAGTTAAACATGCTTTGTTTTGTTCCTAATTTACATAAGAAAGTCGTTTAAAAAGTCATTTTAAAAATTCAACATTCAATCTTAACGAAATTTCTCATTAATAAGAATAAGAATTAATAAGAATGAGAAATTTTGTTAAGATTGAATGTTGAATTTTTAAAATGACTTTTTTTGTCATTGATCCAAGTGGCATTCCCCCCTCCCCCACCTTCACCCAAAGTCATGGGTCTGGTGTTTCTGCACATCTTCTGAACAAATGGCATTTACAGCTTTGTTTGAGGATATTTGCAAAGCTGTTCCAGGTCAGGAATTGTATTTGCTTACATTCCAGTGTAATAATGCTTGAGTCTCCTCCCCAACCCAGAGACATTTCAAGGAGATAAAGTTGATGTCACTCTCTCAGTCAAAGGGCAGATTTGTTTCCAAACCAGAATAATAATGATAATGGCTTCCTCCAGGGCAACATTGGGTCAGGTTTGCTAGCAGTGCCCTTATAAGATTGGGCGATTTCTAAGCTCAGAATTCCTCAGCAGTGACACAGACCACCAGGCAGGACTTGGGGAACCACAGCAACTGATGTAAACATGAAGCTCATGTGGCCTGCCATGTAATGCATAATAAAGTGTCCAAATCCATTTGAACTCATTGTCTCCTTACTCTCCGTACTTATGGAAATGTGCTAAGCCAGCCTAACGGCTCCTTGAGTACTTGACTCAAATATTTAGAGATGTTAGAATTTTGGGGTGAAGAACAATTTTGTGGAATCTGTCAGCGCTAAACCACTTAAGAAAGATGGAGAAAGAGAGTTATATGAAAATCAGAGCTCGGTACTTTTCACTATTTGGAAAATGAAATGAAATATTGAGGCAGGATGAACATATTTAGCAATAAAATAATTTTTTGTTGTTTTTCTTTCAACTTATATTCGGGGGTACTCATGCAGGTTTGTTACACAGGTATATTGTGGGCTGCTGAGGTTTTAGATATGATTAAATTTGTCACTCAGGTAGTGCGCATAGTTCCCAATGGGTAGTTTTTCCACCCTTGCCCCTCTCCCACCCTCCCCATTCTTATAGTCTTTAGTGTCTATTGTTTCCATTTATGTTCATGTGCACCCAATGTTAAGCTCCAACTTGTAAACGAAAACAAGTGATAATTGGTTTCCTGTTCCTGCGTTAGTTTGCTAAGGGGAACGGCCTCCAGCTGCATCCATGTTGCTGCAAAGGACATGATTTCATTCTTTTTTATGGCTGTGTCGTATTCCATGGTGTTTATGTACTACATTTTCTTTATCCAGTCCACCATTGATGAGCATTTAGGTTGATTTCATGACTTTGCTCTTGTGAATAGTGCTGCGATGAACAACATATGGGTGCATGTGTCTTTTTGGTAGAACAATTCATTTTCCTTTGGGTATATCCTCAGTAATGGAACTGTTGGGTCAAAAGATGGTTCTATTTTTAGTTCTTTGAGAATGAAAGCAATTTTAGAAACTGCC
>NW_026652282.1:45375598-45432589 GCF_009828535.3 Hylobates moloch
AAAAAAAAAAAAAAAAAAGAAGAAGTGCTAAAGAGAGTCTTCAATTAGCAAGAGAAAGTTGCTAATGTGCAACAAGAAATCATCTGAAACTGTAAAACTCAATGATAAAAGTAAGTACACAAGCAAATTTAGAATACTCTGATACTGTAATTGTGATGTGTAAACCACACTTATTTTAGTGTGAAGAGTAAAACACGAATCTTTCAAAACTGATGATACCTACTAAATCTACTGCTTAATAGATAAATAATATAAAAAGAATTGAGGCAACTGCAAATATGTGGGTTGATAAAGTGTAGAATTGTTTAGTTGTTGCTTTGTTTTTTTCCTTTTGATCAAAGTTATCACCAGTTGAAATAACTTCTAATAAATCCATAGAGATATTTTTGTAAGCCTCATGGTAACCACAAGCAAGAATCTGTAACAGATATGCTTAAAAGTAAAAAAATTAATAAGGAATTAAAACATGCCACCAGTGAAAAACACCTAACCATACAGGAAGACAGTTAAAAAAAGACAGAAAGGAAGAGAAGAATTATAAAACAACCAGAAAATAAGTAATAAAATGGCAGTAGAAGGTCCTTACCTATCAATAATTACATTGAATGTAGATGGACTGAATTCTCCAATTAAAAGACAGAGTGAAAGAATAGGTAAAACCAGCACCTAATTATATGCTCAATGTTACTTCACCTAAAAAGACACACATAGACTTGAAGTGAAGGAACAGAATAAAAGATATTCCATTAAAATAGAAACACAAAACAAGCAGTAGTAACTATGTTGCTATCAGATAAAATACACATGAAGTCAAAAGCAGTAAAATGTGACAAAGAAGTTTCATTATGTAATGGTGAAGTGGTCAGTTCAGCAATAAGATATAATGATTATAAATATATATGCACCCAATACCAGAGCACCCAAATATATAAAGTAAATATTGATAGATTGAAATACAATAATAATAGTGGAATTCAACACCCCATTTTCAGCATTGGACAGGTCATCCAGACAGAAAATTGACAAAAAATCAGAGTTAAACTACACTCTAAACCAAATGGATCGAACTGACTTTTGCAGAATGTTTCATCTAACTGCTACAGACTTCACATTATTCTCTTGAGCATGTGAAACATTCTGCAAGATAGATCATATGTTATTCCAAAAAACAAGTCTTAACAAGTACGGATACATTAAAATAACATCAAGTATTTTTTCTGACCACAACACTATGAAACTAGAAATCAAAAACAGGAGGAATTTGGCAAATTCACAAATACATGAAAATTAAACAAGATGCTCCTAAACAACCAAAGGGTCAATGATGCAACTAAAAAGAACAGTTTTAAAATTTCTTGAAACAAATAAAATTGGAAACACAACATACCAAAACCTATGGTAAGCAGCAGAGGCAGCACTAATAGGGATGTTTATAGCAATAAATGTTTGCATCAAAAAAGTAGAAAGACCTCAGATTAACAACCTAATTACGAACCTCAAGGAATTAGAAAGCAAGGACCTGCCAAACCCAAAATTAGTAGAAGGAAAGGAATAATAAAGATTAGAGCAAAACATAAATAAAATTTAGACTAAAAAATACAAAATATCAATAAAGCAAAAAATTACTTTTTTGAAAAGATAAACAAAATTGACAAACTTTTAGATAAAGAAAAAAATTGAGAGTGGTGAGAGCAACATGGCCGAATAGAACCCTCCAGTGATTGTCCCTATGCAGGAGCACCAATTACACAACCCTCCGTTTAATGTAGCACCTTATAAGAACCAAAAAAATCAAGTTAGTAATCACAGCACCTGCTTTTAACATAATATCGAGGAATGAGGTTTTAAGAATTTAGGAAACATAGTTTTGCATTGAATACACCACCAGTCCTTAATGCCCCTGCAGTGTCGTGCAGAGATAATCTGTGCTTTGGAGAAAGACAGTGAAGTGATTATGGGACTTCGCTTTGGAATTCAGTGCTGTTCTGTCACAGTGGAACACAAAACAGGACATAATTCTGCTGGTGCCCACAGTAAAAGCAATTAGATCAGCCCTAGCCAGAGGCAAATTCTTAGACTCAGTGGGCAGAACTCAAGTTCTGGCTGGCTCCATCACTGGCTAAAGTTGCCTGCAGCTCAGAATAAATTTGAGAGGCAGGCAGGCCCTGGTGCTGCACTGGGCTCAGAGGCAGTGGACTTGGGGTGTGCACCACCCAGTGAGACACCAGCTGTGGTGGCCATGGGAGTACCTATGTCTCCCCTCCCCAAACTCCAGGCAGTGCAGCTCGAGAAGAGATTTTTTTCTGCTTTGGGAAAGGAGGGGGAAGAGTCCAGAGGATGTTGTCTTGCAACTTGGGTACCAGCTCAGCCACCATAATGTAAAGTACCAAGCAGATTCCTGAAGCGCCTGATTCCATGCCTTAGATCCTAGATGGCATTTCTAGTCCTACTCCGGGCCAGAAGGGAATCTGCTGCCTTGTTGGGACAGACCCAGTCCTGGCAGAATTCACCACCTGCTGACTAAAGAGCCCTTGGGCCTTGAATCAACATCAGTGGTAGCCAGGTAGTAGTTGCCACAGGCCTTGAGTGAGATCCAGCACTATACTGACTTCAAGTATGATTCAGCAGCAGCAGTGGCCATGGGAGTGCTGTCATCACCCCATCCCCTACTCCAGGGAGCCCAGGATGGAGAGAGACTCCTTCTGGTGAGTAAAGGGAAGAGAGGGAGAGACTTTGATTGCTCAGGGAATTCTCCTTGATCTTACCCAGACCCACCAAGAGGGTGCCTCTAGGAGTCCGCAAGAGTCGTAGCATTACTGGGTTTGAGGAGCCCCCTAGTGCTAATATGACTGCAGTGACTAGAGGCTTACATTACAACACTCAATTCCCTTCGAATACCTGGAAAGCCTTCTCACCAATAATGGGTACAAATAAGCCCAGACTGCTGAGAATGGAATGAATACCTAGATCTTCAATGCCCAGACATCAACGAATATCCTCAAGCATCAGGAATATCTAGGAAAATACGACCTCACAGGACTAATTACGTAAGGCTCCAGTGACCCATCCCAGAATGATGGACATATGTAAACTTTCAGACAGACAATTCAAAATTGATGTCTTGAGGAAGTTCAATGAATGTTAAAGACCACACAAAGAATGATTTCAGAATTCTAGCAAATAAAATTAACAAAGAGATTGAAATAATTTTTAAAAATCAAACAGAAATAATGCAGCTGAAAATCGACAAACTGAAAAATGAATTAGACTCTCAACAACAGGAGGATTCTTTCCTCCTCTCAAGCGGAGGAAAGAATTAGTGAGCTTGAAGAAAGGTCATATAAAAAACACACTCAGAGGAGAAAATAATACAAAATAATAAAGCATGTCTCCAATATCTAAAATAGTCACAAAACAGCCAATTTAAGAGTCATTGGCCTTAAAGAGGAGGTACAGAGAAAGATTGGGTTTAAAAAGTTTATTCAAAGAAATAATAACAGAGAAATTTTCTAACTCAGAGCCAGATATCTATATCCAGGTATGAGAAAATCATAGAACGTCAAGCAGATCCAACCCAAATAAGACTAGCTCAAGGTATTTAATAATCACACTCTCAAAAGTCAAAGATCAAAAAAGATTTTAAAAGCAGCAAGACAAAAGAAACAAACTATAAAGGAGCTCTGATGTCTGGCAGTAGACTTCTGAGCTGAAACATTACAGGCTAGCAGAGAGCAGGATGACATATGCAAAGTGATGAAGAAAAAAAAAACCTTCCACCCTAGAGTATTGTATCCAGCAAAATATCCTTCAAATATAAAGGAGAAATAAAGATTTTTTCAGACAAACAAAAGCTGAGGGATTTTATCAACACCAGGCCTATCCTACCAGAAATGCTGAAGGGAGTTCTTAAGTGTGAAAGAAAAGGACATTAATGAACAACAAATCATCTGAAAGTATAAAACATACTGCTAATAGTAAGTGCACAGACAAATCCAGAACACTCTAACACTGTAATTGCAATGTGCATACCACTTATATTTTGAATAGGAAGACTAAAAGACAAACCTAACAAAAATAATAGCTATGGCAACTTTTTGAGACTAGAGTCAAAAACTTTACAATTCTACCTGGTATTCTATTGTATTGCAGCTGAGCTGGCACTGAAACCGCAAGACAAAGGTTTTGCCACTCTTTGCTCCCCTTTTCAAAGGCAGAGGAGCCTCACCCCATAGCCACTGCCACCCATGGCCACGAGGAGTACTACTAGACTATCACTGATGTTCTCTTAAGGCCCAAGATCTCTTAAATCAGCCTGTGCTGAATGCGGCCTGGCGTGGGACTCACCCTTCAGGACAGTGGACTCCCCTCTGGTCCAGGGCATGTCCAGAAATGCCATACCAGGGTCAAGTCCTGGAATCGGGGACCCCAAGAACCCACTTGGTGCTCCACCCCCCTATGGCTGAGCTGGTACCTAAGGTACAAGGCAAAGCCCCCTTTACTTTTCCCTCTGCTTTTCTCAAGAAGAAGGAGGTTTGCTCCATAGCCACCATAGCTGGTAATGTGCTGACTCTCACCTGAAGCCAGCAAGTCTCAGAGGCTCACCCGCGGCCCTTGACGTAGTACTTGGGTGTCACTGCTGGTTATTAAGGGCCCAAGGACTCTTCCGTTAGCAGCTAATGAATGCTGACAGGACTGGAAGGCAGCAATTCTGTTCTGGCCCAGGGTGTGTCTAGAAATGTCATCTGGGAGCTAGGGCCTGGAAAGGGGCCCTCTTGACTGACCACTACACTATATTGCTGCGGCTGAGCTGGTATCCAAGACGCATGACAAAGTCCTCCCCACCTTCCCTTTCCTCTCCTCAAGCAGAAGGAAAGGATCTCTTTTGGAGCCCCGAGCTGTGCAGGCTGGGTTTAGGGGAGAGGTGATTCCAGCACTTTCTTGGCTGCCCCAGCTGTGGCATGCCCCCCGCCCCGAGTCCACTGTCTCTGGGCCTAGTTCAGCCCTAGGACCCACCTATGAGCCTCAGTCCTTATGGCCTGGACTGCCTTTCAACTTTACTTAGAGACCAAGAGCACTTTTGGCCCTCAGTGGTTAGATTTGCAGGCAGACCGCAGTTGCCCTCTGGTTAGGTCTCATTTAAATGCTCCCTCTGTGAGTAGGTGTCAGCTGAGCTTGGTCCAATTTTTTTTTTTTTTTTTCTGCTCTAACAGACTAGCACTGAGTTCATTGCCTCACAATTGCTGTGTTCTCTCTCCCCTACACCCAAAGATGCTGTCAACACCACGCTGCTGCTTCTAGGGGTTTGGGGAGGGGTCGCATCTGTGATTCAGGACTGTTTTTTCTATCTCTTCAGTGCCTCTTTCAGTGATATGAAGTTAAAGCCAGTGATATGAAATTAAAATTGTGAGTGCTTACCTGATTTTTGGTTCTTGTAAGGTGTTTTTCTTTGTAGATAGTTGTTAATTTTGTGTCTTTGTGGGGGGACAATCAGTGGAGCTTTCTATTCTGCCATATTGCTCCACCTCCTTCAGCCACAATGGAATATCATTAGCCATACAAAGATGAAATCCTGTCATGTGTAGCAACATGGATGAGCCTGGAAGACAGACAGTACGTTAAGTGAAATAAAACATGCACAGAAAGACAAATATCGCATGTTCTCACTCAAATGTAGGGCTAACAAATTAATCTCATGGAAGTAGAGAGTAGAATGGTGATTATTAGAGTTTGGGCAGGGTAGGAGGAAGGGGAATGAAAAGAGGTTGTGTTCAGGCACAAAAATACAGTTAGAAGGAAAAAATAATTTCTAGTGATCAATAGCACAGGAGGTTATAATTTATTATATATTTCAAAATAGCTAGAAGAGAAAGTTCCCAGCAGAAAGAAATGATAAATGTTTGAGGTGATGGATATTTCAATTACCCTGATATGATTATTGCACATTGCATGTATCAAATTGTCACATGTATCACACAAATATGTACATTATGTCTCAATAAAACATGTGAACACAGAAACATGTATAAGAATATTCACTGCAGCCTTGTTTGTAAAAAGTGGACATTTCTAAACATCCTAGGTGTCTATCAATCAGAGAATAATATGTGGTTGTTTAAAGAATGTGCTATCTCTACACCTTGTCTTGAATTATTCTCCAAGACACGTTCAGTGAAACAAAGCAAACTGTTCAATGATGTGTTGGTCTGTGTACTCTGAGAAGTGAATGACAAGATAAGATTAAAGGTCATTTATGCTCCCTGTAGGAGGCCTGTGACACACATTCTCCTGGCCACCACTGTCCACTACTTACACAACACAGATCAACTTGTTTACTAAGGTTTGGGGAACATCCTCAGTTCAGGATGACTGTACATGTACATTCATAGTTACAAGGGGGAAGAGAGTACTAGGAGGCACCAAAGTGAATCACCCGGGCTTCACACATATTTCTCCCTGCCCACATTGTGTTGTTGTAACCTTATCCCCTCCTCCTGATCAGGAGCCTGCCAGTATGGTGACTCCTCTTTGCACCTGCTAGCTTCTGAGTACCAGTCCCAAATGATGATAGAAGATGTAGAGAAGTTATACCATGTAGTTCAATGGGGCACTTTCTGTGTTCCCCAAGAAGAGTGAATCAGAAAGTCTCTTTGGAGCCAAGACCTCCAACAGTGCAGAACACAGAGTTGTGAGTACAAAATTCCACAATGGGTGATCAGAAGTGATGGTAAGTGGGGCCACTCTTGCCTCTACCGCTAGGTTCCTGGACCCATGTGTCCTCCTTACTGAGGTAAAGGCACCTTATAAGTTTTCTGATTTAATACATACACTGGTTCCCGAAAGATGGCAGCCCATCCTCCCAGAGTGTTTCCTCTGAGTTGTGCTTCAGTTGTGCATTGAGATTGTTCTAATTGAGAAACTATAAAATGAAGAGAAAACTAAATCTAAAGCTAGTAGAAGGAAAGAAATAACAAAGAATAGAGTGGAGAGAAATGAAATAGAAAGTTAAAGAAACAACAGAGTTGTAGCTCAACTTACAACTTAAAAAAAGAAAAGACACAAATAACCATAAGCTGAAATGAAAGTGAGAACATTACTACAGACATTACAGAAATGAAAATGATTATAAGAGAACACTATGAATAATTGTATGCCAACAAATTAGATAACCTGGATTAGAGAAATCCCTAGAAGCACATAAATTACTTAAACTGACTCACAGAGAACGAGAAAATCTCAAAAGACCTATAACAAGTATAGATACTGAATCAGTAATCAAAAACCTCCCAAGAAAGAAAACTCCAAGCCAAGGTGGCCTTACTCATGAATTCTACCAAATATTTCAAACATAGTTAACACCAATTATTTTAAGATTTTTCAAAAAATTGGAAGATGAAAGAACACTTCTTAACTCATTCTATGAGGCCAGCCTGCATTACCCTGACACAAAAAGCAGATACAGGGAGCATAAAAAAGAAAGCTATAGACCAATATCCCGTATTAATATGGATGAAAAAAAGTCAACAAACGAGTAGCAAATTGAATCCAACAGAATATTAAAGGAATTGTATACGATGACTAAATTGAATGTGTTCCAGAAATTCAAGGGTATTTCAACATACAAAAATCAATCAATGTAATACACAACATTTATATAATGAAGAAGAAAAACCACATGATCATGTCAATGGATTCAGAAATGCATTAAAAATCTATCGTGCTTTTATGATAAAAACATGCAGCAAACTAGGAAATCATGGAAGCTACCTCAATATTATAAAGGCCTTTTATGACAAATTCACAGCTAGGATCATACCCAATGGTGAAAGATTGTTTCCTCTAAGATTAGGAACAAGACAAGGATACCCACTTTAACCACTTCTATTCAACATACTACTGGAAGTTCCGGGAAGAGCAATCAGGTAAGATACAAGAGTAAGTAATCCAAATTCCAAAAGAGCAAGTAAAATTATCTGTATTCATGGATGATAAGATCTTGTATAGAGAAATTCCTAAGAAAAGTCCACAAAATTTTAAGGTTCATAAATTCAGGAAAGTTGAGGATACGAGAAAAACACACAAAAATCACTTTTGTGTTTGTACACTAGTACCAGAATCTGAAAAGGAAATTAGTAAACCAATTCCATTTAAAATAGCATCCAAAAGAATACAATACTTACAAATAAATTTAATCAAGGAGGTGAAAGACTTGTACACTGAAAACTACAAAAGATTGCTGAAAACAAAAGAAAACCTAAATAAATGGAAAGCTATCTCATGTGTATGGACTGGAAGACTTAATATTGTAAAGATGACAATACAGTTTGGGTGGGGTTGCTGACGCCTGTAATCCTAGCACTTTGGGAGGCTGAGATGGGTGGATCACTTGGGGCCAGGAGTTCGAGACCAGCCTGGCTGACATGGTGAAACCCTGTCTCTACTAAAAATACAAAAAATTAGCCGGGCATGGTGGCAGGCGCCTATAATCCCAGCTACTTGGGAGGCTGAGGTAGGAGAATCGCTGGAACTTGGAAGGCAGAGGTTGCAGCGAGCCAAGATCGCGCCATTGCATTCCAGCCTAGGTAACAAGAGCAAAACTGCATCTCAGGGGGAAAAAAGAAAAGAAAAGAAAAGAAAACAAAACAATACTACCCAAGGCAATCTACAGATTCAATGCAATAACTATCAAAGTAGCAATAGGATTTTTTATTTTTGCAGAAATGGAAAAGCCAATCCTAAAACTCCCATGGAATTGTAAGGGGCCCCAATTCTCTCAAACATTCTTGAACAAAAAGAAAATAATTAGAAGACTCATATTTCCTGATTTGGAAACTTAATAGAAATCTACAGTAATGAAAACAGCATGATACTGGCATATGCATAGACATATAAATCAACAGAATAGAATTGAGATTCCACAAATAAGCACATACATCTACAGACAACTGATTTTTGACGAGTGTGTCAAGTTCATTCAATGGAAAAATAATGCTCTTTTTAACAAATGGTGCTGATACAACTGGATAGCCACATGTAAAAGAATGAAATGGGACCCCTAATCACACTATGTATAAAAGATAACCAAAAAGGGATCGACAACCTTAATATAAGAGCTAAAGCTATTAAAAATTTAGAAGAAAACATATGGGTAACTATTCATGGCCTAGGATTCAGCAATGGATTCTTAGACATGACACAAAAACCATGAGCAACAAAAGAAAAACAGATATATTGTACTTCATTAAAATTAAAACCTTTTGTGCATCAAAGGTTATTATCAAGAAATTGAAAAGAAAATCTGTAAAATGGGAGAAAATATTTGCAAATCATACATTTCTTACAAGCATTTATTATCCAGAAGATGTAAAGAACTCCTGCAACTAAACAACAAACAAACAAGCAACCCGATTTTTAAAAATGACATAGGACTTCAATAGACATTTTTCAAGGAAGATACAGAAATGACCCATACGCACATGATAAAACCTCAACATCATTAATCATTAGTGAAATGCAAGCTGAAACCAAAATGGGATATCACTGCACCTTCTAGGATGTCCATATTTAAAAAAAAATGAAAATAACCAGTGTTGGTGAGGATTTGGAGAAACTGGAATGCTCATCCATTACTGGTGGGAGGGTAAAGTGGTGCAGACACTGTGGAAAAAAATTGGGTGTTTCCTCAAATAGGTAAGCATAGAGCTATATGATCCAACAATTTCACTCCCAGGTAATTAGTGAAAAAAAAAAAAGGTAAAGAATAACTTGAACAGATACTTGCATGTCCGTGTTCATTATAACATTATTCCAAAAAGTCAAAAGGTAGAAACCCATGTTCATCAACAAATGAATGCATAACAAAATGTAGCATACACATACAATGGAATATAATTCAACCACAAAAAGGAATGCATTTCTGATTGATACATGTTACAACATGGATGAAACTTAAAAACAATTTCCCAAGTGAAATAAGCCAGACACAAAAGGACACATATGTTATGATTCTGCTGTTACGAATTCTCTAGAATGGGCAAATTGATAGAGACAGAAAGTACATTTGTGGTTTTCAAGGGCTAGGGGGCGAAGGCAATGAGGTGTTACTGATTAATGGGTATGGAGTTTCTGCTTGGAATGATGGAAAAGTTTTGAAAATAAATAGTAGTGATGGTTGTGCAGCATTGTGAATATTACTAATGCTACAGAATGGTACACTTAAAAATTATAGCCCAAATGCCTTTCAAATGTTATTGGATAAGCAAATTGTGGTACATCCATACAATGGAATACTACTCAACAGTAATAGTAAACTATTTGATACGCACAACCCTTAGAACAATCTCAAAGGCATTATGCTGAGTGGGAGAAGTCCATCTCAAATGATCACACTCTGTGTTATTCCATTTTTGTAATTATTCTTGAAGTGACAAAATTATACTGATTAAAAAGATATTGCTAGGTTCCAAAGCTTAGTGTTGGAGGGAGAGTTTGGCTGTAAAAGAGGAGCAACCAGAACAGTCTTTGTTGTGGTAAAACACTTCTATATAATGACTGTGATGATGGTTACACAAATATGTACAAATGACAACATCTCATACACATATATGCCATAAGAAAGTATATATAGGAATGTGAAACCAGAATAAGGTCTGCAAGTGAATTGATGGTATGGTGCCATTATAGATTTTCTGACTTTTATAATACACCAAGATTATGTGTCATGGTTATGTTATATTTTGGGGAAGCTGGGTGAAGGGTGAAAGGTACAGTGAATTCTCTGTATTATTTTTGCAATTGCCTGTGAGTCATTTTTTTCAAGATAAATAACATATAAACATAAGAAAGAAGGCAAGATTGCAAAATATTTGATAAACTATACTTGATGATGCTCTTCAGTAAAGAGGAGGTAATGTTTTTGTCAAGGAAAGCAGCAATAACTTCGACCTATAAATACCTATACAAGTTATCGCAACACTTTACTTCAGGAAATGAAGCTCTAATTCCATTGTGACTATATCGTACATGCAATAATTTTTGGAATGCATAGTACTACCTGATAGGGAGAGTGATAAGAAAAATCTGGTCTAACATAACTAAATTTCATTTTGGGTTTAATATGAACAATTATTAGCCAAAATTCAGAATCCATCTAGTTTTTACATTTTGTTTTCAGGAGATGACCATTAACCAAAAAAACTTACAGTAGGCAGCTTGGAAAATGATGGCAACATCAGAAGCCCCTTTGAGACTAGATGGATGCCTTACCCATTGCGAAGGGCTTTAACACTTGGCCTGCCTCCCTTCCTGTCTCCCTTTCATTGGCGTCTATTCCTGAAAAAGAGCTGCCAACCAGAACCACCTATTACCTGGCATATGGGAGGCAAAAGGCCTGTCTGAGAGACTCACACAACTGACATCTGAGCAAGGGTGTTGTATTCATTGTTTTCTCCATGGGGAGGCGCCAGTAAATTACTAAGAGAATTCTAAAAATATTTCCTCAGGTATTGTCTCCTGGTCAATGTTCACATAGTATTTAGTTGAGTTTTATAATACAGTAACAACCAACAATGTAGGCAGTAGTCTGAAGCAGCTCTATGACTCAGATCCAGCCTCTCTTATCTACAGACCAAAGCCAGTACTGTTTGCCCGGGGCCCACACAGTGACCCAGCGGGAGCCCTCCCACAGACCTGGAGGAAGCCACCCCTGTGTGTAACCAGGCTACAGACTTTCAATGTATGGGCCCTGAAGTGGACCCTAATCCCAGCACCAGCCCTACTGACCAGATCCTGAAAGCAGTCAAGTTCACCTAGAGACCAAACTGGATTCAGGCCCTCTTGAATTAACAAGCCCACCAACCACAGACCCTGCTTGCAGAACTTGTAGCAACTACATGTCATTGCTCCCTCCCCACTCAACTGTGATCCTGGAGGCAATCTCATCAGACTGAGGACCCAACAGGAGATGGTCTTTATCAGTCAAAACCAGTCCATAAAGACTGGGGTTGGCTCCTTCAAATTACAGACACCAATAAATGTCTACAGGGATCACAAAGAATAAGGCAAATATAACAGCACCAAAGGAAACAAATGAAACTCCAGTAAACTACCAAAGAATTTGAAGTCTATAAATTGCCTAAAAAAGAACTCAAAATAATCATCTTAAACAGAATTGTGATTCATGACTTAAACAGACTAAAAAACAAAAAACATATGATCATCTAAATAGATGCAAAAAAGCATTTGATAAAATTCAACATCCTTCATTATATATAATATATCATGCCATTCTCTTTTCCAATTTGAATACCTTTTATTTCTTTCTCTTGCCCGATTGTGCTGGCTAGGAATTCCAGTGCCATGTTGAATAGGAGAGGTGAAAGTAGGCATCCTTGGCTTGTTCCAGTACTTAGGAACTGCTTTGAACTTTTCCCTGTTTGGTGCGATGTTGGCTGTGGGTTTTCATAAATGGCTTTCATTATTTTGAAGTATGTTCCTCCTCCGTCTAGTTTGTTGAGGATGTACATCATTAGTTTCTTTCTATTACTAGATATTGGCAATGTTTATTATAAATGCAGTTTGAGTTTTTTCATACACTTTGCTATGCTGTATAATTAGCTATACTTGAGTTTTATCAAACACTGCTATGCTGTATGATTAAATTCATTAGATAATCATATGATTTCCATGCTTTATTCCAATAATATAGTGGATTATACAAATTTATTTCTTAATAGAGCTATCTTGGTCTTGATATATTCTTTTGTGTATACATTGCTGAATTAATTTACCAACGTTTTCTTGAGGATTTTCCACTTATTTTTATCAGTGTGATTGATGTCTTATTGCCCTTTATTTATGTGCCCATTGTCATATTTACTATCAAAATTATCATTATCACATGATATAAATTGGGAAATGTTCTTTCTTTCATATATTCCTTAGGAGACTTTGTATAAAATTGAGATTATTTTCTTCTGTAATATTTGGTGAGCCTAGCGTATTTTATTATTGCTTTTACTGTTTGGGGGAAGTATTTTAAATTACTCACTCATTTATTTTAATGGCTATAGGTCTATTCACAATTTCTGTGTCTTCATGAGTCAAGTTTGTTGAGTTATATTTTTCTAACATTTGTTAATTCACTACATTAAAATGTCCAAATGTATTTGTCAGGCCTCTGAGCCCAAGCTAAGCCATCAAATCCCCTGTGACCTGCACATACACATCCAGATGGCAGGTTCCTGCCTTAACTGATGACATTCCACCACAAAAGAAGTGAAAATGGCCTGTTCCTGCCTTAACTGATAACATTGTCTTGTGAAATTCCTTCTCCTGGCTCATCCTGACTCAAAAGCTCCCCCACTGAGTACCTTGTGACCCCCACTCCTGCCCGCCAGAGAACAACCCCCCTTTTTCCTTTACCTACCCAAATCCTATAAAACAGCCCCACCCCATCTCCCTTCCCTGACTCTCTTTTCAGACTCAGTCCACCTGCACCCAGGCGAAATAAACAGCTTTATTGCTCACACAAAGCCTGTTTGGTGGTCTCTTCACACGGACGCGCATGAAAGTATTGTTATAAAATGTTACATGTTTTCTCATAATCCTCATTTATCCCTAGATATATCGCTCATACACAAAATGTGTATGAAATATAAATATGTGTGTAAAAATGAACGCTTACAGATCATTACCAAGGTAAAGAACTAGAACATCGCTGGCATTCTCAAAGTCCCCATGTGCCTCTTCCTGGCATCTTTCACCCTCACTCCTTGAGGTGACCACTATACTTTTTTAGTAATTACTTCTTTGCTATGCTGTATAATTTTCCAACCACATATGCATCTCTGGAAAAATAGAGTTTCATTTTCCACATTTCTTAGATATATATGAAAGTTATCAGAAGGTATGCATAATTCTGTGTCTGGCTTCACCTACTCATCATTATAGTTGTAAAAATCATTTTCATTATTGTTCCCTAGCATTCCATTATATTAATAGGCCAAAATGCATCTATTTATCCCTCTGTTGGTGAACATTTAATATTCAAATCGAACAGTCAATTTCCCATGGTCTGCAATGCCAAATTATCATTAATGAAGTATGTCATATGCAAATGAGTCTGTGTCAGCACCATGCCAACTTCACACCTGGTTCTTTCTAAAATGAATCTTTTTCATGAACATTTGAATATTATATAAATTTTAGAATCGGTTTACTAATTTCCACACACTAAAATACAGAGTTTTTTGGATTGCATTGAATACATAGATCAACTTTGGGAGACTATGCATTTCAAAACTATAGAATTTTCCAGGCCATTTACATGGACTATCTCTCCATTTATTTGTTCTCTCTCACTAGAGCAAAATTCCATGGCAGCTATGGTGGCCACCCTAGGATGGCCTGCACTCTGGCAATCCTTCTGTATCAACAGGATCTGTGGACCTCCAAACACAATCTCCTGAATACCCAGCAATACAAAAAGGATCAGCATGAAGCTCACTCTGACAGGATGAGGGAACCACCCATGGGAGCCAGAAAAACCTAGGAACCTGATTGGTACTGGATCTAAAGTTATGCTCATCTCCCAGGAACTTGATCTGCATAGTCACTGAGGTCATCAGTCACAGGGTTTTGCCCCTCTATTTACCCACCTCATGCAGCTTTGCACTTTCTCCCTTGCTCCTTGCTGCTCATGGCCTTCCTTAGCTGCCTGTCACTTCTCACCCCTCCACCCACCACATATCCTCAACCCCACAGGAGGGAGATACACTGTAGATAAAAAAGGAAAGACCCGGCCATTGCCAGCAATAAATAGCTCACTGTACTGGTATGCCGGACCACCAGGGGATACAAAAGATGTTGTTTCCCAGAATCCCAGAGAGTGGCAGTCACTGGGTGATCTTAGCGTTTATGGACTGGATGTTTTTGTTTCTCGCAAACCCATATGTCGATACCCAGCCCCGTAGTGTGAGGATATTGGCAGGTGGGGCCTTTGAGAGCTAGTTAGGATTAGATAAGGTCATAATTGTGGAGCCCTCATGGATGGGATTCGCGTCTTTATGGGAGTCAAGACAGAGCTTGTTTCCTGTCTCTGCTCTCTGCCATGTGGCGGTACAAGGAGAAGTCAGTTGTCTGCAGCCCAGAAGAGGGCCCTCACCAGAATCTGGCCATACTGGTATCCTGATCTTAGACTTCCAGCTTCCAGAACTGTGAGAAATACTTTTGTTATTGATAAGCCGCTCAGTCGATGGTGTTTTGTTACAGCAGCCCAAGCTGATAAAAACAAGGGTGTTCTAAGAAAGGGTGAAGTGTCCAGCCTTCCTCTGGTCCTTTTAGCCAGCAGAACTCCCACTCACCTTGCAGCAACCAGCAGGTACTGATGAGTCTGAGAAGCCCTGAGGCTGCTCAAGTAACTTTTCTAGACACTCATTGCAGATTCCTCAACTTCTCTCACTATGGTTTCTTGTTCACCTGATAAGGCCCACTAGATCCAGAATCCTGAATTTAATGAAATAGTTGCTAACAAAGTAACATAAGTACAAAATTATGTGAAGGTGGTTGAAAGTAATTAGTTTTAAATGCCTCATTATTATTATTTCAAACACATGGACATTATACAAAAATTGAAAATACAGATTAACACAAAACAATAAAAATCAGAGATTATGCATTATTTTAATTTAATGTTTGTTTTCACTTTGTACAGTATGCATACGTTCTGTTTCTAGTCATAAAAACATTAAAACTGCTGAGTCTATTTGTGTTTTGGTTCATGTTGAGCACTGCAGTGGGTCTTTGCTTTTCTAGTTTTTGTAATCATGAATTCAAATTGCTGAAGTCATAGGGCCCACTGCTCCGGCATTAATTTGCTTTGTAGTTTTCTTGAGTTTTCCCAGGCTATGACATTTGGAACTTGACAAGTCAATGTGCCAGGCAACGAAGACGGCTTATTTGATGGGAGACTGGTGTTCTTTTCCAAGTAGCTGATATTATGCTAGAGTCAGCTTCATTTAAAAAGCAGGTGCAACAGGAACCGTCCCTTGAAAATGTAGATCCCATCCCAGTATTAGAGGCAGCAATCTCTATGATAGAGGGATAGGTGGGGCAGAAGATGAGGCCACAGGGAAGGGTCTCTAAGGGACCCTAAAAGCTGCCTCATGAATCCAGAGTCCATTCAAAGCTCTCCCTCCTATTTCTTGAAAAGATTGGCCACTGGGGTGTTGAGTTTAGAGAAATAGATATGAGCCTCATAATCTCAACCCCCAGCCACTCCCAACAGATCTGACATTTACTGTCTGGGCTTGCCATATGGGGATTGTGCTTACCATGCCTGGCACCCTCTCCACTCACCAGGTGGTGAAGTGCAGCTGAGGCTTGGGGTGGGTCATATGTATAAGGGGTGGGGGCAGGTACATTCTGAATAAGGGAACTGTGAGACAACATGCCTCCTCTCAAGCACCTCAATAGACATTTACATAACCTAAGGACACGTGAAGATGTTTTCTTTTGGAAGTTTTACTGGTGATCCACATTTTTAAAAGGAGTATAATTGTCATCAGAAAATATTGGTGACCTGTTGTTCTCCAACAATGACCAAACAACAGGACCAAAATTAAACAAAACAAGCATCTTTCACTATTGTTATTGCACTCAACAGCAACTTCTCAAACTAGGTCCTCTCAGCCAAAACTGTACACTTGAATCTTCCTTGGAATGATAGCTGTATTTTTGAAAAGTTATATACATCACATTTTTTTCTTTGGCTATATATTCATTAAACAAATACGTATTTATCTCCTACTATGTACCAGGCCAAATTCTAAACAAATGTAATTGTGCTAAAATGTTCTATTAGAAAGAATTCTTGTTTTGGGAAAAAAAGTGGACAAAGTCCCTTTTACCTGTAATATTTTAGGATTCTAGTTTAAGTCACCCAAATGGATCCCTTTTATAAAATATAGCCCTTCAAAATTTGTTTATTTGAAAAATTTACATTTTATATATTTTGTTTAATTATGGGATACTTATATCACCTTCTTTTAATAAAATTATAATGTCTGTCTAGGTGTTTGTGTACAGTTAGAATAAAATCTTAAGAGGTCCTCTATGTGATCCCACCCAGTGAGTGATTCCTTCCTACAACTTCCCTGGGAACGGGCATTTAACTTCTGCTGGAACATCACTGGTGATGAGAAGCTCATTACCTCACAAAACATTTTGTTCTAGGATCATTCTCCTCCTTTAAAAAGGTCCTTGGTGAATTTCACCTACAATGAGGGTGAAATGACTAGTGTGCTGTCAGTCATCTGGGTTTATCCGGAAAAATAGTAAAAAAGAGTAGTAGCTCATATGGCCTGAGACAAACATGGTATAGAAGAGCTTCAAGTAAGGAAAGCCGGTACTGGGGAAGAAGACTCTGACGGTCACAGAAAGATCTGAGTCTGAGTCCATGGTGGAGCCTGCTAGAGACCAGAGGAGGTTCCCTTGGTTTTAGAAATCCAGCTGGCAAGCAGGGAAGCCTGTGTGACTGGAGCAGAATGAGAGAGGAAGCAGGAAGAGGCAGCTGAGGGCAGAGAGGGAGGCAGGGGCTGGATTTGGATTTTCTTCCCTAAGTTTGGAGGAAAACATCTGTGTATTTTTCAGCAGGCGGTGATGTTTTTTGGCTTTTTGCTTTTAAAATACCATGATTCTATTTGGTCAAATCTCTCAGCATTCCCCCTGCCCCTGTCACTTTATACCTCACTCCAGAAAGCCTGGACTACTCATAGTCTCCTGAATGTACCAGGTGGAAGAAGCCCATCATGGTTCCTTACACTTACCTGCCCATCTGCTTCCCTGATCCTGTCATTCTTTCCTTCCCCTCCTTGTCTACCTGGCAAAAATCTGACTTTGCTGCCAAGTTGGGCTCTACCATCACCTGCTCTGGTAGACTTCCTTTACTCTCTCAAGCCAGTCTGGGTGCTTTGTATCTCCATTACCTCAGGTAGTTACAATTGGTGATTTATGTGAAGTCCTCGAGGGCCAGGGCAGTATTTGCTTCACCTCTGAGTCCCCAGCATCTAACACTGTGTCTGGATTAACTAATTAATCCATTTACAAATCGTCGAACTCTTCTAAAACAATGAAATAAAAATTTGGGAGCAGATGTATTCTAAAATATAACTAGTTCATGTTTGGTGATACCATATAGTACATTTTCATTTATTTCCTGGGTATCTTTTGTAACTACTTTTTTCTAGTAAGATCGTATGAAAATAGCATAGCTCATATTAGCTGTTTCCTGAGTGCATTATAGAGTCTTTTCAGGATCTGTGATAGATGACCACTGACAACTTCTTTAAAAAGTTCCAAGTCAAAACCATCTACACCATGCTGTAAGGTGTATAATCTGGGGTCCTGGACAATTGTTTGCTCCAATAGCAATAGTTACAAAATGTAGGACTTACAAGAATAACTAAGGAAAGTTACCAGGGCAAGGAGCTGGAGGCCAATAGCAAAGTTCATCAATTCATCAGTCAATAGATATTTAGATTGTTTAGATTGTTTCCACCTTTGGGATATTATGAACAATGACTTTTTTATGGTGCCCAAGAATTTCAATTTGAGAAGCAGAAGATAAAGGTGAGGTGTGTGGGAAAGACCTGCACCGGTTAACTAGATCCTTTTCCAAAATCAATATATCTATAGTAAGGAGTGTAAGCATTGAAAGACAAGCAATGTCATCATCAGTTGCTCCTAGAAGTATTCTAGTTCTCCAAGCTTGAAAAGTGAAGAGAAGCCTCTGTTAGAACAGCCTCTGGCACACAAATGCACCCAGCATGTCCCAGTCTCATAGGAGGCCCCCAACAGGTGTTAGATGGATGCAAAAGAATCTACAGAAACAGCCAAAGGCCGGAAGTTGTTTGTTGTTGTTGTTGTTGTTTGTCTCCAATGCAAATCCAGAAATCCATAGCACAAGCCATTCTCAAGCCAGGAGGAAACAACAAAAAGGAAGTTTTCACAACCCCCTTGCATCACAGTTTCAAAATCAGGCTACATTTCAAGTAACTAGTGGTCTGAAGCCTAACCGTATAAATTTAGGACTGCTCGAGGGGAAAGGATAACAGCAGCAGAGCCACTGATCACTGGATTGTTTCAATGAGCTCAGTCTCCTGCATGTCTCAGTTCTTCCCTAGCCACCATCATGTTGCTTCCCCAATACGGAGGAGAAACTCCCAAGAGAGAGGGTATTCCAGAGACCTCATCTGTGCCTTCCAGGATGTTTGAGGAAATATTCTCTGCTCAAAAGATATGTATGAAGCCTTATTTGAGACTTTTTCAGGAATCATCTTTGTGCCTGGGAGTCTCCAGCTGACTGCCAAGGAAATTTGCTATCAATTACACATGTCTAAAGCCCAATGCTTTGTGGCCAGTGAGGCTATGTTCCAGGTCATGGTCTCTGCCATGTTTGACTGCCCTATCTTGAAGACCAAGCTCCTGGTGTCAGATAAGTGCTATGATGTGTGGTTGGATTTCAAGGAGCTGATTCAGTAAGTGGACACTGAAAATGAGAAACTTAAATCAAGAAAATGCCTGATTTTGGAAGACAGAATGTTGTATGAGAAGGTGGTGTGAGTAGTTGTAATGAAAAGCTTAATGGTAATTTCTAGTCCTGAAAAAAAAAACAACAGAGTAACTCCCCAACACCCCCAACAGAAGAATCCCTGATCTGGCCTAGAAGTTCTCAGTCTGAGTGAAAGTCTCATCTTCTGATTCATACTTGACCATTCATTCTGAGATGGTAAAAAAATAGGTGATAAAAATATAAACACAATAAAAAACATAATAAGAAGCTTATATATATATATATATAATTATATAATGGAATACCATTCAGCCATTAAAAGGAATGAAATTATGTCTTTTGCAGCAAGCTGGATGGAACTGGAGGCCATTATCTTAAGTGAAATAACAGAAATACAAAGTCAAATACTGCATGTTCTCACTTATAAGTGGGAACTAAATAATGTGTACACACAGATATAGAGTGTAGAATAATAGACACTGGAGACGCAAAGGTGGGAGGTTTTGAGAGGGTGAAGAATGATAAATTACTTAATGGGTACAATGTACACTATTTTGGTGATGGTTACACTAAAAGCCCAGATTTCACCATTATGTAACAAAACTGCACTTGTATCCCTTAAATTTATACAAATAAAAAAAACTCACAGGCACTGGGATATGAGAAAATACATATTAAAACAAAAACATGATGCCATGTTTATCCTCAGATTAGCCAAACACAGTAGTCTCCCCTTATCTGTGGTTTTGTTTTCTGTGGTTTCAGTTACCTGTGGTCAACCATGGTCCAAAATAGTTGAGTACAGTACAATAAGATATTTTGAGAAAGAGAGATCACATTCACACAACTTTTATTACAGTATATTGTTGTAATTTTTCTATTTTATTAATTATTGTTTTTAGTTTCTTACTGTGCCTAATTTATAAATAAGACTTTATCATAAGTATGCATGTTTAGGAAAAAAGATAGTGCATATAGGGTTCAGTACCATTTGTGGTTTCAGGCACTCACTGGGAGTCTTGGAGCATATCCCCCAGGGATAAGGTGGGACTATTGTATTAAGTTTGATAATTATAAATGCGGTCTTTACAGAGTAATATTTTAGTGTCCAGATATGTAAAAAAAAAAAAAAAAAAAACCGTGAACAAGACAGACAAAGTCCCTGTCCTCATGGATTTTATATTCTAGACAACAAAATGGACAACAAGAAAACACATAAATGATCAAGGTAATACAGTTTCCAAAAGAAACTCCCAACCAAAACAGGCAAATTAAATAGAGTGATCTCATGTGGAGATGGGGGAATTAGATTTGGTGGCTTCTTAGGAGAGGATGAGCTGAGACTTGAATACTATAGAGCCAGCCTTTTGAATATCTGTAGGAATAATATCAGAGAGAATACTAAGGTAAAGGACCTGAGGTGGGAAACAGGTTGACTTGTTTGAGGAACAGAAAGAATACCAGGGTGCCTGAAGTGTGGTGAGTGGAAAAGAGAGTGGGAGGAGAGGAGGTTGAATAGCAAGGGAGAGCGAGATTACAGCAGGTCTTGTAGGTCACATAGGAATTGTCTGTGGAACGTGGAGGAGAAGGACTTGATCTGAGTGACGTTTTAAAAACTCCAACTGCTGTCTGAACAATGAGAGACAAGACAGGTAGTAAAGGGACCTGGCAGAAGGCTAGTGCAGTCGTCCAAGTGAGAAGCCGTGTTGGTATGGACCATGATGGTGGCAGTGGACACAGGACTGGGAATTTGCAAGGCGAATAAGGAACTCGCCTCAGGCACAAAATGTAAAGGGGCACTGAAAAATCCAGTGATCAAGAGAAATAATATTTTGATTTTCAAATACATTTTAAAAATCAAATTATAAAATAATTTTCATAATTGAAGTTTAAAAATTTGTATATAATTTTACATATTTATTTTATATATTATATCATCTGTTTATAATTTATAATTTCATAAATTTTATGTTTTTAATACAATAATTTAATTTTTTTAATTAATAAAATCATATTGGCAAACTTCCGCTGACAGATCACCTGCTTCTATTTTTATAAATACAGTCTTGTTGGAACCAGAGACAAGATTAGGGTGACCAAGTAAGGTGAGTCATGCAACTGCCTGGTTGGATTACAGGCTGTGTGAGAAGTATACTTTGAAGCTGGCTTGGCTGAATCCCATTCCTAAATCGTATTGGGAATACTTGACCACTTTGGGAGCATTCATTGTCATGTACTTATTTTAAATTTTGTGGCTGGGCACGGTGGCTCACACCTGTAACCCCAGCACTTTGGGAGGTCGAGGCGGGCAGATCACTTGAGGTCAGGAGTTCAAGACCAGCCTGGCCAACATGGTGAAACACCATCTCTACTAAAAATATAAAAATTAGCTGGGTGTGTTGGCAGACGCCTGTAGTCCCAGCTACTTCGGAGGTTAAGGCAGAAGAATCGCTTGAACTCGGGAGGTGGAGGTTGCAGTGAGCCGAGATCACACCATTGCACTCCAGCCTGGATGACAGAGCAAGACTCCATCACAAAAATTAATTAATTAATTAATTTAATTTGGGTATTTTATTATTAATTTTTGACATTAGTTTTGATTATTTTAAAAATATTTCACTAAAATATTATTTATCTTGACTACTGAATTTGCTGGTATCCCCTTAAATATCATGTTTGTCACAAATGTTTCACTTGCTCCACCTTAGTCCCAGCCCCGAGTACAGATAATGAAGAGAGACAGACTTGTGACATGTTGTAGAGGTAAAGTCAGGGCTTGCCAATGGTTAGGATGTGGCATAGATAGCTGGGTAGATAAGTAGAGACATAGCGTAAGACTGATAATAAGGATTACTACAGATTTTTGCCTTGAACAATTGAGTAAATAGAGGGTATTTTACTGAGAAAAATAAGGCTGGAACATAAAGGCATCATATATTACCTATCCAACAGAAATTAATGCAAAAAAATTAAGGGAAAAAATGGCAGCTGCACCTCTAACAAATCATTCCCCAATATACCAAGCTACTAGCTGTTATTTTAAAAAATCAAAGATTACTAAACCAGGAGCCAAGGCTCTAAGTCAGAGAACCTAAATTTAGAACCTTGCTGTTGCATCTTTTGCAATTTATAGAGTTGTACCTCCAAAGCAGACCTTCATGGGGACCAAAAGTCAACATCCAATGGCTATATTCTTCACCAATGGGACAATGGGAGTTTCCAAACTGGCCGAGTATTCCCAGTATGATTTGGGAATGGATTTCAGTCAGGCTTCCAGATATAGTCCTCACACACCCTGTTCAGGCTTGAAAGATCTTCTCTGGGGTGGTAAAGGGAGAGTTTCATGAGACTAAAGCTAAAAAAAAGAGTTCGTTACTCAAGATTGCAGAAAACATTGATATTGAGAGAAGGAACAGAGCTGAAAGCAGGGTGGGAGGGTGTACACCACTGGATCAAAAGTAGATTACTATAGATCAAAAATCTAAGAGTATATGGTAAAAAGAGGAAGAGCAGTGAATCCATGCAGTTGAGGAGGGATCCAGGATGATTACCCCCAAAGACGCACCGTTGGATGTTACTTGTTCTTCAGTGCTACCAGCACCGGGGTGAATAATTGTGTTGGCCACTATATGTAGTGATAAACACAGAGAGAGAGTCACAATTTATGAGGGTTTGGGGTTCTAGAGTCAGATTCTAAGATGAGCATCACATGTCATCACACTACCCCTTAAAACAATTATTTAAGTAGCTCACGAATACTTTTGGGCATGGGTCACTGGGCCAATGCTAATGCCTCTTTCTAGCATCAGTAAAATTGCCACAATTTTTACTGGCAATATCCAGGCTTATTACTCAAAGCAACAATGATCAAAACAAGGCTTCTGGGGTTCAGAAGTAAATGCCTCTCTTGGCAAATTCAAGGGATGCTGAAACTGATTTCAATCTCTTTGGTTGAACACTCAATTGAGTAATTAATTGGGTTGCATTTTAGTTTGGTTTGTCTGTGGTTAAGTTTCCCAACCTTACATTCAATTCTGCCTAAGATAAATGGTTGTGTGTTGTGACTCCACACTCAAGTTCTCTTAACAAACTCTACCCAAAGGTTCCTTAGGGGAAACAGGTGTATGTGATGTTCATACTCACCTCAAAGGCTTTGACTCTCATAAGCCATAATGGCCAGTGGATATCAGGTAGAGAATTAGAATAGGAGAAACTATTCTAACTCATTTATTAAAATGGTTTAGGAGATCATTCATTTATTCAACTCATTAATTAATAAAAGTGCTTACTAGAACAGTTCAGAGACCCCCGAAAGCCATGAATCCTGGAAGGCAATATCATACCAATTAAGTGATACTCACAGAATTTAAGGAGACTCCATTAGCCTCCTGGCCTCATAGCCTTTGTTTGTTTTCATTTGGGTGGTCCTTGTTTCGCTCCACAGATTAGTGCTTGATAATAGCAAGCATTATTGTTGTTGCTAGTACCAACATGAGAAAATCCAAATGGCTTTCCTATTCCTCTTTAGATGGTGGATGGACCTCCAGCCAACAAATATTTTGTGGTCTAAGTGATGCCTTTGATGGATCTTTATCCAAGGAGCCTGTGTGTTTCTGTGTCACATGCCAATTTTCTGTCCTGAGACTGTTCTAAATGTAAGACCAGGTCCTTGTTGTGGGACATGCGGGGCAAAGGTCAGAAAGAGGCATTAGCAATGGCCCAGTGGCTCATGCCCCAAATGGGGCAAATCAAGAATTAAATTTGGAGTGCGATCTTGACTTAAAGATGCTCTCCCTACTTCTGAGAGCAGTGCCCCCTCACTTCTCTAGGGCCTTTGGAATTAGGAGGACTTGGCTACTTCAGTTGTAGCACTCAAAAGGAAGCTTTTTTTTTTTTTTTTTTTTGAGACAGAGTCTTGCTCTGTCACCCAAGCTGGAGTGCAATGGCGTGGTCTCGGCTCACTGCAACCTCCCGCTTCCCGAGTTCAAGCGATTCTCCTGCCTCAGCCTCCCAAGTAGCTGGGATTGCAGGTGCCCACCACCACGCCCAGCTAATTTTTGTATTTTTACTAGAGACAGAGTTTCACCATGTTGGCCAGGCTGGTCTCGAACTCCTGCCCTCCGGTGATCCACCCACCTTGGCCTCCCAAAGTGCTGGGGTTACAGGTGTGAGCCACCATGCCTGGCCTGAAAAGAAAAGTTTTAAAGGACAATAGTGATATTGAAGAAGACAATATCAGTTACTATTCATTGACTATTCACTGGTACTTCATATGCATTATTTCATTTCATCTCCCCAACAACCCTGTAAGGGAAAAACTGGGGAAACTGAGTCTCATAGAAGATAAGTACCTAGCCCAAGGAATCACAGAGGTGGAATTAGACATTAAGCAATCATGGTCTATTGGACTCCACAGCACAATCACTAAACTGTTGTGCTAACCTCTTAAGTGCCTCCACAATCCACAGTTTTACTGGCAACATCCAGACTTATTATTCAAAGCAACAAAGATCAAAACAAGGCTTCTGGGATCCATAAGTAAATGCCTCATTGTGTATCTATTCAGATATCAGTGAATAACATGATAGCTGCTAGGTTCACACAGCTAAAGCTAAATTCTCTCCCAAGGTCTGGAGGGTGAGGAATCACTAGATCTCCAAGACAAATGGCATGCCCCAGCCGAGTCTCAAAGTTAGTGGCCCTCTTCCCTGGACCTTCCCCACCACGGTCTCACTGTCTTTCCCACTTAACATATAGATTTGGTTTTTTCTTCCTTGGGGTCCCAGGCTCTGTCCAGGTCTTCTGTCACCACTCTATCTGCAAATCCGCTGATGTACCAGGAACTGCTTCAGCACAAGTGTTTCGCCAGGTAAGAGAGGATCTTTCAGGAGAGAGTCCATTTCCACTCATGGTATCATAAATAAGATTAGGAATCCTCAATTTGTTGAAGTAGATCCAATCCTATCTTTCAGTAACACACCTATCTTGTTGCCATTTATGGCAATAACTTCGTTAGAGTGTGGGATTTTTTTATTCTCTTGTGACTTTTCAAAGCCATATCTTCTGGCTCCACAGGAGTCCAGAATAAAGAACTAAATTATAATCATAAGGTTGAGTTTGTTTAATCAATTTGTAATTACACCTCCCTTTAAAAAGATAAACATTAAAGACAAATACATTACCTGTAAATAAGGTAAATATTAAAAACAAAGACCACCTTCCTTATTGGATATAAATCCTTTTAGGCCTTTTAAAAATAAATTTATATCTATATTTATCTACCTATCTTCATCGCAATATACTGAAATATTGGGTTGGGATTATATAGATGGTATCATACTATGTATATCATAGTAAAACCTGCATTTTCACTCCACACTGTTCCTTAGAGCTCTATTTATGATAATATGTGTAATATATTTTAATCATTGCATAGTATTCCTTAGTATGAATGAATTATATGTTAATGAGCCCCAAGTACCTATCAAGGATACTTGAATCTTTTCCAAGCTGCTGAAATAAGAATCTTTGCACATATCCTAGAATTCTCTAGAGTACCCACTGAGAAGTGGAACTGCCAATGTTTCGTGGAGTCTGGGTGATGCCCAGATTAATCATCACTAAAGATTAATGAGAAAGCACAGGTTCCAAAGCATTGTATCATGCCTTAGAGTTTGCTAAATAATTATTTAACTCTAAATTTTACTTTAGCTGTGTGAGCAAGGACATATACTCTATGAAGGGAGCATTTGTGGGAGCAAAGAATAGCAACGTATTAAATTATGATGACATAAACAAATGCCTAGTTCATTGGAATTTTATGGAGCAATTAAAAATAGTTAAGTTAAAATACAGTATATCTTTATTCATCAACATGCCATCCCATATAAAATGTTCAGATTCTTTCTTTCTTTTTTTTTTTCTTTTTTTGAGACAGGGACTTTCTCTGTTGCCCGGGCTGCTGAGGTGCTCAAGGGATCCTCCCGTCTCAGCCTCCCAAGTAACTGGGACTACAGGCACATGCCACCACACCTGGATATTTTTTGTTTTCATTTTTTGTAGAGACCTGGTCTCACTATGTTGCCTGGTCTTGAACTTCTGGGCTCAAGCAAGTCTCCCACCTCTGCTTCCCAAAATGCTGGGATTACAGGCATGAACCACTGTGCCCAGACAGATTATTTCTTATACCCTTGATAGAAAATGACTTAAAATTTTACAAATAGTCAACTCTCACTTGTACCCTTAAATTAATAATAAAAAGGCAATGATAAAATGGTGTCTTTGGAATTAACTCAGAAACAGTTCTCCAATTCTGATCTTTCTTAGTCTCAAGACCTAACTGGGTGGGCAGGTCAGGTATTATCTAATACAGATCAGCTACCACATAACAATTAATTGACACTCTTGTGTTCAAAATACATAGTCATTCTATCTGTATTTGAGACCATGAAGAGGTTTGCTCTAATCATCTTCCCACACTGGAACCTTCTACCATCACCAAAATAAAATACACATAAAATGAATTGTGGGTTTATAAAAAGTGTTCGCTACTATTCTATCTATGTCTGGGGCCCTATGGAAACTTCTCATAATATCCAGAGACTTTCAGCCCAGTTTGTAAAATTGGTGGCTGTCTCTCCATCCCCAGACTTCAGAAAATTAGTTCCTTCTTTACCTTACCATTGCTGACACATTCTTCATACACAGGTAATGCTTTTGGGGTGGGAATAGAACTCAGAAGTGTTTCTACAGAAGGCTGGCTTCCTACCATCAGTTAATACTTATTTACTTTTAGCATTAATACTTCTTGTCCAGAAGAGTAAATGAATCTTCATAGAGATTGATGTAACTGAGATATCTGAATAGATTACCTAAAAGACTAGTAATAAGAACATAAACTACCACTTAATGAGTACCTCTTATATGTTTGGCAATATCTGTATCTTTTTTTTTTTTTTTTTTTTGAGACGGAGTCTTGCTCTGTCACCCAGGCTGGAGTGCAGTGGCGCAATCTCGGCTCACTGCAAGCTCCGCCTCCCAGGTTCACGCCATTCTCCTGCCTCAGCCTCTCCGAGTAGCTGGGACTACAGGTGCCCGCCACCACGCCTGGCTAATTTTTTTGTATTTTTAGTAGAGACGGGGTTTCACCGTGGTCTCGATCTGCTAACCTCGTGATCTGCCCGCCTTGGCCTCCCAAAGTGCTGGGATTACAAGCGTGAGCCACCGCGCCCGGCCTATCTGTATCATTTTTGCAAGTTTCTTTCTCACAACAGACCTGTTATTGGTAGAAATACTCACTAAGTCTAAGAACAACTTTTGATGCCTCTCCAGCTACAGATTCAAGAGTCTGAAGCTTTGTGTGGCTATAGGAGGATCCATCAGCCCTGGGGTGATTGAGGACTGGAAACACATCACTAAATTGAACATCTATGAAGGCTATGGGAAGACAGCAACTGTAGGTTGATGCTGATTTACCATTCAGCCAGAAACCAAACTTGTCCATTCACTGTGTAAGCACATTGTCAAAGCACTAGCACACACTAGAAATGCAGAACTGGATATGAAGCACGGGAAAAGGAATTGCTTTAATCTAAAGGGACCCCCCTTCCATTGCAAGCCAAAGAATTACAAGTACAGATAACTTATAAACTTACAGATTTCACAGCAGGAAGTTGAGCTAGTTTCCACCTGACAATTCCTGTTTACTCTGTGAAGTATGAGGCAATGTCACCTGACGAGAATGTGAAAATGATGTGATAGAATTCTGAGTGGAGGATGTTTAAAATGATCATTGCTGAATATGGAAGAAAGAGCGGATTGTGAAAATAAAGGAGAAATGGGTAATTATAAGATCACATTTGAGGTTGCTGAGCATTCATCTTCAAAGTCACTAATCTATGTAGTTATGTGATTTTCTCCAATATCACTCTAAAATACAGATATAAGCATAGTGAAAGTGAACAGTTGGATTGAAGCAGGATTAAAGTTGTGCCAAGAAGATCCAATAAAAGGGCAGTGGGCAAGGGATCTGGTGATATTGGAGAGAAAATAGTTAAGATGAAAGACTAAGAAACTAAGCTGACTGGGGAAGGAAGAGAATTCAAGAAAAGGCAGATAAGCTGTGTGAAGGCAAAGCACTGGGGATGTCAATGGAGCTGGAATGACTGAAGGTAGTTGTTTTAGGCTGCTGTAACAAAATATCATAGATATTTTACTCACAGTTGTAGATGCTGGATGTCCAAGATCAGAGTGCCAGCATGGTCAGGTTCTGGGGAGGGCCCTCTTCTGAGTTGCAGACTATCAACCTCTGGTGGTATTCTCACATGACAGAGAGAGAGAGAGAGAGAGAGAGAGCGCACGCAAAAAGTCTCTCTCTGTTTTGTTGTTGTTACTTTTTTTTTTCTTAAGAGTTAGGGTCTTGCTCTATTGCCTAAACTGGAGTGCAGTGATGCAGTCATAGCTCCCTACAGCCTCGAACTCCTGGGCTCAAGTGATTCTCCAACCTCAGCCTCCCAAGCAGCTGGGACTACAGGTACACACCACCACACTTGGCTAATTATTTATATTTTTTTAGTAGAGACAGGGTCTTACTATGTTTCCCAGGCTGGTCTCAAACTCCTGGCCTCAAGTGATCCTCCTGCCTCAGCCTCCTAGAGTATTTAGGACAGGCACGAGCCACCGTGCCCAGTGTCTCTTCTTATGAGGGCAGGAATCCCATCATGAGGGCATCACTCATATGACCTCATCTAAACCCAATTACCTCCCAAAAGCCCCATCTCGAAATACCATCACAGTGGGGAGAAGGGCTTTAGCACATGGATTTGGGAGAGATACAATTTAGTCCATAGCAGCAGTGGTCAAACAGTGAGATACATAGACTTAAGATTTCAGAGGTAGAACATTTGCAGGTGATGCCAACACAAGGGTATAGCCACAGGTGGATTAAGTGTCATGACACTCCCTAGAGATCAGGGTCAATAAATGAAGAGACCAGAGGGTAGGACTGGTCATTCACATAGATGTAGGAGGCACTCAGGATGATGGTGGGACGTGGAGTAAAGGAAAGATCATGAACCTCATGATGAAGGCTTTAATGGATAAGGAATGACTGGGAGATTGGTAAATTATAGCAACCAGGAGTAGTAGAGGGTGGTAAAGGTAAGTGGTGTGAGTCTTAGACAGGGGCATTGTACATAGGGTCAGAAAAGTAATGGTTAGGAGTAATCATCTCCTATGTTTTAAAATATTAGACAAAATGTGAGTCTGGTGATATTTTGACTAGAAGTCGCATGACCTAGATTCTAACACAACTCTGCTACAGAACAACTGAAGGAGTCGTAAGAGGGCCTTCTGTCTTTCTCTGGGCCTGGTTTCTGATTCATTCATTCACTCACCCATTCCGTGAACACTTATGGAAAGCCCACACTCTCCTAAGCATGGGGACATCGTGATAAGCCAAGCCACAACAACCTTCACGGGGCTGTAGAGTAGCAGAGCAGATTTAATCAAAGAATTGTGTAGTAGAAGTATAGCCAATACCAGAAATAAGTGGTCTGAAGTGAAGGACCAGAACTCATTGAAGGTATATTACAAAGAATCTAACTTCTTTTACGGAATTAAGAAAATCTTCCCCAAGAAATTCCTGTTTTGAGAGCTGAAGGATAAATAAGGGTTCACCAGGTAGGGGAGGGGGCATCTTGGGTGGAAGGGATCAGGTTGCACTACAAAAACCCTCTGAGCGTTCATGCACAGACTACAGAGGGTCACGGGGCTGGGATGCAGGAGTCACTGGAGAGGTGGGGACCATCCAGACCTTCCAAGGCCTTTAGAGCCAATACAGCTCATGGTCACCCAATGTTCATCTTGCCTTCTCTCTTATGATAAGACAATAAGCTGGATGTGCAATGAATCAGTCAAGGTAGAAAAACTAAACAAGTTGCCAAGGTCACACAGCTACTTGCTTTAAAATGTTTTAAGTGAGATATGATTCATATATTATAAAATTCACCATTTTAAGTATATACCTGAGTGGCTTTTAGTATATTTGTAAGGTTCCAAAACCATCAATAGAAGCCCTTGTTTTTAGGCCCTACTTACTTTGGCCTCTTTTAACCTCCAGAAGAGATCATTAGGTATATATATATATATATATATAATATATAATATATTGTTTAATATTTTATATCTATTAAGTATATTATATATTGTTTAATATTTTAAATATATATAATACATATAATATTTATGTGTTTAAGTGTGGCAAAACATTCACACAATAAAGCGCATGACTTTTTTTTTTCTTCAACTTTTATTTTAAGTTCAGAGGTACATGTGCAGGATGTGCAGGTTCGTTACATAGGTAAATTTGTGCCATGGTGATTTGCTGCACGGATCATCCCATCACCTAGGTATTAAGCCTGGCATCCATTAGCTATTCTTCCTGATGCTCTCTCGCCTGCCACACCTTCCTCTGACAGCCTCGATTGTGTGTTGTTCCCTTCCATGTGTCCATGTGTTCTTATCACTCAGCTCCCACTTATAAGTGAGAATATGTGGTGTTTGGTTTTCTGTTCCTTCATTAGTTTGTTGAGGATAATGTCTTCTAACTCCATCCATGTCCCTGCAAAGGACATGAATTCATTCCTTTTAATGGCTACATGGTGTATATGTACCACATTTTCTTTATCCAGTCTGTCATTGATGGGTGCTTAGGTTGATTCCATGTCTTTGCTATTGTGAATAGTGCTGCAATGAACATACACATGCATGTATCTTTATAACAGAATGATTTAAATTCCTTTGGGTATACACCCAGTAGCGAGATTGCTGGATCAAATGGTATGTCTGTCTCTAGGTCTTTGAGAAATTGTCACACCGTCTTCCACAATGGTTGAACTAACTTACACTCCCACCAACAGTGTAAAAGTGGACCTAAACTATACCCTACAATAAATGGACTTAACAGATATTTACAGAACATGCTATCCAACAGCTGCAGAATATACATTCTATTCATCAGAACATGGAACATTCTCCAAGATAGACCATATGATAGGCCACAAAAAACAAGTCTCAGTAAATTTAAGAAAATCAAAATTATATAAAATACTCTCTCAGACCACAGTGGAATAAAATTAGAAATCAACTATGAAAGGAACCCTCAAAACCACAGAAATACATGGAAATTAAATAACCTGCTCCTGAATGATCGTTGGGTCAACAATGAAATCAAGATGGAGATTAAAAAATTCTTTGAATGATAATAGTGATACAACCTATCCCCTCACCTGGGCCTTTGTTCCCTGCTCTCTCTTTCTCTGCTTCTCTCTGCTCCCTCCTTTTCCCCTCCTTTCTCTCTGTCCTTCCCCCTACTCCCTTTCTCTTCCCCACCCCCATTCTCTCTCTGCCTGTCTCTTTCTCTTACAAACCTCACCCCCCACACTCTATGTTCCTCTCCAGCCCTGTTCAGAGGGAGCCTCTCACGACTGACCTTTGCACATCCCACAATTTGAAAATTATAGAAAGATGGTGGGGGGACAGAAAACTTATTGAGAAATGTCTGCTCCTAGCTCAGCTTCTGTCAGACCCACCTGCATTTGGTGCTACTAGGGGATAGGGCTCTGACAAACCCTGAGCTTCTGCAGGGTCTCATCACTGGCTCCACAGCCACTGCTGGTCCCTCTTCTATTCCCTATTGAGATAAATCAGCCACCTCATGGGGATACATTCCTGTCTATCTTATCACAAGGAACCCCTGTGACTGGCAGGCATCAGGTGCCCAATGACTATTTCTAAAATGGATGAGCACAATCTCCACTCATGGCTTGATACGGGATGTTTCCCCACCCCAGAAAACCCCCTTTGGGCCCTCCCAGTCAACACTACCCAAGGGGCAACCCTGCTTCTGCAGCCAGCATTGCAATATCTGCCTGGGTTTGAACAGTGTATGAAGAATCACACCTGGTACACCGGGGGGTCATCTGGTCTTCCAGGAAACAGACGCCCAAACAGATAGGACTGCAAACCTCTATTAGCGGAAACACTACGGAAGATTAGAGACAGGTGAGCAGGTAGCATAAAACGTGTTGGATACTTTTCCAAGTTATGTAGGAGCCACAGCATGGCTGTCACAGCTCAGGGGCCTCTTCAAATTTCAGCTTGTCCTTTAAAGCAAAAAAAAAAAAAAATTATTTCCATGTGATCTTTTGTCTTATAGACACTTTGTCTTCTATAAAATATTTGTGTCCCTGATAAATACTTCTGTGTGTGGCTGCATCTGTGTCTATATGCCATGGAAAGCAATTATCTATGGGTCTCAGGTATAGGTCTTACAGTTTAACTGTGTACACATTCTTATAATTATCCTTTCTTTTATCTGGTAGAATCTGAATTTTAACTGTGGAGACAGGGGCTTTGCCTTATCTTTTGAAACAGGGATTGGAAATCTCTGGGCCTGAGCTGTGACAGCCTATGGTTTATCTAATGAACTCCAATGAACATCTTTTGATGATCTTCTGAGTGGGAATATTTTCATTTAAACAGTGAGGGGGTGAGTGTCTAACATCTGTCAGCTATTTTGGAAGATGCTTTCTTTATGGGCTTGGTCTCTTCGTCCTCACAATGATCTCATAAACCACATCATCCCCAGCTCATTTATAAGAAAGCTGAGGCTCTGAGCTCCACTGAAAGTTGGTATCTGGGCTCAGACAGCAGGGACAGAGGGAAGGGTGACAATTTTGCATGACGATATTGGAGATGCAAAGCTGGGAGTCAGAGGTGAGAAGCAGAGGGTGCCAGGAATGAGCTGAGACCCAACCTGCCAGGGCAGCTCAGGATTGGCCTTCAGTTCCCCACCAGAGTCGGTCTCATTCTGAAGGCCAAGGCCACAGCTCTGCTGAACCACTGTTAGTCTCCTTGAGCCATAATAAACTCAGGCAGACAGGGTCCCCTTATAGAACCAAGTTAAATTTCCCAGACCTCTAGGCATTCATTCACCCTGATCCAGAGCCTTCACACATCCAGGGAAAGAATCATCCTTCCCGCAGATAATGGACTAAAGGCTTTAGGGCAACAAGCAACTTCTGGGAAGGATAATTCTCTTGTCTACACTGTGCCATCTGAGCTCTCCCATAGTGGCTCTGTTGTGGCCCTCACACAGCCGCCACGCTTCTGCTCACACTGCTTGCGCCTGCCAGAAGTGGCCTTCCAGCTCCACCTTAAGTGAGTTCAACAAACCCCCATGTGACATCTCCCCACTTTATCTCTCTTCCACGCCCTCCTCTTTATTCCCAGGAGAATCTGTCTTCCTCTTTTGCACTCTGGGGCCCTTCACTTGTGCTTCCATTATGGATGGTCACAAGATCCCTGCCCTTTGGTGTGTGCCTCTCTGCTGCAGGACATAGGAAGTGCTGCAAGTCAAGGGTGCATCTCATCCCTCACAGAGCTGGCCACATGGTCGAGGTTCCATACATGCCTGCAAAATTGGTATTTATGGCTTCTATAAGCAATCTCTTTCCTCATCTACAACAGATATCTGCTGCCTTGCTCGTGATAGGGAGATGATGCAACCCACTGTGTGCCCTCAGAAACCTGAGAAAAGTTACTACGTTACTGAGCGCGGTGGCTCACGTCTATAATCCCGCACTTTGGGAGGCTGAGGCCGGCGGATCATCTGAGGTCAGGAGTTTGAGACCAGCCTGACCAACATGGAGAAACCTTGTATCTACTAAAAATACAAAAAAATTAGCCCAGCATGATGGCACATGCCTGTGATCCCAGCTACTTGGGAGGCTGAGGCAGGAAAATCTCTTGAACCTGGGAGGTGGAGGTTGCGGTGAGCCAAGATCGCGCCATTGCACTCCAGCCTGGGCAACAAGAGTGAAACTCTGTCTCGAAAGTAAATAAATAATAAATAAATAAATAAATAAATAAATAAATAAATAAATAAATAAAATAACCATGTCCCCAGCCAGTGTTACCCTTGTATTGCAAAGTCCTGCAGTACCATCTGTGACATTTCTTTCTATTCATTCAATGAGGAAAAAAAAAGATGAATCCGCTTTAAAAGTCAGTCCATACTGTTCAGATCAACATACCAAGTGGTGTGCATGGAGGCAGTGGTCGTGTTCCCAGAGGCCACCCAGGCAGAGGAGGTATCTGGCAGCCCACGAATGGTCCTGAACAGCCAGCCATGCAGTAGAGCAAGTAGGGCAATCCTGAAAAAGGGGCCCTCCTAAAGCCGTATTGACCTGCAGAGCAGAAGGAAGAAAAGTTTCAAAATGCATTAATATGATGGACAAAAACACCAACACCTACACCAATCCCATGCAGCAGGTGACAGTCCCTGGCACCTTTCTTCCCTCCAGGTTTCAAAATAGCAGTGTCAGTGCCAAAAAATCTCCCTTCTACTGAGTCCTGAGGACAGCTGGGGTGTGAAGGGAAGCCATGAGGATAACCTGCTGTCACCACATGCCACTGTGTCTGTCTGCAAATGCAGGCACTCTGGGTCCTGTTCCAGGGAAGATAGAGCCATTACACAGTAATAAAAAAGCATCTTCCAGACACATGAGTGTCTAGCCCAGGTATACTCCCATCCCTCCCTCACCACCATCACTGAAGTTGGTTCCTTGCATATGATGAACAGAAAGAAAAGGAGGAATGAAAAGTCCATTATTCATACAAGAATCACAGCTACTCTTGGGAGAACTTTTTATAGGCCTTTTATGTCCTATCTCTGATTCTCAAAATGCTGCAAGGTCAGCGTGGCCACTCTGCACTAAATCGAAGGAAAGAGGATCCCAGAGGAAGGAGAAAATTTACCCAGGGTCACACAGCTTGCAAGAGGCAGAGTGGAAGTTGATCCCATCTCTACCTGCAAGACCCTCTCGTGCCCCTCTGCCTCCCTTCCTGACAAAGGGTCTTCTCCACTCTGGAGGTACAACCTGTGGGCACAAAAAGCTCTGGGGAGATATGAATTACTGATGTCCCGCAGGGGAACTGGGAAAGGGTTTTCTGATAGAACAATCTAATCTATAGAAGTTAGGCACGCTATAATATTTATTTTAACTCACAGATGTTACCGAAGTTTAAATGCACTATGACATAAAGAACAATTTTGTCCATGGAAAAATGAGATGGGAGTTCTAAATAACAGAATTAAAACAACTATGACTTAAAGTGCAGAAATCCTGTCATGTGTGATCGGAGGACTCACCGGCTGTGAAAGCTACAGGGACCACATGAGAAACAGCTTAGCTGACCATAAATTAAGGCCTTTGTTGGGAATTGTCCTTATAGGTAATTAGTGACTTTCACTCTTCACTATCTCACATCCAGTGTACATTTTCTATTACAAATATAAAATCTCTGACAACTAGAATGTTCGATCAAGGGCACCACTGGATGGGGAGGGGGAATTTTTGCATAGCAAAGTTGCCAACAGAGATGGGACAGTGATGAATTACAGAATTTGCTTTGTCAAAGAGCATTCAGAATTGCACAAAGCACATATTAATACTGGATGAATGAGTTTTCATATTTTTACTTTGGGGGTTGCAGCAGATATTCTAAAAGTTAGTCACCTACCCCATATAGGAATTAAATAACAGCAACAAAAAATCCCACATATTTGGGGACGGGACCCAGCAACATCTTGAGTAAAAAGGATCAGTCAGGGTCTACTGGGCCATGAGACCTATAGCAGTGGAGTTAAGTGGCATCTTCTCATGTTATTTCTGGAAATAGAACAGTTAAAGCTCTTCAGCCCTTGACCCTTAAGCATTTATGGTCTCTGGAAGTGCCACCAAAGATGACCATCTGGGAATGGAGAAGACTGAAGCCTCGTGGAGAATATTTTGCTTTTTAAAAAGTAAAGAGACAGAAAAGATACCACAGAACACACAAACCAGAGACAAGGCCAGGAGAGGGTGCTGTGTGAAAAGACAAAAGTGTCCTGAAATAGGCACAGTGAAAATGACCACAGCATTTACCTTTATCTTCTCTGTGCTCTCAGTTGGGATGCAGCTGCTGTTCCTCATGGGAACTAAATAAGATCCTGAATCTGCTAAGGGCCAGAGAAGGGATAGGGGCTTATTCTGGCTTGCACGTTCTTTGCAGAATAAGAATTCCTCTATGTCCACCTCTGCCATGTCATTCTCTTTGCCACAATCAGGTCCCTTACCAGAGTTACAGACTTTGATAACCAGATGCCACAGAGGACCCTGGAACTCTCTGGACCCTTGTCCTTGAGAAGGACACCACAGAGCCCTGGTCTTAACAAATCAACTAACTGCGAACAGGTAGGTCTCAAACTAGCTGGAAATCAACTCTAAATCAGAAGTTCCCAGTGCATATCAGAGGGAACTGCTTATAAATTAAGCACAGACTAAAAATTAAAATAGGAGCATTCAAGGATAAAAAGAATATCAATAAACCCTGGACAGGAATAGCACTACTCCTTTTTTCAAGCCATAGAGACATTCACAATTCTTTGGATTCATATTTAATCTAATTTCCATATCAGACCAGGTATTATAAATATTAATGAACAGAAATGACTTAAAGAGACGAATAGTAATGAGAAAAGGTAAGAGCTACGGGAATTAACTGTAAAGTTTTAGGGTTACACTTAAAATGTTAGAGGAGTAAAACTGCATAGAAATTTATTACTAATGGAATTGTATAGTTCACAATAAACAATTTAAACAAACAAAAATAATAAAGGAAGCTCCAAAAACAGTAAATAAATGCCTCTTTTCCTAAAACATATCTCATTGTACAATATTGATTCCCAAAAGACATAGCAATAAAATTTCCTCTCTCATTAGGACATACAGTTCCAATTCTAAAATGCTATTAGTGTTGCTTTTCTCAAATGAAAGAAAAATAAAGCCTTCACACTGACGCAAGGTGGGAAGTGGAGCTGGCTCATTACCCTTCTAGGCTCATTACCTCTGTCAAAAGTAACCAAAACCTCAGGGTGGGGTGGTGTCCACAGTCAGTGGAGGGGACTGAGCTCTACCATTCATAGGGGACTGGACAAGAGTCATTTGGCTGGGGCATTTGAGGAAAATTGTGTCCTGACACCCAGTGAGACAACTGTTCTCTTTAGTAAGTGCTTGAAACTCTTTCTAGGAAACATAACAATTACCCTCCACCCTGACCCCTCACCCCCAAAAGGAGAAGCAGAGTGTGTGGATTGTACAGCAGAAGTTACATGGCTGCCTTCACAGTGAGCTCCTACCTCTTTGGGGATGATTCTCTATGCCTGGTTGTCCACTAGCTGGCTCCTGACTAATGTGTCTCTCCAGCACTCTCCGTTTTTCAATCATTTCCTATCTTGGAGATAGAGAAAGAATGAACTTAAATAAGAATTAAAACATCAAGTTCTTTACTAGATACTCAAAGCTTTGTCTTAAAACAAAAACATCCTTAGAAATGTCCATCACAATTACCTACCTGTGCTGCTTGTAGGAAGCCTTCTTCTCCTGCATCTCCCTCTGCAAGGCTTAAACACAGAGCTGTGGGGGAGAAAAATACATCCACGTCCTGACCTGGCAGATTATGTCCAAAAGCAAGGAAAGAAAAAAAAAAAAAAAACAACTTACCCAGTTGTCGTGAGCCTTTCTTTCAGAAGTGGCGATCTGAAAAAGCCAACACATGAGAAACCATATGTTTAAGGAGTCTAAAGGCCATGAGATCATTTGCATCAGCGCTGAAGGATTCTGCAACTGCTGGGAAGAAGGCTCCTTACCTGGCATCTGTAGTAGTCTTCTACCCACCTCTGCTGCTCTTCTGTGTCTTCCATCATTTTCCTATGGTTTAGAATCACTTTTATCAGGTAAAGTGCCGTTTTAAGTATGATTTTAAATAACCTGCCATGTTCCTGTTATCTTCACAACTGTACCCTTACACAATCTATCCATAGATAGAAAACGCATTCCACATGGTTATAAAAATACAGTACTATAAAAAACTGTTGCTATATTGATTCCTCATCTATTATTTAATGCCTGCTGGGTTCTGAGTTGGCAATTTCCTTACCTATTCTCAGTATGTCCTTAATTTATCCTTCATTGAGCATCACTTATCATAAATCTCTATTCTCCTTGTACTAATATCATTACCATATTTCACAGGGAAGAACAACTGGGCTTATAAACAGGCACAGTCCTTTTTAAGTATGTGATTGATCCTACAACAATGCACTTTCCTAAGGATGATGACAATCATCCCTAGAAAAGTTTGTGTAAACTGAGTTTCAACACAGTCTGCCCAGCAGTGGAGTCAGGAAACGTTTTATTATTTCACAGTTTTTGGTCATTGGTAAATCTTTTTTTTTTTTTTTTTTGAGATGGAGTCTTGCTCTGTTGCCCAGGCTAGAGTGCAGTGGTGCGATCTTGGCTTGCTACAAGCTCCACCTCCTGGGTTCATGCCATTCTCTTGCCTCAGCCTCCCGAGTAGCTGGGACTACAGGTGCCCGCCACCAGGCCCGGCTAATTTTTTGTATTTTTAGTAGAGACGGGGTTTCACCATTTTAGCCAGGATGGTCTCGATCTCCTGACCTCGTGATCCGCCCGCCTCGGCCTCCCAAAGTGCTGGGAATACAGGCGTGAGCCACCGCGCCCGGCCAGTCATTGGTAAATGTTAAAGTACTTTGTTTTCTCTTGTGTGAATTTTCTCTCTCTCTAAATATGTCTTCTGACCATTTGTTTATCTTTCTGTGTTAATTGGGTATAAACATTGTACAAAGGTTAAAAACAAAATACTCCAACAGGGGTTGCCCAAGATGTTGGTATTGAGTCTCTGAAGTCACTTGTAGGTGTGTATTTCCTCAATTACTAATTTCAAGCTTCCTTCCACCTCTGACAACTGCCTCTCCTTTGCTGCTAGCTCACGTTCTTTCATCTCAGCTTCCTGAGATGAGAAGGGAAAGAAATGTATGCGCATGATCCAGTAGCCAGTGTGGGATTCTTTCTTCCCTTCCAGCATCTGGAGGCTGTGATTAAAAGGTCCTCTGCCAACCTTCCCATATATATACCAACAGATCTTCATAATGAGAGGGAGACAAAAAAAAAAAAGAAAAAAAAATTCACACTCTGGCCTGCTGGCAAGTCCTCTGTAATTTCCAGCTCCTCTTCATAGCTCTATACTCCTACTCACTAGTGAGTAAATCAAGGACTATAAAAAGCTTCTATGAGATGCACTATGTGTCCTTCTGGGGTCAGTCTTGTTCTTGATACAGTGAAAGCTCATTTTAGTTCAATGTGGAAAACCAGACCTGACCAACTCATCACAACTAAATCAATCAGGATGGAGCAGAGGATAATTCCTTGTCTGACTCCTCCCATGGGGAGACCTGATTCTCAGTCAGAGGCTGGTGCCAGAACCCAGACAATCAGCCTTAGAGAGATCCTTCCAGGACATGGTGTCATTAACCCTGTAGTTCACTACTGCACGTTTCCATGATTCAGGATTGGAACTCTTGTCATCGACTTCAAAGATTCTGGTTGACAGAAAAGGTAAATCTGACTGCTGGGCACATCTACTGAATCAAAAATAATCGGAGTGGCTCCTTAGTCAGGGTGTTATGTCCTGGAAATAGGTGATAACTGCAAACCATCAACCCTGGTGTTGATCGAGTTTAACAAGGTTCAGTTCATCGATAGTGGAGGCAGAAAATGGCAATAACCTAAAAAGATAGGTTTGCTGTGTTGCCCTCACACTACTTCATTCATGATTCTGATTCAAAGGATCTCATTTGAGAATTGATTTCATATGAAGTACACATAAAATTCCCAAAACAGGAAACAGGGACAAAGACAGTTTAGAGAGAAAGTGAATGCACTTGTTTCTAAACACCTAAGCCATCCTTCAGCACATGCTGTCTGGAGTAGCCCAAAGCAAGGAGTTTGTTGTGAGGTACTGACGATGCAAGGGGAGCAGGGAGCTGTTCCCACTCTAAAGGAGCTCACAGTTTAATGCAAATGAGAAGCCAGTGAGAACATCATTACCCCTGCTGTGCTCTTGAGAACTAGGAACACAAACCATGAATCTTAAGAAAAGCAAAGGAGGAGTTCTGCTTTTGAGTGGGGATGAGTGCATCTGAAGCTTCTGATCTCCCACGAGAACAATGGAGAACACCAGACAGAATATAAAACACATGATTGAATGCATCCAATTGCTACCATGGCATTAAAGGACATGAGGCCAAAATGGATAAGAAGATAACCTAGGACAAAGGTCAGCCTAGCATTCGGGGCCCATTTCCCTGAGTTTCACTGCTTAATTCCAGAAGGGACTACTGAGATGTAAAGAAGCAGAGCACCCTTTGCACACTGCATGGGATTGGATGGAAAACAAGTGGAGTTGAGGGTCTTCCAATGAAGACGACCCCTACTAAAGTCCAGTAGCTTTGGTTGGGACCCAGAAGAGTCACACGCTAGGAATAAAGGTGGACAGGAAATACATTTGCCTTTATAAGGACTGAGCCTTCACTGATGACCTCAATTGCTGACTGGATGGAGGGAGTCCAGGTCTGCTAGTATCCCTGACAACTCACCAGAAGTAGACTCCCATTTTTTCTGCAAGATAACATCCAACTAGGTCTCAGTTTGCTTCTGAATAGTTTTTACAGTGTCTCACATTTAATAAAAAATGATTAGCCATATGTCAGGAACAATGCAATGTAATATGACCAAAACCTAAAGGACTGTGAAAATAGATCTAAAGGTGACCTAGGTATTCAACGTAAAGACGCCAGTACCAGTTCCTCCTCTTCTACCTAATCAATTACAAACAAGAATGTATGAAGGGAAAGGAAATATGCAGATTACAGAAATCATGGCAGGAAGGACAAGCACAATTTTCTAAAGACTTAATTTGCCATAAATATTGCATAAAATATTTTAAAGGAAATTATAATTGTCTCCTTTGGTTGACACATGGTTCATACAACAGCATTTGTGTCAATGAACACATTGACATCTTATTCTTCCTCAGTAGTCGTTCTTTGTCTGTAGATTTTGTAAACACTATCTACTTTCATCTTCATCTTTTTTATTTCAGCTTGCACTTCTGCTTCCACAGAACTTCGTGAAGCAAAGAGGACTTTCAGGTCGTTTTTCATTCCTGAAAGGATAAAACCATTTTCTTTGTGTGCATGCATGTGTACCTGAGACTTTGGTTAGGGTGGAGAGAGGAGAAGGTGAGAAATCTGAAGGCAGGAAGCTGTTCTTCACCATCCCAGGGCAAACTCATTTCCATGCTATCGGGACTCCAACAAATAGTAAACCTTCCAGCTTACGATTATTGGACCTCCAGGGTCTCAGCTGTAAATCTTTGAATCTGTCATTTACATTTTGTGACTTTAAGACAGATTTGCGAAAAGACATTTAGGAAATAATAATTGTACAACAACATGAATATACTTAACACAACTGAATTGTACACTAAAACACGGTTAAGATGGTAATTATTATGTTATGAATATTTTACCACAGGTAAAAATGTTTAACAATTTGAAAAGCAAGTAATTATATTTAGCTCTCTGAGTTCTATAATTTGTAACATTTCACCACCTGGTCCTTCTTGATCTTCAGTGGAGTACCTCCCTTCTGTCCCTGCCCTACTTTAGATTCCACTTTCCCTTCCCTGACACCACCTTCATTAAGGCCAGTTTGAACCTAACACAAAATATTCTCACTAACGACTTAATTTCCACAAACAAAGAATTCCATGTGGATATCATATGATTTTAATCTTCTAAGACATGAAATATTTGTTCTCCTCATAGCTAAGATGCAATGAAAGTCTTGTCACAGATGTGGGTCATTTACCTCTGAAATTCCTGAGGTATTCATTGAAATAACATCTTTCAAGTTCTTTGTAGAATTTTGTTTCCAACTTTTGCATATAGGATAGAAACAAAACATGTACCAGGATTTCAATAGATGCACCGAATGGTCTGCTAAAAAGATGAAACAGCAACCATGCCTATCCCACAGCTACTGCTATATTTCATGGGGAAGTAGCTGGCCCAGTATGAAGATAGGAGAAATGTTGAGCACATGTATAAATGAAGAGCAAAGAAACACCATGAGGCATGAACATTTTGTGGCACCCATGATATTCCTGCTTCCAAGATAATGGGATAAGTGAGGAGATGACAAGGAGAAAGTAGAGACAATGTGAAATTGTTCAAGTCAAACAGCTCAACTGAACTTTTCTTAATGGAATATTTAAAAAGTGGTACGTAAAGAAAAACTTCCCCCAATTCATACTGAAATATTCTCTGTTCAGCACTAAGTGGGGTAGGGACTGTTCAATGTGCCTAGATATCTTCATCACTCATATATTTTCTGTTTTCTGTATATCTTGAAGGGCAGTGCCAAATAATGTGACAATTACCTATATTGTAAAAGTAAAACACACTTCCTATTCCCTTTAATATAAAAAGTCATTGTGGTATTAGTACTTTTATTCCAGATCATTGTTCAGAAGAAGGTTCAGCCCCCAGACACCCACACTTTTACTGTGGTGGGCAGCAAGATAAAATGTAGAGCTCAATTCACCCAATGGACAAAAAGGCTCAAAAGCCAAATTGAATCATGGTACGATTTAGCAGCCAAATTCTTATCAAGTTCAGACTTTTGACATACTGATCCCTCTCAATTGCAACTGGGAACATGTACTTTGAATGACATCATTCAAAATGTTATTATTTCCTTCAAAGTTTTTGATGTTATCCTTCAATAAAACATATGATATCATTAACAATTATTCATTACTCTTCTTTCTGTTTTTAGACTGTAATCCAGGCAAAAACAAGGGATTTTACCTTATACTTAAGCATTTCATCAGAGAGAATCTTGTGTTGCCTCTTAGTTTCTTGAAGATGTTTCTTTGATCCACTGATCTATATAAATATGTAATAAAAACCAGAATTTAAAAATATTATAGTGCTAGAAAAACCTATCTTGAACTGTGTAACTCCTAACACAAATGAAAACAACAGTACTTTACATATATGAAGCTTACTTTGAAAGTGGACAGTTTATAGACCATATGAACTAGGACATTAAGTGAAAGAGGAAAGACCAAAATAACACAATTGTGGGAGGTGGGAGCTATTTAAAGTGAAACCATGAAAAATTAAAAAATTGAAAAGAGAATGATACTTTCTGTTCCCAAATGTATATTTCTTCTACAAGTTCTGACTTTTCCTTCTTGACATTAATCTTCTCAGAAACTGGTTGTAAATTAACTAAAAGGAGATAAAAACAATCTCTAAGATTAGGAAAACCTCATAAAATTGAATTACCCTAATATATTAGCTGCAATCACACACTATCTGGCACTATGATCATAAAATAACTTTTTAGCTTTATTATTGCACTTCAAGATAGCAAGTTAGTTAATTGCTTTTTGAGTCTAAGAAAAGAAATATGAAAATAACAACCCTATTTCAATGAGAATCCTATTTGAAAATTTTCCAAATAGTGGGAAACATTTAGTCTTTGCCTAATTGCTCTCCATCAATAGCCACTATTCTTCTTGGAAAATTCCATCAGTTCAAACAGTTTCACCATCATCAGAGATGAAACACAGTGAAAATCAAATATCCTATCTATAACTCTTCTGTCCTCTAATTATCAAGGCAAATAAATAGGTCCCTTCAAAAAAGCCCCTCATTTTGGCAGGCTTGATTCACTTCCAGTCACTCTTTGCAATTCCATAGAAGGAACATTCTAAGTATCAACTGATTGGCTACTCAAAAGCCTCCAGTGTTCTCCTGCTGCCCAGCAGGCTGTCCTTCTTGAGAACCAGTGCAGGGGCTTCTGTGATGTGGTGTATGAAATCCAACAAGCTTAGGTACAATCTCAGGTTTACCACTTAGTCTCTCCAGGATCTGGATGACTCACAAGCCCTCTAAGACAAGTCTTTCATGCCCAAGATGAGAACGTCACCACCCACCATAGACATGAACAGCATGCAGGAAGCTCCCATCCTATAGATGGAACATAAAACACTTGGAACACAGCCCACAATTCCAGACCCCACTGCCAGGCAGGGTCCTCTCATCTGACCCCAAAGTGCAATCTTCTTTTCTATTTGCCCATTGTAAAAGCTTTGCTGCCCTGAGGTCCCTCTTCTCAATACTACCAACGTTGTAATCACTGTAACCAACCCTAGCCTCTGAGGGCCTACTATGTGCCAGACAGCGCAGCTCTCAACAGACAGCAACAGGTAATCTTCACAGTCTATGAAGAATGTGCAGAATTCATTCTCCACATTGTACATCAAATTCATTTCCCCATATTCTACACTGGCATTAATGGCCCTCTTCACTTAACACTCAAAACACATGTTATAAACCTCTAATATGATACATATTTTGCTCAGCAATATCTGGATTGTTCTCTAGGCTCAGGTAGTGTCTTAATCATCTTTCCATTTCTCCAAGAACCAGGTCACGCAAAAGTATTCCTGCCACACTTCAAATTCATACCAGCACTTGGTTCCTAAATATTGCTGTGATAAGCTAAACTCATCCTATTCTCTCTACTCTTATGATCTCTTCCTCCTCCTACTCTCTTATCTCAATAAATGGTAACTCCATCTATGTTGTCATTTAGACTTTAACCCAGGAAGAGTAAAATTTTCAAGAAGTAAGAAGTCAACCAGATAAAAGGATTCATTGTATTTACTCCCAGTTGAATTTGAGCCCACATGAAATACTAGTATGAGAACATATTGAAAAGAAATAGACACGGCCGGGGGCAGTGGCTCACACCTGTAATCCCAGCACTTTGGGAGGCTGAGGTGGGCAGATCATGAGGTCAGGAGATTGAGACTATCCTGGCTAACACGGTGAAACCCCATCTCTACTAAAAATATGAAAAAAAAAAATTAGCTGGGCATGGTGGCGGGTGCCTATAGTCCCAGCTACTTGGGAGGCTGAGGCAGGAGAATGGTGTGAACCCGGGAGGCAGAGCTTGCAGTGAGCCGAGATTGTGCCACTGCACTCCAGCCTGGGCAACAGGGAGACTCCGTCTAAAAAAAAAAAGAAAAGAAAAGAAATAGACACCTAAAAATCTTACCTTGATATACTGAAGGCCTTGTCTGGAACAAGAAGAAAGAAAATCAAATTTTATATCAAATCATATTAAGAAATATTTATAGTTCTTGATAAAATAGCAAAACTTGTAATCCAATGAAATTATAATAATCATTTAGTTCAACATAATAACTTCATAGTGTTGACTCTCAGAAGACAATACTCCAGAATATGATGCTTTGGCATACTCACGGCTTCGAATTAGTGGAGATTGTAAGGCCTCAGAAATAAGCCTCAGAACCCAAGATCTCCTTCTGACCTTGTCCCACCCACTATATTGTTGATCCATCCTGGAATCTCTAAGAGGGGCTTTTTCTGAAGTTTCTTTATATAATTAATGGAAGTTCCTCCAGAAGAAATATAATCGTCTTAAAATTCCCCCCTAGGAATTTCATGAAGTAACCATGAAAGATTAATCACTGGAGAAGAGAAAAAATTAAAAGTCATTACCTTGCCTAGACATACTTTTCATTTATTCTTCAGAGAGCAGTTCCAAGAGATTACCTAGGACTTTATCTGCATCATAAGACAACCTTTGTTCAAAGTGCAGTTCTGCCCCTCACCTTCCTGCAACTTGTCACCACCTCCCTCACATCTCAGAGGAACTTTGTCCCAGGCCAATTGTTTGTTGCTTGGGCGGTTTCATTTCCCCTAAAAATCATTTACTGCCCCTCTAAATTGCCTATGTCTCCATCTCCCTTTCCACAGTGAAGAGGGTGCTGTTTAAGCTTTAACCTTCTGGCCCTTCTTGCAGTCTCACATTTTGGATGGCTCTAATGTTTATGCCTGTTAATAAGTTTGTATGGTTTTCTTACCCTCTTAAGCTGTGTATTGTCAGTTCATGTCTGCAGTGAACCTTTAGAGAGGAGAGTGGAAGCTTTCCTTCCACCCATACAATAGAAATATAAATCAGAAGGGTTTAGAAAGGATTTCCTATTTAAGTGGTGACACTTCATAATCTATTTCTGATAAAGAGCACAAAGGTAAAAAACTTATTTTTGACCAAAAGATCTGTTTGCATTCTCTTAAACACCGATCTATTTAATTTTTATAATGTAAATGGTTGTCACAATTATCATGCTAATAAATCATTTACCTGATTTTTGTGAAACTCAATATTCATAATGAAGTCCAAAACCATGAATTGTTTTAAGTAATTTCTTTTTATTTATGATTAAGAGTATAACTCTACAGTAAGTTCATATACTCACACCAAAGATTTCTCCAAAAGAAAATGGCAAATGTAGAAATTCGCAGGAAGGCAGCAATAATGATCGGTTTCCCAGCTTAGATCCAGCTGGGAACAAGCTACTTAAGCAAAAAACTCCATGGCTCAAACAGTTACACAATTTGCAGCCACCAAAGAAAAAAGTGATTATACTCTCCTCAGTCAGTTGCTATGAGTAACACGTCTGCACAGCATATCAGAAGGATAGAAGAGAGCAAGAGCCCCCAAACACAGTCTCACACATGCATCCTCTGCAGATGTTAAAAAATCTCCATGGATTAGATGCTCATATTAGTGAGAATATGAGAAACAGCAGAAATGAAGGACCATGGCAAAATAGGAAGATTAAAACAAGCAAGGAGATTTCTTCCTTCTAACCTTTTATTAACTTAACACATAAAATTTAACATACTATCTTACTTTGCACAATGAAAATGAGAACATAATCCCCAATTTCACAATTATCAGTTATAAAGAACTAGACATTAAATATTTCTGAAAGTAGCTGAATTAAATGTTAACTATTAGATCACATTTGCAAAGTAATCCACTAAAATTTAAAATATGTACACCCTTCATCCAGCAATTCCACTCCTAGGAATCTATACCATAGAAATTAAAGTATAGGCTGGGCACAGTGGCTCACGCCAGTAATCCCAGCACTTTGGGAGACCGAGGCGGGTGGATCACGAGGTCAGGAGATCGAGACCATCCTGGCTAACATGGTGAAACCCCGTCTCTACTAAAAATACAAAAAATTAGCTGGGCATGGTGGCGGGCGCCTGTGGTCCCAGCTACTCGGGAGGCTGAGGCAGGAGAATGGCGTGAACCCGGGAGGCAGAGCTGGCAGTGAGCCGAGATCGCATCACTGCACTCTAGCCTGGGTGACAGAGCGAGACTCTGTCCCCCCGCCAAAAAAATGTATAGACATATAAGGACGTATGGACAAGGATCTAGGGTGAATAATTGTGCATGGTTGCCAAAATCTGAAATAAAGTGAATGCCCATTAACAGGGAATGGGCTTGGACTCATACCTATTCATTCATTCGAGTTAGAGCTATGTCTGATGGCTTGTAAGAGTTTCTACAAACTATCACCGAGTTAGAAAAGATACAGAAGTCCACATAATATGATCCTTTCACTAAAGCTTTTATATGTATATATGAGTACAGAAAAACATGAAAATGTTTGCACTAAGTCCATGGCTCTCAAACTTTAGCCCACAGTTGAATCACTTGAAAGTTTTATTAAAACGCAAGTTGCTGGGTCCCGCCCACAGAGTGTCAGATTCAGTAGGTCCAGGGTGAGGTCTGAGAATTCGCGTCTCGTTTCCAGGGATGCTGATGCTGCTGAGAATCCCTGCAGGAGGTGACTCTAAGGGTTAGCTCAGAGTACAGGAAGGAAAAGTATAAAGTGGGGGTGAGGGGGAATGGGGTCCTGTCCATTATAATAAAAACAGCACTTCCATATAATTCCTTTTAAAAAATGTTAGGCTTCCAAGGAATTCCAAAAAAGACAGGCCCAAAATAAAAATAGTCGTGCAGAAAATTGACTACCTGGAACAATATGATATTTGAAATAATGAGAAGGCTCAATGAGAATTACAATATTTCAGTCACAAAGAATCATCCTTAGAAACTCTAAACCTCCCCTAAGAGGCAACCACATCCCCTCAGATATCACCAGGATATTCCACTGCTTCAAGAAAGATTGGAAGTTATGAGTTTCGTGTTTTTTTCATGGCTGGTAGTTTTGTTAGGCATCATGAATGTGGGATGTCTTTGTTATTATTTATCTTTTCTTCAACGTTATTTACTTATTTTTAAATTGACCTATAATATTGTATGTTATCATGTACCACATGATGTTCTGAAATATACATATATGGTAAAATGTTTAAATCTAGCTAATCAGCAAAAACATTACCTAATATCCTAATTACGTGTCTTGAAGTAGGATGCAGTTTCTAGCTCACTATGAGCCCTACCCTCTCCTGTGCCTAATGCTGTGCAAAAATCCGTCTGAATCACAGTTTTCTCTGGGATTAAGTGGATCTTTACCATTTAAAAATAATCATAAGTCAAAAAATACAATAAAGAGATAACTTCATTCAGAAATAAGTATCAAATTTTAGTGCTTACAAATAACAAAGGTGGAGATCATAAAAATGGCACAAATAGTGTGGGATTTCTCTAAGATTTTTGGTGTTAATTCCATTAGAGTCTTATATGAATGAAAACAAAGATTTGCCCTGAGTAAGTTCAGACTGTTTCTGATAACTGTCCTACACAGATTCTTCAGAATTTAACTGTAAGTTCTTGAAAACTCAACATCTTAATTTTAAATGTTTCTTTCAAAACGGTGAATTAACTAGAGAGAGACATTCAACAGGTTGGACTCAACATATTCTGAGTCAGAAATGAAAAGGAATGAATGATTGATCCGTGCAACAATGTGAATAATTTCAGAAACATTGCGCTGAACAGAATAAGGCAGACACAAAAGAATCATATGACATGCATGCATCTATACATATATATATATGAAATTCCAGAATAAGTAAAATTAACCTATGGTGAGAAAGGAATTGACTGAAGAGAGAATTTACTTTCTAGAGTGACATAATATTGTAGATCTTGAAAGGGGTTAGGGTTATGATGGTATATGTACTTTTCAAAGTTAGTAAACTTACAATTAAGATTTTTATGTTTTGGTCTATGTAACTTCTATTAAAATAAAAATTTATAAGAAAATATTGAATTATAGCCAGCTAAACTATTCAGCAGGAAGTATATTGATGCTTGCAATTCAATTGAAAATATATCTGAAATAATATGGACTGATGGATGGATAGAGGTATGGAAGGGTGGAAATAGATAACATAGATATATGTCAAATCATGTTTATTAAAATGTTAACAAGTCAATACAGTATATGTGAACATTTTCATAATAAAATGTTGGTGCTAATTGGCAAAATCACTTGTCTCATGTCAGTAATTTTTCTTTTAAACAAGAGTTCTAAAATAATTATTATTCATGTTCTATACGTTTGGACAATTTTAGACACAATGTCAATTGGAATTTTTCCCAATTCATCACGGAGCTGCAAAATGCAAGGATACACAGGGAGATCTTGCAGAGGTGCTACTTTCTGGGTTTATGTTTAGAAAGCAAAGACCAAATGGGAAAAACAAGCCTCATATCTCTTTCCAAGGTGGAGGATAAACACTCTGCTGTATATCCATACAAAGGAATTTTACTCATCAATGAAAAAAAAAAAACAAGCTATTGATATTTAAAACAATATGGAGCAATGTTAAAATGATTCTTCTGGCTTGCAGAATCCAGAACAACACATATCTTGCATAATTCTATTACGTGAAATACTATAAAATACAGATCAGTAGTTCAGAGGGAGGATGGTAGGATGGAGGGAAAAAAACGACAGATAGTACATGCCAGCCAGAACAAATATTCTCATCTCTATAAGGTGCTTTTAGCCTCTTCTCTTCTCTTCTCTCTCTTCTCTTCTTTCTCTCTCTCTCTCTCTCTGTCTCTCTCTCCCCCCACCCCGGGGGGGGGGCAGGGGTAATGGTGATGAGGTCTTATAATTTGAGGGTAAAAACTTTCAAAGTATATACCTGTCATTTCTTTATATGACAGGTATAATATGGATAATCCTAAGGACTTTAAAGACTTTCTGCTTTGGGCAAATCAATGATCTGCACAAGACACATTTTACAAAACAAAGGACAATATAGTACTCATTCATATCCTGGTCATATTACTCCTAGTGACTTCTCCATTATAAACATTCCAGAAGGGTGCAGCCATTTATTTTCACATGATGGGCTTCTCGGGGCTCCCATCAGAGTGATTGGACACAGACTCCCTAGGGGCAGTTTCTAAGAGCAGAAGGAAGAGATGACTCAAAAGTTCCTAAAAAGACATCAAACCAGATGACAAAAAACTCAAATGGCATTTCACTTTTTAATTTTTTTTTATTTTTTATTTTTTAGCAAGATCTTGCTCTGTCGCCCAGGCTGAAGTGCAGCGGGGCGATCTCGGCTCCAGCAATCCTCCCACCTCAACTTCCCGACTGGGACTACAGACGCCAGCCACCACGCCCAGCTAATATTTTTGTATGTTTTTGTAGAGAAGGGGTTTTGCTATGTTGCCCAGGCTGGTCTCCAACTCTTGGGTTGAAGTGATCCGCCCACCTCAGCCTCGCCAGTGCTGAGGTTACAGGCATCAGCCACTGTGCCTGGCCAACATTTCACTTTTAACAGACTAGCTTTCAGGGCTGTGTTTAACAGGAGTCTAATGCCTATGACTCCTTGTAAATAAGAGTTCTTTATGTTTCCAAAAACACATTTATTGATATATAATCACATACCATAAAATTCCCACCACAAAATTATACAATTCAATGGTTTTAGTATGTTAATAAATCCTCCTTTTTTGATTCTATAAAGTTATTTTCAAGTTTCCATTCCGTCAGTCTTTCCTGTGTTTGGATCAAGCTGACCTTGATGTGCACAGGTGTGGGCAGAGCCCGGCCAGACATCTGCTCAGGACACCTGCCCTCAGGTCCTCTGTCTACAGAGAGGACTGAGTCCCATCAAAGACCCCATGAAACACTGTGATGGAAACCACAGCGTGATGCAGCACAATGACAAGGAAGAAACCATGGCAGGTCTACTCACATGGGCAGATCAGTAGCTAGGACACCCAGTAGGAGGAGCCAAAAGAGCCGCCACAGCACCCCCATGTTCTGGACTTCTCAGCGTGCCCCGAGGCAGCCAGGAAGGAGGTGGGGGTGAGTTAGGGCCATGGGCAGGGAAGGGGATGGGGATGGGGAATGAATGGCAGTTGGGAAGGGAAAGAGAGGGAAAGGGAGAGGAGGCAAGGGGCTGTTGGGCACCTGGGAGGAGGAGGAGGTAAAGGAGGAGAAGGGAGGCTGGGAAAGTATCAGGATCAAACCAAGTTATCAAGCGTTGACAGGAGGCTCAGTTATAGGTCAGTGGATGAGTAGGTCAGCAAAGCAGCAGGATGCAAGGTGTAGGTGAGTGGGATGCTAGGAGCAGTTGGAGGGACACCAGGGATCTGGTTTTCCCCAAACCTTCTCCTGTCTGGGCACTGCCTTAGCAACCGCCATGCTCTGTACTCGCTTTCCACCAATCCCTGGCACCCGCATCTGGTGCTTCACAGCAGTCACCCCATGAGAGGCTGCCATTCTTCCAATGCCCCTTCCCCAACCTGAGCCCCTCACGCACCATCCCAACCACAGGTCATCTGATTTCTGATCCTCCCCAATCCAGCTCCCTGTCCCTGCTTCTGGGCCTCCTTCCTGCCTGAGCTCCCAAGGTTCCCCATGGTCAGTCTTGGCTGCAAAACCTAAAAAACAAATGATGACAAGGTGTAATACACAAGCAGAGTGGGAGGCTTCCACCCTTCTTTCAGCAATTCATATAATAAGCAACAAAACATTAGTTGGATGTCGAATATCCTAATAGTAAACCATCTCCATCATATCCGTATATCCATCCATCTATCATCTTTGTATCTTGGGAACAAATGCTGGAGATACATTAATTTTAAGCACACAGGGTACATTTACAAAACTTAACCCTGCTTATTTGGTTCCTAAAGCAAATCTCAATATATTTCAGAGGAATAAAATCACATAGCATGTTTCTGATCATGTGATTGTGCTAGAAGTCAATGATAAAAAGCTAACTAAAAATTCTTATATGCTTGGAAATTCAAAGTGCCCTTATGAGTAAGATATAAATGTAAGAAAAAGTCCAAAATAAAATGAGACTGCATTCGTACTCAAGGATATGATCATAATATAGCAACAAAATGTCTCCCTCTGGCCTGGGAACTCCATTTTGTGTCAAAAGATCGTGTGGTCTCAAATCATCCCTAACTTACCTAGACATTTTAACATCTGAAACGGGGTGACTATGTCATTTATCTCTGTCATCTTACTGCCTGTGAACATGGACTTTAAATTTTGAACCCTAATGAGGGGAAAATCCCAAGTTAACTCTCATGATTGACCTCCCAGGGATCTCTAAGAAATCTGTGCATTTCAAGAGTCAAATTTCATCAGCTTCTCTCTTGGGGGATGTGGCGACAATATTCAGAGGGCTTGGCAGCACCAGGAGTTAATAAGTAGGGAGTCACAAGCAGGTAAATAGGGCATGATGACCAGGACAGAAGCCCACTGACAATCACCTTGCCTGGACCTGTCCTCAGCAGAACTTTCTAAAGGCCTTCTTCTGCCTGATTGTACAGAATGTTCCCAAACTCATTCAGGCCTCTGGTAGCTTAAAACCACTGCTTTAAATCCTATTACTATTCATTATTACAGAAAGTTATTGTAAACAGGAAACATCCTATCATTGCTACAGATGGAAACCCAATGCCTTTTACCACAAATATAAAGCAGGGTCTATAGTTGGTAGGCCAGTTACAAGGGACTCAAGAGGGCATGAATCCTGTGTGGTCTTTAGGTGAACTTGACTGCTTTCAGGATCTTGGTCAGTAGGGCTGGTGCTGGGATTAGGGTCCACTTCAGGGTCCATACACTGAAAGTCTAGTTTGGTTACACACAGGGGTGGCTTCTTTCAGGTCCTTGGGAAGGCTCCCACCGAGTCACTGAGTGGGTCCCTGGGCAGGCAGTACTAGCCTCAGTCTGCAGATAAGAGAGGCTGGATCTGAGTCATAGAGCTGCTTCAGACTACTGCCTACATTGAAAATGGCCCTCCTTGGTTGTCTCTGTATTTTCAAAATCTACTAAATGTTATGTGATCATTGACCAGGAGACAATAGCCAAGGAAATAATTGTAGAAGTCTCTTAGTAATTTACTGGCACCACCCTTCCACGGGAAAAACAATCCATGCAACACCCTTGCCCAGATGTCAGTTGTGTGAGTCTCTACAACAAAGCTTTTGCCTCCCACATGCCAGGTAATAGTTGGTTCTGATTGGCAGCATTTTTTCAGGAATGGATGCCAATGAAAGAGAGACAGGAAGGGAGCAGGCCAAGTGTCAAAGCCCTTCACAATGGGGAAGGCATCCACCTAGCCTCAAACGGGCTTCTGATGTTGCTCTCATTTTCCAAGTTGTCTGCCGTGGATTTTTTTTGTTAATAGTCATCTCCTGAAAACAAAATGTGAAAACTAGATGGATTCTGAATTTTGGCTAATAATTGTTCATATGAAACTAAAAATGAAATTTAGTTATGTTAGACCAGATTTTTCTTATCACTCTCCCCATCAGATAGTAGTACCCATTTCAAAAATCATTTTAGGCACAATATAGTCAATGCAATTAGAGCTTCATTTCCTGAAGTAAACAGTGTTGCAATAACTTGTGTAGGTATTTATAGGTCCAAGTTATCATTGCTTTCCTTGACAAAGACATTACCTACACTTTGCTGAATAGCATCATAAAGTGTATTTTATCAAACACTTTGCAATCTTGCCTCCTTTCTTATATTCATATATTATTTATCTTGAAATAATTTAAGACTCACAGGAAATTGCAAAAATAATGCAGAGAGTTCACCTGTACCCTTCACCCAGCTTCCTCAAAATATAACCATGACACATAATCTTGGTGTGTTACAAAATCAGAAAATCCACAACGGCACCATACCGTCAATTCACTTACAGATCTTATTCTGATTTCACATTCCTATATGTAATTTCTTATGGCATATATGTCTATGAGATGTTATCATGTATATATATTTGTGTAACCATCATCACAATCATGATATAGAAGTGTTTCATTTCATCAACATCACAAAGATAGTTCCGGTTGCTCCTCTTTTATAGTCAAACTCTCCCTCCAACTCTAACCTTTGAAACCTAACAATATCTTTTTAATCAGTATGATTTTGTCGCTTCATGAATAGTTACATAAATGGAATAACACAGTATGTGACCATTTGAGATGGACTTCTCTTACTTAGCATAATGCTTTTTGAGATCGTTCTAAGTGTCGTGTGTATCAAATAGTTTACTATTACTGTTGAGTAGTATTCCATTGTTTAGATGTACCAGTTTGCCTATCCAATAACATTTTGAAAGGCATTTGGGCTATAATTTTTAAGTGTACCATTCTGTAGTATTAGTAATATTCACAATGCTGTATAACCAGCATCACTATCTATTTTCTTTTTTTTGTTTTGTTTTGTTTTGTTTTTATTATACTTTAGGTTTTAGGGTACATGTGCACAATGTGCAGGTTTGTTACATATGTATCCATGTGCCATGTTGATTTCCTGCACCCATTAACTCGTCATTTAGCATTAGGTATATCTCCTAATGCTGTCCCCGCCCCCACCCCCCCGCCCACCCCACAACAGTCCCCGGAATGTGATGTTCCCCTTCCTGTGTCCATGAGTTCTCATTGTTCAATTCCCACCTATGAGTGAGAACATGCGGTGTTTGGTTTTTTATCCTTGCGATAGTTTACTGAGAATGATGTTTTCCAGTTTCATCCATGTCCCTACAAAGGACACGAACTCATCATTTTTTATGGCTGCATAGTATTCCATGGTGTATATGTGCCACGGAAGTCAGTGTGGCGAGTCCTCAGGGATCTAGAACTAGAAATACCATTTGACCCAGCCATCCCATTACTGGGTATATACCCAAAGGAGTATAAATCATGCTGCTATAAAGACACATGCACACGTATGTTTATTGCGGCACTATTCACAATAGCAAAGACTTGGAACCAACCCAAATGTCCAACAACAATAGACTGGATTAAGAAAATGTGGCACATCACTATCTATTTTCAAAACTTTTCCATCACTCTAAGCAGAAACTCAATACCTATTTAATTAATAACACCCCATTGCCTTCAACCCCTAGTCTTTGGCAACCACAAATTTACTTTCTATCTCTATCAATTTGCCCATTCTAGAGATTTCATAGCAGTAGAATCATAAAATATTTGTCCTTTTGTGTCTGGCTTATTTCACTTGGCAAATTGCTTTTAAGCTTCATCCATGTTGTAGCATGTATCAATCAGAAATGCATTCTATCTATGGTTGAATTATATTCCATTGTATGTGTACACTGTATTTTGCTTAACCATTCATTTGCTGATAAACATCGGTTTCTACATTTTGGCTTTTTTGAATAATGCTACAATGAACACTGGCATACAAGTATCTGTCATTGTTTACATTTTTTTTGCTGATTACTTGGGAGTGAAATTGCTGGATCATAAAATAATTGTATGTTTACCTATTTGAGGAATCACCCAAATTTTTTTCCACAGCAGCTGCACCATTTTACACTCCCACCAGTAATGAATGAGCATCCCTATTTCTCCAAATCCTCACCATCACTGGTCATTTTCCTTTTTTTTTTTTTTAATGGACATCCTAGAATGTGTAGAGATACACCATTATGCTTTCAACTTGCATTTCACTAATGATTAACGATATTAAGGTTTTATCATGTGCTTATGGGTCGTTTCTGTATCTTCCTTGAAAAATGTCTATGGAAATCCTATGTCATTTTTATTTTTTATTTTTATTTTTTTATTTTCTTTATTATACTTTAGGTTTTAGGGTACATGTGCACAATGTGCAGGTTTGTTACATATGTATCCATGTGCCATGTTGTTTTGCTGCACCCATCAACTCGTCATTTAGCATTAGGTATATCTCCTATTGCTGTCCCTCCCTGCTCCCCTCACCCCACAACACTCCCCAGAGTGTGATGTTCCCTTTCCTGTGTCCATGAGTTCTCAGTGTTCAGTTCCCACCTATGAGTGAGAACATGCGGTGTTTGGTTTTTTGTCCTTGTGATAGTTTACTGAGAATGATGGTTTCCAGCTTCATCCATGTCCCTACAAAGGACATGAACTCACCATTTTTTATGGCTTCATAGTATTCCATGGTGTATATGTGCTACATTTTCTTAATCCAGTCTATCGTTGTTGGACATTTGGGTTGGTTCCAAGTCTTTGCTATTGTGAATAGTGCCTCAATAAACATACGTGTGCATGTGTCTTTATAGCAGCATGATTTATAGTCCTTTG
>NW_026652282.1:45432989-45434036 GCF_009828535.3 Hylobates moloch
GTGCAGAGCTGAGTTCAATTCCTGGATATCCTTGTTAACTTTCTGTCTCGTTGATCTGTCTAATGTTGACAGTGGGGTGTTAAAATCTCCCATTATTATTTTGTGGGAGTTTAAGTCCCTTTGTAGGTCACTCAGGACTTGCTTTATGAATCTGGGTGCTCTTGTGTTGGGTGCATATATATTTAGGAGAGTTAGCTCTTCTTGTTGAATTGATCCCTTTACCATTATGTAATGGCCTTCGTTGTCTCTTTTGATCTTTGTTGGTTTAAAGTCTATTTCATCAGAGACTAGGATTGCAACCCCTGCCTTTTTTTGTTTTCCATTTGCTTGATAGATCTTCCTCCATCCCTTTATTTTGAGTCTATATGTGTCTCTGCACGTGAGATGGGTTTCCTGAATACAGCACACTGATGGGTCTTGACTCCTTATCCCATTTTCCCCTTTTAAAATCAGATTATTCGGCCTTTTACTGTTGAGTTATTTGAGTGCCTCATATATTGTTACTAATCCCTGTTGGATGGCCTGTTTGTGAATATTTTCTCCCACTCTTTAGATTTTTTCCTCACTCCATTGTTTGTTTCGTTTGCCGTGCAGAAGCTTTTAGCTTGATATAATCCCATGTGTCTATTTCTGCTTTGGTTGCCTGTCCTTTCATGGTCTTACGAAAAAAAATTTTGCACCGGCCAGTGTCCTGAAGCATTTCCTCAATGATTTCTTCTAGTAGTTACTCTCAGGTCTTAGATGTAATCCTTTCATCCATATTGATTTGATTTGTGAATCTGGTGAGAGACAGAAGTCTAGTTTCATTATTCTGCATATGGATGTCTAGTTTTTCCAGCAGCCCTTATTGAAGAGACTGTCCTTTCCTCAATGTCTGTTGGCACCTTTGTCAAAAATAAGTTGGCTGCAAATGTGTGGATTCATTTCTGGGTTCTCTATAATGTTCCATTGGTCTATGTTTCTGTTTTTGTGCCAGGACCATGCTGTTTACTTACCATAGTTTTTTTTTTTTTTTTTTTTTTTTTTTTTTTTTTTTTTTTTTTTTTT
>NW_026652282.1:45434086-45451221 GCF_009828535.3 Hylobates moloch
CGCGCCCAGCCTACTTACCATTGTTTTGTGGCAGGTAGTGTGATGCCTCCGGTTTTCTTTTTTTGCTGAGAATTGTTTTTGCTACTTGGGGTCTTTCGTGGTTCCATCCTCATTTTAGGACTGGTTTTTTCTACTTCTGTGAAGAATGTCATTTGTATTTTCATAAGGATTGCGTTGAATATCCATATTGCTTGGGTTGTGTATCCAAAGTTTAACAATACTCTCTTCCAGTTCATGAACATGGGATATCTTTCTATTTTTTGTGTCCTCTTCAATTTATTTCATCAGTGTTTTGTAATTTTCATTGTAGAGCTCTTTCCTCTCTTTGGTTAAAGTTATTCCTATGTATTGTTTTGTTGCTATTATAAATGGGTATGCTTTCTTGACTTCTTTTTCAGATAGTATGTTGTTGATATATTAAAATGCTATTTGTTTTTTAATTTTGATTTTGTATCCTGCAACTTTACTGAATTTGTTTATTAGTCCATCAGTTTTTTGGTTAGGTGTTTAGTCTTTTCTAAATACATTATGTTATGTGCAAACAAGGACAATTTGACTTCTTCCTTTTCAATGTAGATTCCCTTTATTTCTTTCTCTGGCCTAATTGTTCTTGAAAGGAAGGACTTCCAGTAGTATGTTGAATAAAAGTGGTGAACGTGGATATCTTTGTTTCGTCCCAGATCTTAGAGGAATGGCTTTCAGTTTTTCCCCATTCAGTTTCATGTTAGCTGTGGGTTTGTTACATATGGTCTTCATTGTTTTGGGGTATGTTCCTTCTACACCCAGTTTGTTGAGAGGTTTTACCATGAAGGACGGTTGAATTTCATTGAACACTTTTTTTAGCATCAATCAAAATGATCATATGGTTTTTGTCTTTCAATCTGTTGTGATGATATATCAGTAAATGTTAACTGATAACATTTACTGATTTGTGTATGTTGAACCATCTTTGTGTTGCTGGGCTACACCGCACTTTATCATGATGAATCATCTTTTTAATACATTGTTGAATTCAGTTTGCTAGTACTTTGTTGAGGATTTTTGTATCTACATTTATCAGAGATATTGGCACATAGTTTTGTTTTTCTATTGTGTCTTCTTCTGGTTTTGTTTTCATGGTAATATTGGCCTTGTACAATGAATTTAGTAGTATTTGATTCTCCTTGATTTTTTGGAATAGATTGTGGAGGATTGTTATTAGTTGTTTCTTAAATATCTAGTAGAATTCAAAGGTGAAGCCATCAGGTCATGGGCTTTTCTTTGATGGGAGATGTTTTATTACAGCTTCTGTATCATTACTTATTATTAGTCTATTCAGATTTTCAATTTCCTCCTGGTTCAATCTTGGGATTGAATTGTTTTGTTTGTTTCTAGTAATTTATCCATTTTTTATAGGTTTTCCAAATAGTTGGCATATAGTTGTTCATAATACTCTCAAATGACTTTTGAATTTCTGTGGCTTCAGCAGTAATGTCTCCTTTTCATTGCTGATTTTATCATCGCTGATTTTATTTGGGTAATCTCTGTTTTTTTTCTTTGTCTGGCTAAAGGTTTCTCAGTTTTGCTTGTCTTTTCAAAAAAAAAAACCCAACTGTTTGTTTCATTGATCTTTTGTATCATATTTTTGGTGTCATATATTTTCTTTGGCTCTGATCTTCATTATTTTTCTACTGATTTGTGGTTTGGCTTTGTTGTTCCTTTTTCTTTCTTCCTTTCTGTCTTCAAAAGGGGAGAAATCATTTTCTCTGGTAGTATGTTTTAATTCTTTGCTTTCTATTTTTTGTGTATCTGTTGTGGGATTTTAATTTGTGGTTACCATGAGATTTGCAAATAACATCTTATAATCCATTATTTTAAACTGATGACTAATTCTCTCTGATTACAAAAAAGAACAAAACAGATAAAACTAAAAAACCCTACACTGTAACTCCATCTACCAGGCCCACTTTTTGACTGTTTGTTGTCTCTATTTATATTTATTTATACTACCTATCTCTTAAAAAGTTGACTTGGTAATTATTTTTGCTAGGTTTGCCTTTTAATCTTTCTACTCAAAATATAAGTAGTATACACATTGCAATTACAGTGTTAGATTTTTCTGTATTTGTCTGTGTACTTACTATTAGCAGCATGTTTTATACCTTCAGATGATTTCTTGTTCATTAATGTCCTTTTCTTGCAGACTTAAGAACTCCCTTCCTTCAGCATTTCTTGTAGTACAGGCCTGGTGATGACACAATCTCTCAGCTTTTGTTTGTCTGAAAAAGTCATTTCTCTTTCATATTTGAAGGATTTTTTTGCTGGATATAATATCCTAGGGTGAAAGGTTTTTTTCTTCAGCACTTTGAATATGTCATCCTGCTCTCTCCCGGCCTGTAATGTTTTAGCTCAGAATTCTGCTGCCAGACATATTGCAGCTCCTTTATAGGTTATTTGTTTCTTTTCTCTTACTGCTTTTAGGATCTTTCTTTATCTTTGACTTTTGAGAGTTTGATTATTAAATACCTTGAGCTAGTCTTATTTTGGTTGGATCTGCTTGGTATGCTATGATTTTATCATACCTGGATATTTATATCTTGCTCTAGGTTTGAAAAGTTCTCTGTTACTACTTCTTTGAGTAAGCTTTTTACCCTAATTTTCCTCTTTATCTCCTCTTTAATGCCAATGACTCTTAGATTGGCTATTTTGTGACTATTCTAGATCTTGTCGACATGCTTTATTATTTTGTATATTTTCCTCCTCCGAGTGTGTTTTTCATATAACCTCTCTTCTCATTCACTCTTTCCTTTGCTTGATCAATTCTGTTGTTGAGAGATTCTAATGCATATTTCAGTTTGTCAGTTGAATTTTTCAGCTCTGTTATTTCTGCTTGATTGTCTTAATTATTTCAATCTCTTTGTTAATTTTCTTTGATAGAATTCTGAAATCATTCTCTGTGTGGTCTTTACATTTTATTGAACTTTCTGAAGACAGCTATTTTGAATTCTCTGCTTGAATGTTCACATATCTCCATCACTCTGGGATGGATCACCGAAGCCTTATTTAATTAGTCTGGTGAGGTCATGTTTTCCTGAATGTTTCTGATGCTTTTGGACATTTGTTGATGTCTGGGCATTAAAGAGTTAGGTATTCATTCCAATCTCAGCAGTCTGGGCTTATTTGTACCCATTTTTCTTGAGAAGGCATTCCAGGTATTCAAAGAGAATTGAATGTGGTAATCTAAGCCTGTAGTCATTGCAGCCATAATACCACTAGGGGGCTCCCCAAGCACGGTAACCCTGTGGCTCTTGCAGACTCCTAGAAGCACCCTCTTGGTGGGCCTGGGTAAGATCAGGGAGAATTCCCTGGACTATCAAACAAAATCTCTCTCTCTCTTCCCTCTCTTTCTCTCATCAGGAGTCTCTCTCCATGCTGGGCTCCCTGGAGTAGAGGGAAGAGTGATGAAAGCACTCCTGTGGCCACCGCTGCTGGCACTGCACTGAGTCAAACCTGAAGCCAGTGAAGTACTGGGTCTCACTCAAGGACTGTGGCAACTACTACCCGGCTACCACTGATGTTTATTCAAGTCCCAAGGGCTCTTTAGTCAGCAGGTTGTGAATCCTACCAGGACTGGGTCTGTCCCAACAGGGCAGCAGATTCCCTTCTGGTCCAGAGTGGGTCTAGAAATGCTATTAATATATGATCTATGGCCTGGAATCAGGGGCCTCAGAAATCTTTTAAATTTCTTCAGGAATATTACAGTGGCTGAACTGGCACTGGACGTGCAAGACAACATCCTCGGGACTCTTCCCTCTGCTTTCCCAAAGCAGAAGGAAACTCTTCTCAAGCTGCACTGCCTGGAGTTTGGGGAGGGCAGCCAGGTACTCCCATGGCCACCACAACTAGTGTCTCACTGGGTGATGCGCAACCCAAGTCCACTGCCTCTGAGCCTAGTGCAGCAACAGGGCTTGCCCAAGGACTGCATCCTTGTGGCCTGACTGTCTCTCCAATTTATTCTGAGACCCAGGCCGCTTTAGTCAGCTAGTGGTGGAGCCAGCCAGAATTTGAGTTCCTTCCACTGGGACTAAGAATTAGCCTCTGGCTGTGGCTGGTCTAATTGCTTTTTCTGTGGGCACCAGCAGAATACTGCCGTTCTGTGTTCCACTGTGACAGAGCAGAACTGAATTCCAAAGCAAAGTTCCACAATCACTTCACTGTTTTTCTTCCAAGTATAGATTATAACTCTGCACGATGCTGCAGGGGCTTGGAGGATGGGTGGTGTATCCATTGCAAAACTATGTTTCCTACCTTCTTAAAACCACATTCTTTGATATTAGGTTGGTGCAAAAGTAATTGCGGTTTTTACCATTAAAAGCAATGGCGAAAACCATGATAACTTTTGCACCAACCAATATTATGTTAAACCAGGTGCTGTAATCACTAACCTGATTTTTTTTGGTTCTTATGATGGTGTTGTCTTGCATGAACAGTCATGTAATTGGTGTTCCTGTGGCAGGGGACAATCACTATAGGGTTCTATTTGGCCATCTTACTCTCGTCCTTCTCTCTTTCTTTCTTAGTCTAGCTAGAGGTTTGTCACTTTTGTTTATCTTTTCAAAAGACTAGCTTTTTGTTTTATTGATCTTCTGGGGGTTTTTTAGTCTAAATTTTATTTATGTTTTGCTCTGATCTTTATTATTCCTTTCCTTCTAGTAATTTGGAGTTTGGTTGGTTCTTGCTTTTCTAGTTCTTTGAAGTCCATCATTCATTTGTTAATTTGAAGTCTTTCTACTTTTTTGATGTAAGCATTTATTGCTATAAACTTTCCTATTAGTGTTGCTTCTGATGCTTACCATAGCTTTTGATATATTATGTTTCCAATTTTATTTGTTTCAAGAAATTTTTTAAATTTTCTTTTTAATTTCTTCATTGACCTTTTCTTTGTTCCAGAGCATGTAATTTAATTTCCATGTATTTGTACATTTTTCAAATTCCTCCTGTTTTTGATTTCCATTTTCATAGTGTTTTGGTCAGAAAAGGTGCTTGATAGGATTTTAATGTTATTGCACTTATTGAAACTTGTCTTTTGGACTATAATACAGTCTTCATTTGAGAATGTTTCATGTGCTGATGAGAAGAATGTGAATTCTGTAACAGTTGGATGAAATGTTCTGTAAAAGACATTTGGTCTAGAGTGCAGTTTGATGTTTCCTTGTCAATTTTCTGTCTGGATGATCTGTCCAACACTGAAAGTCGGGTGTTGAAGTCCCCAACTACTACTGGATTTCAATCTCTCTCTTCCTTTACATCTATTAATATTTACTTTATATATTTGAGTGCTCTGGCATTGAATGCATATATATTTATAACTGTTATATCTTCTTGCTGAACTGACCACTTCATCCTTATATAACAAACTTCTTTGTCACTTTTTACTGTTTTTTACTTGATGTGTATTTTATCTGAGAGCAGCGTAGTTACTACTGCTCTTGTTGAGTTTCTATTTTAATGTAATATCTTTTTTCTGTCTCTACATTTCCAGTCTATGTATGTCTTTATAGGTGAAGTAACATTAAGCATATAATTAGGTGCTGGTTTTTATCTATTCAGTCGCTCTATGTCTTTTAATTGGAGAATTCAGTCCATTTACATTCAATGTAATTATTGATAAGTAAGGACCTCCTACTGCCATTTTATTACTTGTTTTCTGGTTGTTGTTCTTTTTTTTAACTCCTCTCATCCTTTCTTCTTTTTTAATGTCTTCCTTTATGGTTAGGTGTTTTTCACTGGTGGCATGTTTTAATTCCCTTCTTTTCATTTTAAGTGTATCTATTATAGAATTTCTGCTTGTGGTTACCATGAGGCTTACAAAAAAAACCTCTATAACAAGCTATTTCGAACTGATGATAACTTTTATCATAAGGAAAAGAAGCAAACAAACAAAGCAACAACTAAACAATTTTACACTTTAACTCCATCCACCCACAATTACGCTGTTGCCTCAATTATCATCTTTTTATATCATATACTTTTGAATAAATTATAGTAGTTAACATCAGTTGTGATAAATTTGAGTTTTTAGTCTTTACACTAAAAGTAAGAGCCATTTACATATCACAATTACAGCATTATTCTGAATTTGCCTGTGTACTTACTTTTATCATTGAGTTTTATAGTTTCAGATGATTTTTTCTTGCACATTAGCATCTTTTTCTGGCTAATTGAAAACTCCCTTTAGTATTTCTTGTAACACAGGTCTGGTGGTGATGAATTCCCTCAATTCTTGTTTTTCCTGAACAGTTTTTATCTTTCCTTCATGTTCGAAGGATAGCTTTTCTGGGCACAGTATTTTTTTTTCCCTTTGGTACGTGGAATATGTCATCCCTCTCCCTATTGGCCTAAAGGGTTTCTGACGAGAAGTCCATTGTCAGAGAAATCAGAGCTCCTTCATATGTTATTTGCTTCTTTTGCTGCTTTTAGGATCCTCTTTTGTCCTTGACCTTGGAGATTTTGCTTGTCATATGCCTTGGTATAGGCTTCCTTTCGTTGAACCTGTTTGGTGATACTTGACCTTCCTGTACCTGGATATTTATATGTTTCTCTATGTTTGAAAAGTTTTCTATTATTGTCTCTTTGAATAAACTTTCTACCCCTTGCTCTTTCTCAACTCCCCCTTAAAGGCCTATGACTCTCAGATTTTCTTTTTTGAGGCTATTCTGAACTCATATGCATACTTCACTTTTGACATTTTTTTCTTTCCTATAAATGTGTATTTTCCACATATCCTGTTTTCATGCTCACTAATTTGCTCTTCAGCTTGATCACTTCTGCTCTTGAGACCCTCCATGTGTTTTTCATTTTGGTTATTGTATTTCTGTTCCAGAATTTGGGTCGTTTAATTATTTAAATATCTTTGTTAAAATTCTCTGATAGATTCATTTATTGCTTTTCTGTGCTTTGAGTTCACTGAGTTTCCCCAAAACTGCTGCATTGAATTCATGATCTGAGAGTTCACACAGCATTATCTCATTAGGGTCATTAGCTGGCTCCTTGTCTTGACCATTTGAGGAGGTCATGGTTCCCTGTTTGCTCATGTTTCTGATGGACGTATGCCTATGTCTTTGCGTTGAAGGAATAGTTGTTTATTCCCGTCTTCACTGTCTGGCTTGGTTTGCTTTTGCTAGGGTATGTCTAGAGGTTTTGTGTTAATTGACTATTGAGTTCCCTTAGCTTGAGATTGCTGCCTCCTTTTTGGCACTAGATGTCTCCCTAAGCCTGGGGTTGCTGAGGCTGTTGGAAAATTTGGAGCACTGCCTGTCCTGGACAGGATTTCACGAAGAACATACCCTGGATTTGTGAGAAGGCTGGCTACAAGTCTGTGGCCCAAAGGATCTCTGTAGTGTGCCACCTACTGTGTGGTGCTGCTAAACAGCCTCTCTGATTTGATATCTCTTTTGGCTGCGATAAAGCACTAAGTTTCATGTGCAGGGTGGTGCTAGCCACATCTTCATCCTTTCTCTATCCTCAGGAGTTTTCACCCTACAGGCACTTGTGATTCTTCTCATGGGGTGAGGCAGGAATGGTTTTCTTGTGAAGGAACCCAAGTTCGTGGGCAAGCTGACTATCCACCTCAATGTCACTTTTCCAGTGTAGAAACCATGAGTTCTAGAGATTTTTTTGCACAGTGCTTTGGGGAGGACTATTGCAGTTAGAGAGCTCCATTTTTTTTAACCTTCTGCTCATGATTTTTCACTTCTCTTGGGCCCAGAAATCATCACAACATTGATTTTGAGTTTTAAGATATTACTGGTGTTAGTCTTGCACATTTACTTATAATTACAATTAATGTTTTTGCACATACTCTGTGCTTATCTCTAGACATTTTACTATTGCTTTCATTGAATTCACGACTTTGCATAAAATCCTTACATATTCCATATGTTTATGTTTGCCTCTTTTCTACATTTCAAATATTTTCTTCCAATTTTTCTCCATTATTATCTTTACTTGTAAGACATTTAAAATCTTATGCTGTCAAATTTATCAATCTTTTTTATAATTACTTTTATCTTCAAGAAATCCTTCTCTACCTTTAGGTAATAAAATTAGTGTCGTATTTATTTTCTAAAATGTTTATAGTTTTGATTTCTCGTTTAGGTATTTATCTGTATTTTTTTTTGTAAGTGAATGCTCTCAGGAATAATAGTTATAGCCTCCTCTATAACTCTTTCTCCAAGTGGATAACCTATTTTCCCAACACCATTTAAAAAAAAATATTCCACCTTTTCCCCACTGGCTTACAATGGCTTGTTTCTTGAATACAAATTCCCATATTTGATGTGTCTGCTTCCAGAGTCTCTCTTCATTTCCATTCATCCAGTCCTGAATTAGTATACCATTATCATTCTTTTTAAAAATTCACTAGATACCTTGTTGTCAAACTACCCACATTGTTTAACATTTCTTCAAATTACCATGTCGTCTTGTCTATATTTTATGACAGATAAATTTTTAAATCATCTTGTTAGGTTTCTTTTTAAAATCTATTTTCTTAAACTGTTGGGATATTATTTGGGATGGCCTTGAATTTACAGATTCATTTGAAATACCCATCTATCACATCAAGGAACATGGTGTATCTCTCACTTAATGTACCTTTTTTTTTTTTTCTGAGACAGAGTCTTGGTCTGTCGCCCAGGCTGGAGTGCAGTGACATGATCTCAGCTCACTGCAACCTCTGCCTCCCAGGTCCAAGAGATTCTCCTGCATCAGCCTCCCAAGTAGTAGTTGGGATTATAGGCGTGCACCACCACAACCATCTAATTTTTGTATTTTTAGTAGAGACAGGGTTTTGCCATGTTGGCCAGGCTGGTGTTGAACTCCTGGCCTCAAGAGATCCACTCGCCTTGGCCTCCCAAAGTGCTGGGATTACAGATGTGAGCCACCACACCCAGCCCGTACCTTTTCTTTATAGCCTTCAGTGATGTTTTATGGTTTTTCCTGTAGTTCTTGCATGTATATGCCCATATGAAGATAATTTATGGATTTGGGACTATTGGCAGTGTATGGGACAACACTTGATATTTGTGGAATGATACAGACTTTTCTGTATCATTCCACAGAGTTGTTCAATTACTTAAACAGAACTTATTAGTTCTGAAATTTTAATGGTTGATTCCTTCAGATTACTTAAATTGGAAAACAAATCCAAACTTTTATTTCTAGTCTCATTAACTGACAAGATCTTTGTTGTACTAGTGAATGTTAGTGGCAACTGTAGTTATAATGGTTTCAAATTTTAAGTATAGTGATTCCTATAGCTTTTTGATACATATAGTATTTATATAGTTAAGAGCACTCCTATTTTAGTTTTTGTTTACCAGTTATAAAGGTTCAATGTGTCAATACTTGCTGCACAACTAGTAAGGATGTTATGTCTGTTATTTGCATTTTCTCACCTCCTATTGGGTATAGGGTCTCAGTTGATGTGGACACCTGGAGATCTGCAGTGTCATGGCAGCTGCACTGTTGGAGAGAGTTAAAGAGTGTAAAAACTGCCTTAGGTCTAGAAATTGTACAAGGATATGTGCTTTTTTTATTTGAGCAACTTCCCTCAGACCCCCTGATCATTTATACTTAATTTTTTTTTTTTTTTTTTTTTTGCTGGTCCAAGCAAAGTAGTATCCTTATCATCTGTCTCTCTACTTTTGCACAGGGGCACCATGTTCTATTAATCATCTCCATGACTCTCAACACCTCCAACCTCCTTGGCTGCCTTTGTTAACTTGCGTATCATTATGACAATGTGAACCCTTGGCTTCTGGTGGTTAAGAGCTGCCACGTCACTATTGTTTCAGGGTCTTATATTCCCAAATCCTTCAACAAGCCAAGATCTTCAGCAGCATCTCCTATACTCAGTTCCTACATATAGTACAAAAGAGGAGAGTCACTGTTGAACTTCTTAGAGATTCTAGTATCTCCTTTAGCAGTGCATTCTTTATGGCTTCAGTAAATGGTGTGTCCTCTGGTCTTTTGCATGGAATGTACTCAACTGGAGGGGCTTCTGTTCACACATAGTCTATCAACTGCAGCATGTACATATCCCTGACTCCTTTAATCCCTTCCAGCACAATATACCACAACAATTCTTGCATTTCAATCTCACTTAGCATGGGCTATTACATTTTCAATGCTCCTATGAGCCATCTTGCACTGGTCTCCCTCCTGCTTACTATGATGTAATCACACTTAGAAGCATTGCTATTTGTTTTGACTCCAATAGTCCCAGCTCCTTCCTCACTCAAAGCCTTCCAAAGAGTTATTCTCTCAGTCTGAGGGACACCTCCCAACTTCTCCCACTGTTCCTTGCCTGGCTAATTCATGTTCACCTTTCCAATTTCAACTTAATCACCACTGACTCAAACAAGCTCCCCCCACCACAACCCCTGATCTGATCTCCCCTACGGTAGGTCAAGACCCTGTGATATTCTCCCATAGCTTTCTGTACTTTCATTGTGTATGTGAATCCCAATTTTACTTACTGAGACTAACTTAATGCCTGCTTTGCCAGCTAAACTGAATGCTCCATGAGGGTACAGATCCTGTCTACTTGTTTACTCCTGTGTCTTCAAGCTTTTTCTTCCTAAAATATATTTTCCTGCATTCTTGACTAAAAGTCTGTGTAGTTTTTTTAGACTTCTAATCCTGGTTCTTACTCTCGTGTGATTCGCTCTGGGCTTTCTTCCATTCTGTCCTATAGTTGCTTAAAGAAAACAGTAATTATTATTAACAAAACAATAAAAATTATCACCAACAGTGATGAAACATCCAAACTAAAAATTCCATTCCCTCCACAGAACAATGACCAACAAGATAGTTGCAAAACTCACAGTGGTCCACTGTCACCTTGCTCTGACTCTATTCCAATGAATACTCAATCAAATCTTCTGTATGTCAACCTCTTTTCCAATTTAAGCAAAAACAGGAAACACCAGAAATTACCCAGAGCCATTCTGTTAATATTCCTCAAAAAGTACTGTTGCAACTTATATGCACATAACCAAATGGAGAAAACATCATTTGCCCAATTGCCTAATTTTACATTCTGTGATGCCCATACCCACAAAGTGCATGAAATTTTACTATGGTAATAATATCAAACAACAAAAATAACACATTAACAAGAGCAAGTAAATCTCTTACAAGCGAATAAATCTTGTTAAAATTATTTCCATATAATACTATATTTTCACCATTTTTTCTTATTTAAACTTTCCATTGGTTTTAAACATGTTAACCCCAAAATACAAACACTCAGTTGTTCTGTAAAAAGTCACACCTAATTGCAGTTTCATTCTCACTTAAATTCAGCAGCTTCCTTACCGTGGCATTTTGGTAGCTCTGCCCAGCTGCTTAGTTTTTCTCTCTCCTGGAGGATCCTCTCTTGGAAACTGAGAAATTCCCAGGAGAAATGAGATCCCAGGTGCTTGTAAATACCAGGAGATAAGGTACCTCTGCTGGTCTGCAGCCATCCTGAATCCAGCACTGTTCCATCTTCCACCCTCCCACTCTTTCACCTAAGATGGCACAATTAGTGGTGAGTGATGAATCATTCAAACTCTCATCCTGAAATATTACAGGGGTCGGGAAAACTTTTGCTGTTTGTGGGTAATAATAGAAAGGATTACTTAATAAAGCATGGAACCTAAAACAGTATGTCAAGTTCCATCATATGTCAATTATCTCGCAAACTGAAAGTGGTCGTTTCTGCAAAATACACACTCAGAAACACACACTTAAAATAATACGTCCAACATTTAGCCACTTACCTCTATCTTAATGAAGACCCAGTTTCTAAGAGCATTTTGTATTAAAACAGTCGTGATGTTTCTTTATCATGCCAACAGACATACGACAATCACGAAAAACCATGGATGCACTTCTGTGGTTTTGAATTATTTAAAGTCCCATGAAGGAGCAGTCAAAGAAATGGATGATGAAGCCGTATTTCACAACAATTTATCACTATAGATTCACACTCAAATATTCATCTCTCCCCAGTATGGACACAGCTACACATTTAAAATCTCTTGTAATTTACTCAACGGGGGCTCACCCATCCAGTCAACACTATATTTTTGTTTTTGTTTTTCTTTGCCTAAGAAAAAGCCAACCTTTGCTGAGCTTCCAGGTTAACAGGTAAAAATCACAAGGCACATTCTAGGATACATTATAGTCATCTGCTGTGGTGCTGCTTCCCACATCAGCCAGAGACGCTCTGGAGTAAAGAGACCATGATTACACCCTCTTGTATCCTCAGCACCTAGGATAGGTTCTGGACTAATGTACCTATTTCCTCTGCCTGTCTTTAAGGCAAGGGTTCCTCAAGCGTGGTCCCCTGGCCAGTAGCACTGGCATTCTGATGAACGTTCAAGTGTGAAAACCAGCACTTTCAGGAATAGACACCAAATCCCAAGATAATGAAAAATACATATAATAAAGACTCTGATTTACCTACATGTTAGTGATATTGCTGTAGCTTGTGCATTGCAGGAATATTCTGTATCAATTAAGGTAAGCATAATCATAAGGGGCTACCAAATACTTTGAACAAATGAAGCATGTACTATACTCATGGATTGCAAGTGTTATTATTGCTAAAATACAAATTCTCCTAATATTAATCTACAATTGTAACATAATCTCATCCAAAACTGACACATTTTTGTGGGATTTGACAACAGCTTCTAAAAGTGATAAAGAAATTCAAAGCATAAAGTGTAGGCAAAGCAATATTTAAGAAGATGAACAAAGCTAGAGAACACACACTACCAGATATCATAAACTTTCCAGGAATATCATGATTGAGAGAGCATGGTATTGGTATAAAGAGGCACACAACCTCAATAATCCCCAGGGTAATAGAAATTGAAGTAGCCACTGACACCACCAGAATGCTGGCACATAACACGTGTTGGGGAGAATGGGAGGCAACCTGAAGAATCATACATTGCTGGTGGGAGGGAAAGTTTATAAAAGTACTTATGAAAACTGTTGTGCAGGATCTACTAAAACTGAGTATATATATGAACTGTGACTGAGCTTTTCCAATCTAGAATGAGGAGATGGGGTAGTGGAGAAGAGTCTGTCTGATTCCAGCCCAGAGTAACAAATTGCACAGTAGAAGATGGGGATTTCAAATTGTCCCAGTGAAAGAGGATTGCCCTCAAACACTTAAAACATCCTCGCCATCTGGGTTTTTGGAAGGATCAGTACACAATGTCACAGGGAGAAACTGCTATGAAAGGCTGTAGTCTGATAACCAGCTCAAGAAGGGAAAAACCCTTGCCAAGAGAAAGGGCCTCATGGGGTTGTGCATAAAAACTGCCGTTATCCTCTTTCATGGATCACCTAAAAAGCAGCCACTTGGCCCAACACAGACCACTCTTCAGTCCATCACAGCATTAGAAAGCCCCTCCTAGAACAAAGTCCTCACCTCAGCTGCTCACATGTCCCAGCCCTGGCTGCCCAGAAACATGTGCTCACTCTCCTCTGAGTGCCGACTCAGAGTCAAGTGGAAGATACCACACAAAATCATCTCCATGAAATACCACTCCAAGCCTAGCATCCTGGAGACGTGGAAATCACTGCCTTAGTTCTCATCATAGACTCCGGACACTCCAGATGAGGTGATTTATTAGAGTGCAGGGGGCTTGTGGATGCTCCTGAGCACCGAGCCTGTCCTTTGCATGACATCACAGCCTGTATATCCTCATTTATGAGAACTGCAGAAAACAGATGGGCTGTCTAGTCCTGTCTCATGCACAGGTTTCTTTCTCGTTGCTGCCACCTTGTGAACTACTTCACCTGCTACTCTCCACTGGCCCTTATCCAGCCAAGATGGAAGGAACTGTTGTGCATGTGTTTCAGCTGCTTAGGAAGGGGCCTGAGTCGTCTTTGTACCTGAGGTCCTTGCACAGTGCCTGGTGCACAGTATAAGTGATTGGGGAGTAACTGGAGGATGCAGCATGCACCCATCATTTACAGGGTCATCACAGTGGGAATAGACAGAGTGCTGTGAACAGCAGTTATGCATCGTTATTCTCTGGCCATTTAAGCAGGAACACTAATTGCTTCCACTTCAGCTTGCATGCTGAATGATAACTGAGCTGTTTAAATTTAGAGGGTCCTATCACCAGGCTTCATGCTGATTTGCGAAAAAACTGCTAAGGTCCCTCTGCCCTGTCTCCCTCTGGGTTCAATCCAAAGTACACAACATTGAAAACAACTGGAGATTGTATATGATATCAGGAAGGCAAAAACATGGAAGTAAGAGGCACCAAGCCCCCTACTCATGTGGATAGTCTGATTGATAAAGGAATAAAATCCACCTACCAGGAAGACCCTAACCTGAGAAAGGTTTTGAAGCTAGGAAAGCAAATGTGTTGAGACAGAGAGCCCCTTGTGTTGTAAGATGCTGAGAAGCTTCCAGGAAAGGGCAGTAACAAAGATCCCTTTCCTAGAGGACAGTCTGGAGCTGGGCCAGGAAGGAGGGCAGAGACATGGCTTTGGGAAGAGTGGAAAGCCAGGGCCTGTGAACAATCCCCAGCAGAATGGGGAAATGCAGGGAATGGCAGGGGGTCCGCAACCTGCCTGTTGAGAGCAGGAGAGATGAGTGGACTAGTGCAGAGTGTGTACCTGTGTGTATATAGGAAGCAATGGTTAAGGATAGATAAGTTGACAAAACAAGAAAAATGATTGTAAGATGTAGTTGGGTTGGGGTGGGGGAGGCATAAATGTTTGACAGTGCTTGAAAGCCAATCACAAAATTGCAGTCTGTGCAGACAGATGCCTGTGTAGAAACACGATGCGGAGGCCTGCATCTGAGGAAGGCTCTCCTGACAGAGGGCTTTGCAAAGAGTTTATAAGGAAGCCCTAGGATTGTGGGGGTGCATCCAAGCTCACTATGCTGAGAAGGAAGAAGAGGTGCTGAGTGGGCCAGAGCCCAGGCTCACAGCCCCCTGTCCAATTACAGCTCCTCTGCCATCCTGGTCTTCATGGACTGGGGATTATGCAGAGTAAAATGATTGCTACCATTTTTAAAGAAATTATTGAGGTGGATGAAAGAATTATGCCAATAAAATATCTAGAAACAACAGCTTACTGTTTTTATGTGGATACTGGACTCAAAGGACCATGGACCAAGTTCAGTCATGGGCTGTCTAGTGCAGGTGGCGTGAGAGCCTTTAAGATACTTAAAGAGTGATGGCAGAGAGCCACGGAGTAGTTTAGGGAATGGAAATGGGTACTCTCAGCCTTGGACAAAAGGGGCCAGGTGGGGGTCCAGGAAGGGGGACTTGTCTTCAGGCAACCAATGGATAGAGCAGACACAATAGGATATGTAGGCCACGAAACTTCAGTGTGCATGGTGGGATAGGGTTGAGGCAAAACAGGGGATAAAAAGTGCTCTTTGGGTACAAGTAGGGTCCCGGATTGGGACATTGGGTGCCCCACAGTTATAGAAGAGTGAGTAATATAAATGAGTAGAGGTACGGCTCTCTAATGAGCTGATTTAGTATTTGGGCAACCTAACTACCTTACTTGTAGCAACTTGAATACTAATGTGGGAAGGGCATTAGACAATAGTTTGTCTCTGAGCATATCAGGGTGGCTGTTACTGGGGCTATGATGGTCTTGTGTCAGTTCCAGGGTTTATAGTGAAGATGGCGAATCCAGTGGCATTCTGAATTTAACACTAAATTCTGACATTATGAAATAGACAGTAAACATATAAAAACACTAATCATTAATCATTAGCGATATGAAAAGACACTGTCATCAATTCATCATATGAAAAGATACTAATCATTGATTCGTTAATCATTAGGGAACTGTGAAATAAAACCACAATGTGAAACAATTACACAAACATTCACATTTACAATGTGAAACCACATTACACAATTTTCACAAGGTGAAACCATTACACAAACGCCTGAATGGCTAAAATAACACTGAAGAAAAACAGCTCATTTTGGAGAAAATGTAGAACACTCAGGACTTTCTCATATGGCTACTGAAAGTAGAAGTTGGTACAACCACGTGAGAATACCTTTTCCCTGTAACTCTTAAAGCTGAGCAAATGCATATCCTATGACTCAACAATTCAACTCCTGGGTATATACCCAACAGCAATGAGGGTGTATGTTCAGGAAAGGACATGTAAAGGGGTATTCATAGCAGCATTATTCATAATGGTCATAAACTGGCAATAACTCAATTGTCCATCAACAGTGGAGTGGATAAACAAACCACATCACAGTGACATTGAGCAGCTTGTGCTGCTCTCCTTTTCAACAAGTTGCCTGCTTAAGACTCTATATTTTGTCAACTTTCCACGATTAAATTTGTATTGCTTTAAAACAATGTTGAAAGAAAAACTAAATGAGAAAAAGCCATATAAACCCCATATTTATTATTTCTACTAAAGTGAAGTGTCTGTGGCTCCAAGCAAGGCCATTTGAACATTTGATCTTTCCAAGCCACACTGCTCAGTCAATCCAATGGTCTTGTGTCAAAGCACCCGAACTTCAGAGCTCTCCTCACAGGGCTCAGGTAATCCTTTGTGCCTCTCCCATCATCTACAGATGTTTCAAGTTCATTCACTTGAAAAGATGTGGGCTAGAAGTCTCTAATTAGACATTCCTCTTTCTAAAGACATCCTCGTCTCCCACCAGCCTGCCTAGAGAACTGCTCCTGTTCTTCATCCACATAGGAACCTCCATCTGTCCCGCTGTCCTTCACATGAGCGAATGGCTCAAGCAGGTTGGGCCCTGAGTGTTCAGAATGACTTGCTGTAAGGATTCTGGGAGTCTGAGATTACCTTGAGGTTAACCTTGGGCTGCCTGGGGCACTCCTGTGTTCCCTGGGGCACTCCACTAGGTCAGGTTTGCAGCTGAACTCTGAGACATTAATCCCTCATGACACACACACTGCTTAATGCCATTCACCGTCTGTGATGTCTTGGGCCATCTGTGGAAGTGAGGAAGCTCTGTCCTTCTGAGGGAGTGGTAGGAGGGCTACCTCAGCATCCCTGAGTGGGTTCAGGAAACTAGCGGATCCTGAGCTTGTAAAAGTGCCAGGTGATACCAACATGA
>NW_026652282.1:45466404-45504358 GCF_009828535.3 Hylobates moloch
CCACTATAACCTGTTTTACCACTATAACCTGTTTTACCACTATAACCTGTTTGTGGCCATTCCCTAAACCCACATTTTTTCTGTAACCTCTGTGATGCCCCACACTTTCATAGCCATGGCCTGGGTGTACACATCAATAAAGTTTCTATGCCTTTGCTGCAATCAATCTGCCATTGTGAGCTGACTTTTTAGCGAACCTTCCAAGGGCAAAGGGGACACTTTCCCTTGGCTCCTACAGCTTGACGCTGTGAGCAGGCTCTGCTCTCCTGAAACCCACAGCCAAGTGAATCCAGGTCCTGATGAGCCATCAAAAGGGTAAGGATTTCTTACCAGTTAGGCTCCAGGCCTCTGTCTCTCTGTGGAATCTGGTCAAGTGGATGGTAAATATTGTTATTTGTTTCTTTTTCTTTTCCAAAGTCTTGATTAATGGGAGGAAAGGATTTGTTTAACTCGTCTTGTTCTAGTGACTCTGGTGTACTTTTTGGTACTTTGTGGTTTGAATATTCATAGTGTTTGGTCCCTTTTCTACCAGAAATAGTCTCTTCCTTTGTCTTTGTCTTTGGGTGTCCTTCTGTCATGAAGAGGGGTATCATTTTAGGTTCTCTCTCATCTTGTTTGATGTCCTTGAAAGCTTGACTTGTGACCAAGTGGAAGGACTCTCTTGGTCTGTGCCATCCAGGCAGCATAATTTTCGAGTCCCATTGGGTGGCCAGTCTCAAAAAGGCTGAAAAACCAAGACATTTTGTTTTGAATATGTCAAGCTCTCAGGAGAGTTTGTTTTAAAAAGTTCCATTCCTACTCGACTTTCGTCATCCTAACCCTTGTTGCTTAGTTAGTGCTAGGAAAGTCCAAGCCCAGGCAGGCCTTTGCAGTGTCACAGATTAAAAGGTCTGTGAGTGGCGCCCTCCCCCACAAATTTTGGATTGCCAAAGGCAAACACCATCCTCGACAATCTGTGGTAACAACAGTCCTCTGCTATCTCCTTGGTCTCTTTGGCTATTAAGTACATACATGTGTACATGTGAATATTATATGTTGTCTACATATACGTATATGGTCATATATATATTTGCATATTATTTACACGTGGTACATTAACTCGAATGAGTACTCATAAAATTAAACCTATTCCAGAGAGAATTTTTTGGGGAGGGGGTCTTTGGGTTTGCTTCTCTCCAGGGAACATCTTTTTTTAAACCGGGAATATTGCATGCTGGGCTTTCCATGAAGAAGCTATTGGATTGAGTCACTATTGGAATGAGTACAGCATTGCAAATTCAATGGCCAGAAGGTGAATCTTTTAAATTAGATTCCTGAAATATTTTTTTGACCCAGCAATCCCATTGCTGGGTATATACCCAAAGGATTATAAATCATTCCACCTTAAAGACCCATGCACATGTATGTTTATTGCAACACTATTTACAATAGCAAAGGCTTGGAACCAACCCAAATGCCCACTGATGATAGACTGGATAAAGAAAATGTGGCACATATACACCATGGAATACTATGCAGCCATAAAAAAGGATGAGTTCATGTCCTTTGCAGGGACATGGATGAAGCTGGAAACCATCATTCTCAGCAAACTAACACAGGAACAGAAAACCAAACACTGCATGTTCTCACTCATAAGTGGGAGTTGAACAATAAGAACACATGGACACAGGGAGGGGAACATCACAAAACAGGGCCAGTCAGGGGGTGGGGGGCTAGGGGAGGGATAGCATTAGGAGAAATACCTATGAAGATGATGGGTTGATGGGTTCAGCAAACCACCATGGCACATGTATACCTATGTAACGAAACTGCACGTTCTGCACACGCATCCTAGAACTTAAAGTATAATAAAATAAATAAATAAAAAAAAGACTTTTGAGATGTCTCATTCTAAACAATTGATGGGAAGATCAAATTCAAAGAAAGACATGCAATAGTGTCATGGCCAGCCCTAGAAATTATCTTGACACAATTAAGAGCAAAAATCTAACCTAAACAAATTTAAAATCTTTGTGAGCTTAAACTGCCTGCTCTGAATTCCCTGCAGGATTAATAATGAACGCTGCTCAACCTTGTTGCACAGTAGTCCCAATTCCATACTTTCACAGCCTTTGCTTGGGTTTGATTTCTGCTCAGGAAACCAGTCCCTATTCGTTTTATATTTGTGTGACTTTTAATTTTGCGGGTACCCACTTACATGTTTGGAGATGCCTTGTGAATCCTTGGTTAAGTCACAGCTTTGGTTAAGGCTTATGGCTTTCACTTGGGAAGGTATCTCTAGAAAAAAAACAAAACAGAAATGTCAGCTGTTTATCCCAGCTAAAATCTTTCAACAAGAGATTTTAAAAGTTTTTTTAAGAGCTCTATAGTCCAAAGCTGACTTAATTCAAACTGATATTTAGGTTATGTATGTATACGTGTATATATATATATATATTGTTTAAGGCTTCTATTCTCTCTGCAAAACCTTCTCAGTCAACTGAATTCCTGTCTTTTTAAACCTCTGCTAACCATATTTGCTCCCTCTGTCTGCTTCTCCAGCTATTCTGTGTGTCCCTCCTTCCCCTTGCAACTTTCAATGCCACAGGAGGGGACCTAAAAACAATTCTGACTGCCTGGGATCCCTTAAGTAAAACAGAAAAGGCAACACGGGCTTCTCTTTTGGGGAGGAATCTTTGATTTTCCTCATGGAACCCCGAGAGTTGTAAGTGGACAGAGTCAAGTCTGAAGCTGTACTCTCTTTTGCACTAAACCCCTTGATCTCTTTGGCTATTAGGTACATACATGTGTACATGTGAATGTTATATGTTGTGTCTACATATATGTATATGGTCATGCGTATATTTGCATATTATTTACACGTGGTACCACATTAACTTGAATGAGTACTCATAAATTAAATAAATAAGACCAAATATTTTTTCAAGTTTATGTGACTTGAATAAATCGTTTGGTAAATAAAACTATATTGTTATTGTTGGTTTAATAAAAATAACTGTCTTCTGAGCTAACAACAAAATATACATGTACTTAATGGTAAGGTTCTTGCTTTTATGATACTTGCCTAATATACAGTAATACAAAAAACAGTTAATAAAAAATTTAACTTGTGATGGTGACCAGGTTTTTCTAATGTCTCCTAAAATTGCCTAAACATAATTGTTAAAATTAAATGAATAAAATAGATGTAAATGAGATAAAAGTTTTTAAATGAACTTTCCACAAGAATGTTTTATGATATGTTTACTTAGGTTTCTCAATGCTTTTTGGTAATCGCACACTTAGAGTTTTCCTAAATTAAATTAAATGATGGGTTAGGGTTCAAATGCCATGGAGACTGTGGAACAAACTGTCTCACCTTCATCAGAGACTAGTCCAGCAAGAAAGTTCGCATAGTTCATAACATCATATTGAAGGAAATAAAAATGTTTTACCACAAACATTGGCCAGATCTAGGCAAGATTAACTGAGAGTCTGACTCTTCCCTTCACCCCTGATTAACTGAGAGTCTGACTCTTCCCTTCACCCCTGCAATATCAGGCCAGATATTTTTTCTCATCCGAGAAAACCTCCAAAGTAGCATTGTTAAAATGGCTGTTCCTCAAATAGGAGTGGAACTACAGAAAACAGGAATATCGGTATGACCTGAAACTTTGTGAATATCATAAAAGATAAAATATGGAACACTTGGTAAAAAAACTTTGTGTATTAAATATGCTAATTAATATCCAAATATATGTAAATGTTAATTGAAATGCTGACCACACATTGGAACTTGAAATCAAGAGGGCCTAATAATATACTATGAAAATGATGAGAACTGATATGGTTTAGCTATTTGTCCCCTCCAAATCTCATGTTGAAACGTGATCTCCAATGTTGGAGGTGGCCCCTGGCAGGAGGGTTTGGGTCATGGGGGCAGATCCCTCCTGAATGGCTTGGTGCCCTCTGTATGGTAATGAGTTCACAAGAGATCTAGTTGTTAAAAAGAGTCTGAGATCTACCTCCACTCTCTTGCTGTCTTTCTCCTCATGTGACACGCTGGCTCCCCTTGCCTTCCACAATGAGTAAAAGCTTCCGTAGGCCTCACCAGACAGAGATGCTGGCACCATGCTTTTTGTGTAATCTGCAAAACCATGAGCTAAATGAACCTTTTTCCTTGATAAATTACCCAGCCCCAGGTATTCTTTTACAGCAACACAAAATGGAGAAACACAAAATCTCAGCAATATTTTAGTTTGGAATCCAGCTAACTCCTGCAGTCACCCTATGATCCTGGGTCACAGACTTGGGTCATGGTCTCTCTTAGCATTACATTCTTTGTCTTTAACACCAGCATAGAAGAAAACTTTCCCAGGTTGTCCAGGATTCAGTGAGATGAATTATGCAAACCTGTTAGTTATATGGGCATACACTCCAAAGAACTAAAAGCAGGGATGGGTATATATGGGTACAGACTCAAAAGAACTAAAAGCACCCATATGCACAGCAGCAGTATTCACAATAGCCAAAAATTAGAGGCAACACGAGTGTCCACCAATGGATAAGTAGATAAACAAAATGTGGTATATAATATTATTCTGCCTTAAAAACAAAAGGAATTCTGATACATACTGCAACATGGATGAAACGTGAGTCATTATGCACAGAGAAATAACCTAGGCACAGAAGGACGAATGCTGTACTCTTCTACTTATCTGAGCTACCTAATCAATTCACTGGGACATCAAGTAGAGAGGTAGTTTCCAGGGACTGGAGGAGACAGGAATAGGAAGTAGTGTTTAGTGAATACAGAGTTCCTGTTGGGGATGATGAAAAAAGTTCTGGAGACGGATCGTGGTGATGGTTACACAACCACTGTAAATGTGGTTAATGCCATAGAACTGTATAATTAAGATGGTTTAAATGGTAAATGTTAAGTGTATTCAATCAGAAAGAACAGAGGAATGAAGTACTGATGTATGTTATAACATGGATGAACCTTGAAAACATCTTAAGTAAAAGAAACAAGACACGAAAGGCACATACTGTATGACCCCATTTATATGGAATGTCCAGAAGGGCAAATCGATAGAGTTCAGGAAGTTGATTAGTAGCTTCCAGGGACTGAAGGAGGGGGAAATGGGAAGGGACATCCTAATGGGTACTGAGTTCCCTTTGGAGGGGATAAAAAAGCTCTGGAACTAGACAGGTGGCTGTACAACACTGTGAAGGTGTTAAATTTCACCAAATTGTATACTTAAAAACAGAAGCCATTATTCTCAGCAAACTAACACAGGAACAGAAAATCAAACAGTGCATGTTTTCACTCATAAGTGGGAGCTGAACAATGAGAACACATGGACACAGGGAGGGAAACAACACACACCGGAGCCTGCCAAGGGTGGGGGGCAAGGGGAGGGAGAGCATTAGGACAAATACCTAATGCATGTGGGGCTTAAAACCTAGACGATGGGTTGATAGGTGCAGCAAACCACCATGGCACATGTATACCTATGTAACAAACCTGCACGTTCTGCACATATATCCCAGAACTTAAACTAGAAAAAAAATGGTTAAAGTAGTAAAATTCATATCAAGTGAATTTGCCTCCAAAATACTCCTGTTATATTTATTTCACTGTGCATAGGATTTGTCCCTCAAAGGACATGGTGCCAAGTTGTAGTCTTCCTGAGCCCTGGCTACCACATTAACACTTGGGGCCCAAGCCCAAGGTCATGAGAGATGGCTTTCATAGCTGGACAACAAAGCACAAAACAGTGCCTTGAGACTGACTTCTTGGCTGACAGGCAGGCATTCCTACCCCCTCTCCTCTGTCACCTGCCCTGGCAGTTGCATACACACTCCCAGGACCTATTTCCCCATCTGCAAGAGAAAATAATTCCCAAGGCCCTTCTGGTATAAACCCGCCAGTGAGATCTCCTGGGGACACCCACTCCTCGAGTATTCCCACAGGGCTTTTCTCTCTCCTACTCTGCTCCCCTCCACCTACACCCCAGTGCTGCACAGCCCCCGAGTCCTTGGCACTCAGTCAGGCAGAAGGCAACAGGCTCATGCCAGAAACGGCCAGTCAAGGCTGGTCACTGCTGGTCATGGCCAGGTCAGACTGGTCAAGCCTGGTCAAAGATGGTCAAAACCAGACAAGACTGATCAAAGCCGGGCACAGGCACTCAAAGCCAGTCAAATATGGTCAATTCCAGTCACAGCCAGTGAAAGCTGGTCATGGCTAGTCAAGACCAGTTAATTGCAGTCATGACTGGGATAATCAGTCCCAGACAGTCAAGATGGGTCTAGACTGGTCAGAACCTGCCATGCCCTGTCACAGCCTGTGAAAGCCAGTCAAGACCAGTTGATATCAGTCAAGGCTGGTCACAGATCAGATTGGGAATCAGTGTCAGGGTCAGAATCTGGTTTAGGGTTTAGCATTAAGGTTAGGGTTTAGGGCTAGGTTTAGTGTAGGGCTTGTTATGGGGTTGTATTTAGAGTTAGGGTTGTGGTTATTGTCAGGATTAGGGCTAGAGCTAGGGCCGATTACATGGTATGATGATTATATCCCAGCTTTCCCCTTCTCTGTCTGTTTTTCTACAAAATTCAGTGATATACAGACAGATTTCCTTAACTTTGCAAGGATGGAGAGAGAATAAATGCCCGATAGATGACATAATGCCCATTTCATCATTTATTCATCAGACATTGAATGAATACCTGCTGTGTGTGAATTGATGTGCTAAGTGTTGGAGTTTGTACTTTTTTCCCCTTAAACTACACATACTCAACACAGAACAGTTCTGGCCACCAAATGAGGGGATTTTTCACAGATTAACGAATTTTCCTATTATCTGCAGACACCGGCTGGATGTCCTACAATTCAGTTCAATTCTATCACTAACTGGAGTCAGCACAGATCCCGCACTTTAAGGGTGCAGTCCCACAAGACTCCCTCCCACCCCAGATGCCAATCTTAAGCCCTAGGTTTTCAGCTGTACTTCTAACTGGCTATCATTCAGGGTTCCTATGACTCTTGGCTTTGATAATTTGCTAGGAGAACTCACAGAACTCAGGAAAAACTTGTTACATTTACCAACTTATTATATAATGAAGGATATAGATGAACGGCCCTTGAAGAGATACATAGGGTGAGGTCTGGAAGGATCCTGAGTGAATGAGCTTCTGTCCCCATAGAGTTGGGGTGTGCCACCCTCCAGACTCATAGGTGTGTTCACCAACCTGGAAGCATTCTGAACTCCGTAGTTCAGACATCATGGGAGATGTCAGGAGGACTAGCTCCCAGGCATTATGTGCCTGGTTAACAGGCTGGTAAACTTCATCTCCTGGCCACTCTCAGGCCCAGCTAGAGGGAGAGAAGAACAAGCCCACTGGTCTGCAGGTTTTTCTGGGCTACAGGTTAGTGTTTCCTAGAATCCAGTCTTCCAGGTCAAAAGGATTCCTCCTTTCCCATAAGAGATCATTGCAAATCAGGCATGTGGGGGATGGCAGGAGTCCTCCACATCCTTTTCAGTGACCAGTGAAATGACTGACTTGAATATACTTTGTGAAGGAAGGGGTAGCCTATATTCTATCAGGAGCTCCCTAGGGTTGACAGGAGAGAGTGTTCCTTGAAGTTCAGTACTGAGCAGGGATGAGCAGAGCAGCCAGGGCTATGCCTGGCCACCATTGAGCAGGGGCCACACAGAGCAGAGGCCTGTGTTTGGGCGAGACTTTGCAGAGACACTGTCAATGTCCCTGATATGGAAGGAGCCTGCTACAGGACCGTCCTTACGTGTAGGGTAGAACATAAACTTATACAAGGAAAATGAAAAGGAAAACATGTTCTCGTGTGTCTATACTTCCTCATCTAAATATCTATCTCTACAGGGAGCATAGGCTGGAGTGTGCATAGCAGCCACAGCTCTTGCAGGGGTGTGTAGGGTCAGAAGAATATGAGGAGATATTCGTCATTTTACACCCATTTTGCCATCTGAATGTTTTTCAGCAAGTGCTTATATTATGGCAGATAATGATCATGGCATGAATGTCAGGGCCTAGCATCCTATCTTTCAGTTTTGTCTCTTCCCTGGTCTCTGGCTATGACCACAGGCTTAGCAGTCTCCCAGCCTTTGGCCGTCCTCTCAGTCTTAGGCTCAGCAGCCTCTGCTGTTCTAAACATATTGTTTGCTGCACCCCAGAGGAAAGAGCAAAGGGCTATGAGGGGGTCATGAGGCTCCTCTCCACCTGACTTTGACCCTCAGCTGGATTCCATGGGAATGTGAGGCCACTGGGACTTTGAATTTGTAGGGTCCAGCCCTATGGGGTTTAGCAGGTGTTCTCTGCATTTGTGGAGACGAGAGATCATAAGAAATAAAGACACAAGACAAAAGAGATAAAGAGAAAACAGCTGGGCCTGGGGGACCACTACCACCAAGACGCGGAGACTGGTAGTGGCCCCAAATGGCTGGGCGCGCTGATATTTATTGCATACAAGACAAGGGGGCAGGGTAAGGAGGGTGAGTCTTCCAAGTGATTGATAAGGTCAAGCAAGTCACATGATCATGGGACAGGGGCCCTTCCCTTTTAGGTAGCCAAAGCAGAGAGGGAAGGCAGCTTACGTCAGCGTTTTCTTCTATGCACTTATCAGAAAGATCAAAGACTTTAAGACTTTCACTATTTCTTCTACCACTATCTTCTAAGAACTTCAAAGAGGAACCAGGAGTATGGGAGGAACATGAAAGTGGACAAGGAGTGTGACCACTGAAGCACAGCATCACAGGGAGGGGTTTAGGCCTCCAGACAACTGCAGGCAGGCCTGGATAATATCCAGCCTCCCACAAGAAGCTTGTGGAGCAGAGTGTTCCCTGACTCCTCCAAGGAAAGGGAGACTCCCTTTCGCGGTCTGCTAAGTAACTGGTGCCTTCCCAGACACTGGCATTACCACTTGACCAAGGAGCCCTCAAGCGGCCCTTATGTGGGCATGACAGAGGGCTCACCTCTTGCCTTCTTGGTCACTTCTCACAATGTCCCTTCAGCACCTGACCCTATACCCACCAGTTATTCCTTGATTATATTAGTAACACAACAAAGAGTAATATTAAAAGCTAATGATTAATAATGTCTATACTAATGATTGATAATGTCCATGGTCATCTCTATATCTAATTTGTATTACAACTATTCTTATTCTAACTGTTTTCTTTATTATACTGAAACAGTTTGTGCCTTCAGTCTCTTGCCTCGGCACCTGGGTAATCCTTCACCCACATGAATTCACATAGAAGTCTTCTTCAAAATCCCTGGCTTCTTCTCCCCATAGGATCTGGGAACGATGAAAAATGAGTGGAACCAGCCAAGCAGGTGAAAGGCATCTTCATTGTGAAATATGACACTGAAGGTGAGTGGGGTCAGTGGAATAACACATATGATATTGAGGCTCTGGGTGGAAAGCATGAGGTTGCAAGTGAGTGTGTGTTTCCTGGAGCCACAGTCCCTTAGTTTCTGCACTCTCCAGCTATTAAAACAGTGTGTGTGTTCCTTCTCTGCTCCTAAGTTGACCCCACTGTCATAGCAGTCTTTTTCTTAAATCGATTTACACTCATTGTGGCGTTGTCAAGACAACTATTCAGACGCAAGCAGAGCTCTATTGCATAAAGGATGCAGATTCATCTGGAAAATAAGATTCATGTCTCTTTCCACCCCCACATCCACACTCCCCACTCATTTCTGTATTAAACCATTCCAGTCAGAGCAGCCCACTATGTAAATTCATCCTGCATTCTAATCAGCACTGCCCAAAAAGCTAAGCGGAAGGAAAAAGTACAGCTCTAGTGCACAGGATCACAGAGTAACAGGGATAAGTATGTTTTTATGCTCACCCACCCACAACCTCTACACCTACAGATCACCCAGGCCACATCTACCGCATCTCAAGCAGCATATGTCCTTCTGTAAAGAAGCAATAAAATATGTGGAGCTAAAAGAATCATTTAAGTATTTACTTCCAATATTTAAAAGGGAAGCTGGAGCTGCCCCAGTCTCAAAATTTGAAGGATTCCAGAGGGCCATATCCCAAAGCTGAGGGTGAGCTGCGCCCTAGAGAAATGCAGTAGTCAGGGTTCTCCAGAGGGACAAAGACAGGACCAATAAGATATACATGTATATATGTAGCAGGGAGTTTATTAGGGAGAATGGGCTCACACGATTACAGAGATGAAGTCCCAATCTGGGGAATAGGAAAAGCCGACAGCATAGCTCAGTCCAAGCCCAAATACTTCAAACCCAGGGAAGCTAATACTGCAGTCCCCAGTCTGAGGCTAAAGGCTTGAGATCTCCCGGGAGGCTGCTAGTGCAAGTCCCAGAGTCCAAAGGCCATGGATCCTGGAGATGACTGTCTGAGGAAAGGAGAAGAAAATGGTATCCCATTCCCAAATGTGGGGGGAGAGAGAGAGAGAGAGAGAGATTGAGAGATAGGAAGTCCCCTTCTTCTGCTTGATTTGTTCTAACTGTACCAGCAGCTGATTGGATGATAACCACCCACATTAAGGGGGCTCTTCCCCTTCCAGTCCACTGATTCACATCAATCGCCTCTGGCTACACCCTCACAGGCACACCCAGAGACAATGCATCACCAGGCACAGAGGCATCCCTCAACCCAGTCAAGGTGACACTAATATTAACCATTTCAGGAACCTTGGGTGTGCTCCCACCTTAGCAAGAAGGAGAGGTGGGTTGACAGTGAGGCTGAGGCTTGGGGTAACACTCTCACCTCATGAAAGTGGCGAAACATGACAATAATCTCTAGAACAGCAGTCGTTCAAGACACACAAGGATGGTAGATGGGCAAAGGATCCGTCAACAAAACTCCCTGAAACAGTAAATTTTCCATGGAGCCCACCACACCAACCGAGAACCAAGTGATTAGGTGAGATTGCTTCATCCCATAAACAAGAGAACACAGACTCCTCCCACTGATCCTTCTTTGGGAATGTCTGGGCAATCAGGTTTACTACATGGGAAGCAGCAGCGACATCACCAGGTCATGTAGGTCATGCTTCCAGGAAGACGTGATGAGCTAGTAGTTCCAGAAAGGAATCCCTGGCAATCATCAATTGAGCTTCTTGCCGGGCAGGCTGCAATGTAATGAGCAGTCCAGGCTTTTCTATGAGGTGCCTTTGCCACTCTTAGTCTGCATAAGGGACCTTGATCAAAACGTGATGCATTGCTGGCATGTACCATGTCTGTGTTCACTTCTCTGACTTTATCCCCATCTTTCTAGCTCTAGTTTTTCCTTTTGCTGGTCCTCCCAGCCTTGTCTGGAAGTTTCAGACTCAACACCATGTTTTAGTTTGCTGAGCAGAACAGGGACAACAACAAAAGCCCAAACTGAAGAGAGGATATTGAAAATTCTTCCAATTCATTTTGTTGTGCTAAAGCCTACATTGTTTTTCAAACATTTCACAGCCTCTCTCATGATTTGTAGAAGAAAACATACAAGAAACAAGCATATGGATAACAGGAGATTTTTATCATGCAATATAAAGGAGTGTATTACACACGTATATGTTAATATATATACACAAGGGTGTGTGTGTCAAGAAATAGAACATTACAGCCTCCCAGGTGCTTCCTGAGGTCTCTTCACACTGGCTGCTCCTTCTAAGTCTGTCTTCATTTTTATTTTAAACATATTATTAAATATGCATCAGTAACATAACATATAAATTATATGCACACTTAAAACAGTAACTATAGAGCACACACCACTACCTAAAGAACAGAATACTTCCTGTAATTTACAAACCGCTAGTATGTCCCTTCCTGAACACATCCCATTCAATCAAATCTAAATGTACCCCTTTCCTGACTTTTGTAAAACTCTCTACTTTGCTTTCATTGATACTTTCTACAGTCTTCATTTGCACCCCTAAACATTATCATTTTGCCTATTATTAAGCTTTTTAACATGCAATTATACTGTTTACTTCTTTCGATTTGCAACTTTTGCTCACTCTAATGAGAGTCATTTATCTTGATGCTAGTAGCCATAATTTCTTTACTTTATTTCTGCATATATTTGATTCTATGAACATTCCAAAATATATTAACTAGTTTTAACAATGAGGAATATTTCTATTGTTTCCAGCTTCAGAGTATTTTGAGGTGATGCTATGAACATAGCAAAAAACCTTGATATTAAAGGATCTCCATAGATATTTGAGACTTTAATTCTCAATGTGTCTGATGTTTTAAATGACACTTAGCTTTACAACTTTTTAAATTTTCTTATACGTGTATAACCGAAAGTAAGAGAGTTTTAACATTTTGACAAAAATATTTAAAGATCAAAGAACAAGCGTAACTTTCCCTATGGTTATTGAGATCACATGGTATGGTTTCAATTTGCATGGTCATTTCATGGTCCTCCAGTAGGTGCCAAGCGAGGACTGCCTGTACTAGTAAAACTCCTCCTACCTTTTTCTTAATGTTTGGAATTCTTGGCCTGCACATCACTGTATCATAGTTAGAATCACCTTGTCAAATGCCACACAAAAACGACTGCTTGGGATTTTGTTTGTGGTCACATCGAATCTTTAAAATAATTCAGAGAGAACTGACACTATTACAACCTTAAGTTTCACAGTCAGTGAACATAGTACATCTCTCTATTAATTGAAGTTATCATTTACTACTATCTGTATTAGTTTGCAACCCAATGTCATTGCATATTTCTAGGTATTTGTTACAGCAGCACCCCACTTCTCAGTACCAGAATCCATTCATTTGCTATGGCTGCCATAACAAAGTACTACAGTTGGTTGGCTTAAATACCACAAATATATCGTCTCACAGTTATAGAGGCTAGAAGTCCAAAATCAAGGTGCCAGCAGACTTGGTTCCTTCTAAGGGCTATGAGGGAAGGATCTGTCTGAGACCTCTCTCTTTGGCTTGTAGTTGGCTATTTTCTTTGCATGTCTCTTCATGGGGCCCTTCCTCTATGTGTGTCTGTCTCTGTGACCAAATTTCACCTTTTAATGAGGACACTGGTCGTACTGGAGTAGGATCCATCTAAATGACCTCATCTTTCTAATTATACCTTCAATGACTCCATCTCCAAATAAGGCCACATTCTGAGGTACTAGGTGTTACAACTTCAACATACGAATGGTGGTCGGGAGGGGCACAATTCAAACTATAACAGGAGTATCTCTTAAAAAAAGTTATAGGTTTTTTTTCCATGTAGGTCTTTACTGTGTAAGATTTATTCTATGTACTTTCATCCATTATCAATTTATTGCCTCTCTGCTTAGACTGAATCCTTCCATATATGCTGTTTGATAAACAACGTAATTCCATTAAGCATTTCTCCTTTCAAGTGAGCATGATGAAAGTGAGCTTGTTCAGTAGAGGACGGTGGAGGAACACTGAAGGGGAAAGAGGCATTCCTTCCATTTCCAGCAGAGGCAGGGTGAGTGATTGGTATGGGCAAGGCGATCAGTTGGAGCTATGCTACAACCACTGGCCCAGAACTCAAGGTCCCTCTGTGACCATGCAGCCTCCATCTGGCAATGATCTGTCCACAGTCGTCTTAATACAGAAACCAGGGCCCCGGAGGCTTCCTACCCACAGGAGCAACAGCGCAATTCCTCTCAACACTCCCACACTCCAAGGCCTCTCACCTGGGCCTGTGCACGTGAAGGCCTCTCTCCTGGCCCAGAGCTCGGACTCCCTGTGCAGGCCCTAGCACGTGGCCCCCTTGTGGCCTGAAGGGTCCACACTGAGCTGCAAGCCCTCTGCAAACCTTCCACACATCTCGTGTGCAGTACAGGGCACCTGCTGCCTGGAGGGGTCCCACCCTATCTACCCACCCACATATACCCAAGCCACCCAGTTGCTGATCATCACCTCCCTGCCTGCACTCTGGAAGGCTGCCTTCTGCTTGTCCAGGGGCTGTAAACCAGCACCAGCCTGGCTAACCAGACAACTTCTCTACCAAACCAGTGGAATGAACTACAACTTATGCCATGAGAGATCCTTCCAACTGTTTCCTTCCTTGCGTACTTTCCCCTAGCCCTATGGTGTCATATCAAGGTTCCATAAATCTCAGAGTTGATCATAGTTGAATAATTATTTGTATTAAACATCCTGTTTAACCTGCTATGTAGTTTCTATCTTTTGATTAGACCCACGCTGATTTCTGATGACATTATTAGTAGTACATTTTAATTTACTCATTCTCTGTCACTCTTTTGCCTATATATTGCTTTGTAAATCTTATGTGTGTGTTGATGTATGTATATGCATATACATATATCATCTAGTACTGATACTTTTGTCTAACAATTTATGTATAAGTTATTTTGGGTTTTCTAGTCCATAATCAAATCACCTATCAATAATGACAGATTTGCTTCTTCATTTGTAATTCTCACACTTTTATTATTCTTTCCTTACTGAGTAAATTAAGATCTCCAATAGAATCATGGGAAACTATTTCTCAGTCTCAGAAAGGAAAGCTTTCAATATTTCAAAATTTAGTGGACATTTATTAAAGTTATTAAAGATGTCCTTCAGTTAAGAAACTTTTTTTCCAGGGGTGGAGCCAAGATGGCCGAATAGGAACAGCTCCGGTCTCCAGCTCCCAGCCTGAGCAACACAGAAGACGGGTGATTTCTGCATTTCTGCTTGAGGTACCAGTTTCATCTCACTAGGGAGTGCCAAACAGTGGGTGCAGGACAGTCGGTGAAGCACACTGTGCGCGAGCCAAAGCAGGGCCAGGCATTGCCTCACTTGGGAAGCGCAAGGGGTCAGGGAGTTCCCGTTCCTAGTCAAAGAAAGGGGTAACAGATGGCACCTGGAATATTGGGTCAGTCCCACCCTAATACTGCGCTTTTCCAACGGGCCTGGAAAACGGCACACTAGGAGATTGTGTCCCGCACTTGGCTCGGAGGGTCCTATGCCCACGGAGTCTTGCTGATTGCTAGCACAGCAGTCTGAGATCAAGCTGCAAGGCGGCAGCGAGGCTGGGGAAGGGGCGCCCGCCATTGCCCAGGCTTGCTTAGGTAAACAAAGCAGCCAGGAAGCTCGAACTGGGTGGAGCCCACCACAGCTCAAGGAGGCCTGCCTGCCTCTGTAGGCTCCACCTCTGGGGGCAGGGCACAGACAAACAAAAAGTCAGCAGGAACCTCCACAGACTTAAATGTCCCTGTCTGACTGACAGCTTTGAAGAGAGTAGTGGTTCTCCCAGCATGCAGCTGGAGATCTGAGAACGGACAGACCGCCTCCTAAAGTGGGTCCCTCACCCCTGAGCAGCCTAACTGGGAGGCACCCCCCCAGTAGGGACAGACTGACACCTCACTCGGCCAGGTACTCCTCTGAGACAAAACTTCCAGAGGAACTATCAGACAGCTGAACTTGTGGTCTCACGAAAATCTGCTGTTCTGCAGCCACCGCTGCTGACACCCAGCCAAACAGGGTCTGGAGTGGACCTCTAGCAAACTCCAAAAGACCTGCAGCTGAGGTCAGCAATAATGCCGCATTATCTACAACTATCTGATCTTTGACAAACCTGACAAAAACAAGAAATGGGGAAAGGATTCCCTATTTAATAAATGGTGCTGGGAAAACTGGCTAGCCATATGTAGAAAGCTGAAACTGGATCCCTTCCTTACACCTTATACAAAAATTAATTCAAGATGGATTAAAGACTTAAATGTTAGACCTAAAACCATTAAAATCCTACAAGAAAACATAGGCAATACCATTCAGGACATAGGCGTGGGCAAGGACTTCATGTCTAAAACACCAAAAGCAATGGCCACAAAAGCCAAAATTGACAAATGGGATCTAATTAAAGTAAAGAGCTTCTGCACAGCAAAAGAAACTACCATCAGAGTGAACAGGCAACCTACAGAATGGGAGAAAATTTTTGCAACCTACTCATCTGACAAAGGGCTAATATCCAGAATCTACAATGAACTCAAACAAATTTACAAGAAAAAAAACAAACAACCCCATCAAAAAGTGGGCAAAGGACATGAACAGACACTTCTCAAAAGAAGACATGTATGCAGCCAAAAAACACATGAAGAAATGCTCATCATCACTGGCCAGCAGAGAAATGCAAATCAAAACCACAGTGAGATACCATCTCACACCAGTTAGAATGGCCATCATTAAAAAATCAGGAAACAACAGGTGCCGGAGAGGATGTGGAGAAATAGGAACACTTTTACACTGTTGGTGGGACTGTAAACTAGTTCAACCATTGTGGAAGTCAGTGTGGCGATTCCTCAGGGATCTAGAACTAGAAATACCATTTGACCCAGCCATCCCATTACTGGGTATATACCCAAAGGACTATAAATCATGCTGCTATAAAGACACACGCACATGTATGTTTATTGTGGCACTATTCACAATAGCAAAGAGTCGGAACCAACCCAAATGTCCAACAACAATAGACTGGATTAAGAAAATGTGGCACATATACACCATGGAATACTATGCAGCCATAAAAAATGATGAGTTCATGTCCTTTGTAGGGACATGGATGAAACTGGAAAACATCATTCTCAGTAAACTATCGCAAGGACAAAAAACCAAACACCGCATGTTCTCACTCATAGGTGGGAATTGAACAATGAGAACTCATGGACACAGGAAGGGGAACATCACACTCCGGGGACTGTTGTGGGGTTGGGGGAGGGGGGAGGGACAGCATTAGGAGATATACCTAATGCTAAATGACGAGTTAATGGGTGCAGGAAATCAACATGGCACATGGATACATATGTAACAAACCTGCACATTGTGCACATGTACCCTAAAACCTAAAGTATAATAAAAAAAAAAAAGAAACTTTTTTTCTCTTCATAGACATCTGAAAAGTTTTATTATGAATGCAGCTTGAGTTTATTGGACACTTTTTTACTACATGTACTGAAATAATGATATGATTTCCATGCTTTGGATTAATATGGTGGAGGACACTAATTTATTTCTTAATGATAGACTGTCTTGGTCTTGATATGTTATTTTGTTCATACATTGTTGAATTTAGTTTGCTAATATTTTCTTGAGGATTTTCCATCTATTTCCATGAGTGTGATCTCTTATTGTCATTTGTTTTTGTGTCCATCATCATATTCACTTTCAAAAGTTTACTATATAAATTGGAAAATGTTCTTTTTTCTCATATATTCCTTAGAAGACTTTGTATAAGATTGGGATCATTTTCTTATTTAATGTTTGATGAGCCTAGAGGATTTCATTTTTGGTTTTAATTCTTTGGGGAAATTTTTTTAAATGACCCATTTGTTTCTTTTAATAACTATAGGTCTATTCTTGATTTTCATATTGTCTTGAGCCAAGTTTGTTATATTTTTCAAGCATTTGTTAATTCATTTAAACTTTCAAAAATATTACAACGTATCACATATTTTCTCATCATCTTTATCACCGAGACACATTATGCATATACAAAATGTGAACAATATATAAATATGCATATAAAATATGCATATACAGTCTTATATTTCAAACAGTGTATGCTTTCTCTTTCAAATTTAGTCCACGCAGAAGGAGTGTTTTTATGATGGGAGGGAGAGGCCCAGTTTTTCCAAGAATAATTATGAAAAAGACAATTTCCCATGGTCTGCAGTGCTACAATGATCATTAACCAAGTGTTTCACATATAAATGAGTCTGACTTCACATCTTGTCCTTTCTCAAATGAGGCTTCATTTGCTTGGACATTAAATTTTATGTAAATTTTAGAAGTGGTTTATCAATTTCCACACACAAAGAATACAGAATTTGTTATGGGATTGTTTTTACTATAAAAATTTCAGAATAGGCATCTTTAAAATATAGAACATTTTAGCCTATTAACTTGAACTATCTCTCCACTTATTTGTCCGATTTTTACTCTCCATAACATTCTTTTGTTTTCTAGTGAAAGACGATTTTATTCTTATTAGTTATGCAAATGTTTTATTATTTTAAGTGGCAGAAGAAAGGTCTGAGGTCCAGAACCTGGTGGACAGTGGGGTGAGTGGAGGTGGGATAGCTGTGTGAGGGAGAGATTACTGGATAAGGAAATACTGGATCTGAGAATGGAAAGATAAAACCTGTGCAGATGGAGTGATGTCACGCAGATGGCAGAATAGGTAGTCACCCCTTTGTGTCCTCTCACAACACAAATTCTGCACCCATCCATGGACAAAAGTCTCTGTGTGGGAGACTTGGGATTCAGGTAGAAGGTGTAGCTCCTCAGTGGTGTCCAAGACCTAGGAAGGTCATTTGGCAAGTGCAGACCTGCACCCAGGTGGAAGATCCCCATGACTGTGATCCCAACTTCAGACCCCAAAACAATCTTGTTTCCCAAGGAGCTTTGTTACAGCCCCATGTGGCCTTGAGCCTGGTACCAAAACCATCCAACTAGGGGTCCAGGAGAAATCATGCACACCAGTGTCCTGGCAGACAAACCCATCTTCCCCAAACACTGGTCTCGACAGTGGACCTGAAAGTTATCCTGTAGCTTAATTCTAGCCCTCCTCAGATGCGGTTCCAGCTTGGTATGCTATAACAAGGATCCAGAGGGACACTTTCCCATTGGTGCCACCAGTTTGGGCTTGCCAGCCTCTGTCCCACAGCAGATTCTGAAGGGGTCCTGTGGGGACCCAGCCCCTCTCTGCCACAGCCTTGGAGTTGTCCTGCTCATGCTGAAAACTGCTGGGAGACTAGCCCATCTGTGCCACTACAAAAAGCTTGCAAGCCTTCACCCCACAGCAAAGCCTGAAAACCCTGAATCTCAGCTATAGCTCCTTTCAGCTGTGGTTTGTGAACAATCCTAGCTGGAGAGGGATCTGCTGGGAGTCTCATCCACTAGTGCCACTGGGTCAGGCTTGCCAATATTGGTCCCATGGAAGATTCTGAAGTAGCCCTGAAGCTTCTTTCCAGCCCCTCCCAGCTGTAGTTCAGAAGCAGTTCTGTCCAGCTATGGTACCCCCAGGAGACATACCTGTCTGATGATCTGTGGCAGGATTGCCAACTTCTGTCTCACAGCAGATCCTCAAATTATCCTGGATCTCAGTCCCAGCATTTCTCATCTCTGGACCAAGAGAAGTTCTGCCCACCTGGGGACCCAAGGGGAGGCTTCTCCAACAGTGCCTCTGTAGGCAGATGGTCTGACCTTTGTCCCATTTTGTGGATCTTAAAATGGCCCAATAAATTGGGTCCAGCCTTTCTTATCTGCAGCTTGACAGCAAGCTTGCTTACCCAGGATATCACCAGAAGACACACCTATCCATGTCCCTGAAGACAGGCCTATAGATCTCAGTTTTGGCTGTGGATCCTGATCCAATCTGGGTCTCAGTTTCAGCCCATCTTAGCCACAGATCAGGGCAGTATGGTTAGTCCAGGGACCCATTCAGTGATCCAACAGAAACCTCTCAGAGACCTGGAGAAAGCCACACCAGTCAGCCCATTTGGAAATAGGCCCAACATTTGCCAACCCTGAAGCCAACATTTATCCCAGCACCAGCTCCATAGATCAAAGTCTTAGACACAGTTCAGTCCACTCAGGGGCCAGAGAAAACCCACACCTACTACAGCCCCTGGTAAGAGACCTACCAACTGTGGTGTTTACTGTGAACACAGCATTAGCCATGGGACTTGGATTCTACCCCACTCAGTGCAATCCTGGAGGCTATCCCATCAGCCCAGAGACCTAACAGAAGATTTTACCTTGCCAAAACCAGTCTGTAAAGACTGAAGGAGGGGTTTGGGCCTTCAAATGTGCAGATACTAACACAAGGCTATATGGTAACAAAGAATAAGGCAAACTTGACACCACCAAAGGAAACTTATGAAGTTCCAATAATCAATCCCAAATTAATAAACATATGCAAATTATCTGAAAAAGAATTCAAAATAATTATCCTAAAGAATCTCAATGAGATGTGTGAAAACCCAGATAGACAACTAAATGGAATCAGGAAAACAATTCATGAACAAAATGAGAAGTGTCATAAAGAAATAAAAAACCATAAAAAGAATAAAACAGAAATCCTGGAGCTGAAGCATACAATGACAGGACTGAAAAGATGCAATAGTTTCAGCAGCAGACTCAATCATGCAGAAGAAAGAACTAGTGAACTTGAAGATACCTATCAATAATTACTTTAAATGTAAGTGGATTAAATTATCCAATGAAAAGACAGAGTAGCTGAATAATTTTTTTAAAAAAACAAGATGCTGCCTACAAGAGACTCACTTTATCCTTGAGAATACACATAGATTGAAAATGAAGGAATGAAAAAAGATATTTCAGGCAAATTTTAAGCAAAAGAGAGCAGGAGTTGTTATGTGCTTATATCATACAAAATAGGCTTTAAGTTGTCATTCACCATTATCAAGTGGGACTTACATCTGTGATGCAAGGATGGTTCAACATATGCAAATCAATAATTGTGATATGGCATATTAACAAGATAAAGGAAAAAATCTATATAATCATCTCAATAGATGCAGATAAAGCATTTGAACAAGATTCAACACCCTTTCATGATAAATACTCTCAAGAAATTATGCATAGAAGGAATGTACCTTCACACAATAAAGGTCATATATATAAAAAGCCCACTGCTAATGTCATATTTAATGATGAAAAGTTGAAAGTTTTCCCTGTAAGACCAGAAAGAGGACAAAAGTGCCCACGTTCACCATTTCTACTTAACATAGTACTGGCAGTTCTAGTCAGAACAATTAAGAAAAAGAAATAAAAGGCATCCAAATAAGAAAGGAAGAAGTGAAATTGTCTCTATTTGCTGATGACATAATCTTATGTAGAGAAAACTTTAAAGGCTCCACCAAAAAACTGTTAGAAGTGATCAGGAATTCAGTAAAACTGCAGGATACAAAATCAACAGACAAACTCAGTAGTATTTCTTTACACTAACAATTAACTATGGGAAAAAACTAAGAAGTCAATCTCATTCACAATAGAATCAAAAAGTAAAAAATAAAGTAGGAGTAAATTTAACCAGGAAAGTTAAAGATTTCTGTACTGAAAACTATAAAACAATTACTAGTAAGAAAACATAGAAGAAAAGCTGCACAACACTGGTCTGGGAAAGATTTCTTAGATATGACTCCAAAAGCACAAGCAACAAAACCAAAAATAAACAAATGGGATGGCATCAATAAAAAGCTTCTGCACAGCAAAGAAAACAATTAATAGAGTAAAAAGACAACCCATGAGTTGGGAGAAAATATTTGCAAACCATACATCTAATAAAGGGCTAATACATACAACAGGTAAGAATCTCATACAAATCAATAGCCTGAAAAGAACAAACCCAATTAAAAAAGGGCAAAAGACCATTTCTCAAAAAAGACATATAAATGGCCAAAAATATGTTGAAAAAATGCTCAACATCACTAATCATTAGAGAAATGCAAATCAAAACCACAGTGAGTTATCACCTCAGCCCAGTTAGAATGGCTATTTTTAAAATGGCCATTTTAAAAAAGACAAAGTGCTGGTGAAGATGCAGAGAAAAGGGAACTCTTACACATTGTTGGTGGAAATGTAAATTTGTATAGCCATTATGAAAAACAGTATGGCGGTTCCTCAAAAAAATTAAAAGTAGAACTACCATGTGATCCATCAATCTGATTTCTGGGTACATATCCAAAGGAAATGAAATTAGCATGTCAAAGAGGTATGTGCACTCCCATGTTCATTGCAGGATTATTCACAATAGATAAGATACGAAAGCAATCTAGGTGTCCGTTATTGAATGAATAAAGAAAACATGGGAGATATATATATACACACACACAAACACAGTGGAATACTATTCAGCCATAAAACAGAATGATATCCTGTCATTTGTGGCAAATGGGTCAATCTAGAGGACAACATGAATGGAATTGTAGAACATTATTCTAAGTAAAATAAGCGAGGCACAGAAAAACAAACACCACATAATGTCACTCATCTGTGGAATCTAAACAAGTTGATTTTATAGGAGTAGAGAATAGAATGTGGTTAAAAAGGCTAGGGGAGAGGGTGGAGAGGGAAAGGGGAGTTGTTGATCAAAGGGTACAAAATTTCAGTTAGAAAGGAGGAATAAGCACTAGTAATCTAGCACAGAATGGTGACTATAATAAATAATAAGGCATTGCATATTATAAAATTGCTAAAAGATCATATTTTAAATGTTTTTACCACAAAAATAATATGTGAGGTGATGGGTTTGTTAATTAGCTTGATTCAATTATTCAACAATGTAAACATATATCAAAATACCAAATTGTACCCCACAAATATATAATACATACTGTTACTATTTGTTTATTAAAAATGTTTTTAAAACCTGCAAAGATGCTTCCAACAGAGAAAAAAGCACAGGTGAAGACATGGAGGTCTATGGAAGAGGAGTAGGGGAGCCACATTGTGGCATGCAGCTGCTCATCAATGTGTTGATTTTAAAGGAGAACGTGTGGATTTTGAGGTTCTAATTCTGGCTCCTCATATTCTCCATCTGAGATTTCATATTTCATACCAAGCGACAAAAATTATTAAAAATTTGACAACCCATGTCATCTTGAACATGGTGAGCAATGAGAATACTTTCAGTTGGAGGTAATGCACAATAGAACAGGCACGCTGGAGATTAGGCAGTATTGAGTGGAGCAAAACATGCAAATTAAATAAAATGTTCAAATATTCACTGATGTTGGGATGCTACTTCTGTATACTGCCCTTTTTTAATGCTCCCTAGACCCTCATTCTTTTTCCCCATAACTGACTTTGAAACAAACTACCCACAAACACATTGTTTCATGGTCTGTTTTTAGTGGTAACATAGGCTAAGACAAGCTAAAAATCTCATCAGTAGAAATACAGATAAAAATTATTCTATGGGTATTTTTAAATGAAAACTTATTCAGCAATTAAACAGAATTGAGCATACTTACAAGTATCTTCATAGTTAAATCTCAAAACTATGATGTTAATTGAAAGAGAATATTTTTGAATGAGAGTCTATTGTTTCAGGGAAAATGGGAAGGGAAGAGAAAATTCAGAAATCACTCTACAGCTGACAAAGTTTTATTAATATGAGAGGGCTATATGGATATATTACTAAGAAAAAGGAAAACATGTGCAGAATTGTGTGTAAGTACGTTATCATCTCTGTCTAATAAAAGCAGAAAAATGGAGAATTTGTGTTTGCAAATCCTTGCAAATGCTGGTAATTTCAAGAGAAGTATGTGTAAAAATGGATGAGCCATAGATGCCTACAAGAAGGAATAAGTATTTATGGGGGACAAGATAGTAAAAGAAGTCTTGTATTCACTCACTATTCTTTTTACATTTTGATTTTTTACCATGTGCATGTTGCAAACATTTAAAGTGAATAATATTTCAAAAATAACATTTATACTTTGCTCCTAATATTATAACTTTTCTCTCCTTCTTCTTATCTGCTCCATTCTTCTGTAGGTATATATGTAGACAGATATTTGGGAAATAAAAATGGAAATCACAAGGTGTTATTAATGGTTACTTCCAGGTGGGAGGGGACTTTGGAATAATTGCTGCATTCCTTAATTTTTTTTTTTTACTTTCTATACTGCTGGAATTTTCTGTAATGAATATCTCAAATTTGCAAAACAACAAACAATATAATCTGTAAGTGAAATAATTCCGAGGATTCTTGGATCACCACCATTATTCGTACCCTTGTTATAGGCCCAGATCCTTATGGACTCAAAATACACTTTAATAACAAAATCCTTTAGCATATAAAAAATTTAAAGTATATTTGTTAAAATGCAAAATACACACACAACAATACAACACACATAACACTTTTGGAGAAATATTTAAATATTTCCTCTTGAGGTCAGGAACAACACAAGGATTCTGTCATTGTTCATATTTAGCATTGTATTGGAGATCCAAGGAAAAGAAATAATACATTAAAAATAAATACAAGGGGAGAGTGTTGAAAGGACAAAATTAACATCAGTATTTGCAAATGATATGATTTTGTACATAAAAAATAGAAAAGAATCTGCAAATTGTTAGATTTTTTCAGCTGTACTGAGGTATAATTGACAAAATTATATATATTTCAGGTATGTAATGTGATGATTTGATATATGTATATATTGTGAAATGATTATCACAATTGTGTTAGCCTGTTTTGTGCTGCTCTAAGGGAATACCTGAGACTGGGTAATTTATAAAGAAAAATGGTTTATTTGGGCTGATGGTTCTGCAGGCTATACAGGAAGCTTGGTGGCAGTATCTGCTGCTTGTGAGGACCTTAGGAAGCTTCCAACCATGGTAGAAAATGAAGGAGTAGGCATGGCCCAGGGTGAGAGCAGGAGTGGGGGCTGGGGGAGGTGCCACATTCTTTTAAACAACCAGATGTCACACGAACTGCAAGAATGAGAACTCACTCATCACCAAGGGGATGGCACTAAACCATTCATGAGGGATCTATCCCCATGATCCAAACACCTTCCACCAGGCCCCACCTCCAACATGGGATGATATTTCAACATGAGATTTGAAGGGGACAAACAACAAAACCATATTATTCCATTCCTAGACCCCCAAATTTTAAGTCTTTCTCACATTGCAAAATACAATCATGCCTTCATAATAGTCTCCCAAAGACTTAACCCATTCCAGCATTACTTCAGAAGTCCCAAGTCCCAAGTTCCACGTCCAGAGTCTCATCTGTAGATGAGTTCCTTTCACGTATGAGCCTGTGAGATCAAAAACAAGTTATTTACTCACAAGATATAATAGTAATATAGGCATTGGGTATACATTCTCATTTCAAAAGGGAGAAATTGGCCAAAAGAAAGAGGCAATAGGCATCACACAAAAGTCTGAAACCCAGCAGGACAGTCACTAAATCTTACAGCTCCAAAACAATCTCCCTTGACTCCATGTCCCATAACTAGGGCACACTGGTGTAAGGAGTGGACTCCTGAGGCCTTGGGCAGCTCTGCTCCTGTGGCTTTTAAGGGTGTAGCCCTCATGGCTGCTCTCACTAGTAGGAGATGAGGGTCTTCAGCTTTTCCATGCTGAGGTTGCAAGCTGCTGATAGTTCTACCATTCGTGGGTCTGGAGGGCAGCAGCCCTCTTCCCACAGCTCCACTAGGCAGTGCCCTGGTGGGGAGTCTGTATGAGGGCTCCAAACTCACATTTCCCCTTGGCACTACCCTCTGTAGGGGGCCCGCTCTTGCAGCAGACTTCTGCCTAGGCACCCAGGCTTCCTCATAATCCTCTCTAATCTAGGTGGGAGCTGCCAAGCCTCCTTCACTCTGGCACTCTGTGCACCTGAAGACTTAACACAACACAGAAGCCACCAAAGCTTATGGCTTATGCCCTCTGGAGCAGTAGCCTGAGCTGTACCTACAGCCCTTTGAACCACAACTCAAGCCAGAGAGGCTGGGATGTGGGAAACAGTGTCCTGAGGCTAAGCAATTCAGCGGTTCCCTGTGCCTGGCCCCTGAAACCATTCCTTCTCCTAGGCCTCTGGGCCTGTGATGGGAGGGGCTGCATCAAAGATTTCTGAAGTGCCTTTGAGGACTTTTTCCCATTATCTTGGATATTAGCACTTGGCTCCCTTTTAGTCATGCTAATCTCTTTAGCAAGTGGTTGCACCACAGCCTGATGGATTCTTTCTCTACCACTGGGCCAGACTGCAAATTTTCCAAACTTTTACATTCTGCTTACCTTTTAAATATGAGTTCCAACTTTTAAGTCCTTTCTTTGTTCCCACATCTGAGCATAGGCTGTTAAAAGCAGCCAGTTCACATCTTGAATTCTTTGCTACTTAGAAATTTCTTCCACCAGATATTCTTCATCACCCTCAAGTTCAAACTTCCACAAATTCCTACAGCATGGACACAATGCAGCCAAGTCCTTTGCTACGATATAACAGGGTGACTTTTGCTCCAGTTCCCAATACCTTCCTCTTTTCCATCTGAGAGCTCATCAGCCTGGCCTTAACTGTCCATATTTCTATCAGCATTTTGGTCACAACCACTTAAGTCTCTAAGAAGTTCCAAACTTTCCCTCTTCTTCTTGCCTTCTTCTGAGACCTTCAAACTCTTCCAGCCTCTGCCTGTTATGCAACTCCAAAGTCACTTCCACATTTTCAGGTATCTTTATAGCCATACCCCACTCCTATTGGTAACACAGTGCCAATTTTCTGTGTTAGTCCTTTTTGCGTTGCTATAAAAAAAATACCTGAGACTAGGTAATTTATCAAGAAAAGTGGTTTTTCTTGGCTCATGGTTCTGCAGGTGATACAGGAAACATGTTGCTGGCATCTGCTTCTGGTGAGGGTTTCAAGAAGCTTCCAATCATGGTGGAAGGTGAAGAAGGACATGTGTCATGTGGCAATAGCAGGAGTGGGAGGTGTAAGTGCCACGCTCTTAAACAATCAGATCTCATGTGAACCACCACAATAAGAACTCAATCATCACTGGGGGAATGGTGCTACGCCATTTGTGAGGAATCTGCACCCCTGATCAAAACACCTTCCACCAGGCCCCACCTCCAACACTGGGGGTGACATTTCAACATGAGATTTGGTGGGAACAAACATCCAAACCATATCAACAGTCAAGCGAGTTAACATATCCACCACCTCACATAGTTACCTTTGTGTGTGTGTATGTGTGTGTGTACCTAGTGAGAACACTTAAGATCTACCCTTTCAGCAAATTTCAAGTATACAATACACTGTTATCGACTATAGTCACCATTCTGTACATTAGAACTCTAAAACTTATTAATCTTATAACCTAAAGTTTGTACTTGTTGACCAATATCTCTCCATTTTCTCTACCCTTCCAACCCCTGGCAACTACCATTCTACTCTCTGTTTGCCTGAGTTTGACTATTTTAGATTCCATATGTAAGTGAGATCATACTGTACTTCTCTTTCTCTGTGTGACTCATTTCACTCAGCATAATACCTGCAAGGTTCATTCATGTCTTCTCAGTGAAAGGGTTTCCTTATTGTAATGGCTGAATAATATTCCAGTGTGTGTGTGTGTGTGCATGTGTGTGTCCTTGTGTGTGTACTGTTGGCCACCCATATCCATGTGCTTCACTTTCATTTATTCAACCAAGTAGGGATTTAAAATATATGAAAAAAGTATATGTGTACTTAACATGTACACTATTTTTCTTGTCATTCCCTAAACAATATAGTATAACAGCCATTTACACAGCATTTGCATTGTATTAGGTATTATAGGCTTTATAAATAATTTAGAGATGATTTAAACTATTGATATATAGGTAGATGTGGATAGGTTATATGCAAATATTATGCTGTTTTATATGAGAGACTTGAGCATCCATGGATTTGGGTATCCATAGGTGGTCCTGGAACCAATCCCTCACGGATACCAAGGGACTATTATATATACATGTTTTCATGTCCTGGCTACTGTGAATAATGCTGCAATGAACATAAGGGTGCAGAAATCACTTCAAGATACTGATTTCATTTCCTCATATATCCAGAAGTAGGATTGCTGGGTCAACTGGTAGTTCTATTTTTAATTATTTTGAAACTTTCATACTGTTTTCCATAATAGCTGTATCAATTTACATTTCCACCAATATTGCACAAAGGTTCACTTTTTTCCACATCCTCACCAGCATTTGTTATGTATTGTCTTTTCAATAATCATCTTAAGAAGTGAGAGGTGATATCTTATTGTGGTTTTGATTTGCATTTCCCTGATGATTAGTGATGTTGAGCATTTTTCATGTACCTATTAGCCATGTCCCTGTTTGTATGTCTTCTTTGGGAAAATGTTTATTCCCAAATTATTATTATGGACTACTTTATTAGTCCATTTTCATGCTGCTGATAAAGACATCCCCAAGACTGGGCAATATACAAAAGAGAGAGGTTTAATTGACTTACAGTTCCACTTGGCTGGGGAGGCCACACAACTGTGGCAGAAGGCGAAAGGCATGTCTCACATGGTGGCAGATAAGAGAAGAGAGCTTGTGCAAAGAAACTCCCCTTTGTAAAAACCATCAGCTCTCATGAGACTTATTCACTATCACGAGAACAACACAGGAAGGACCTGCTCCAATGATTCAATCACCTCCCACTGGGTCCCTCCCACAACACATGGGAATTCAAGATGAGGATCGAGTGGGGACACAGCCACACCATATCACTCCACCCCTGGCCCCTCCCAAATCTCATGTCCTCACATTTCAAAACCAATCATGCCTTCCCAACCGTCCCCCAAAGTCTTAATTTATTTCAGCATTAACTCAAAAATCCACAGCCCAAAGTCTCATCCGAGACAAGACAAGTCTCTTCTGCCTATGAGCCTGTAAAATAAAAAGCAAGTTAGTTACTTCCTAGATACAATGGGGGTACAGGCATTGGATAAATACAGCCATTCCAAATGTGAGACATTGGCCAAAACAAAGGGGCTACAGGCCCCATGCAAGTCCAAAATCCAGCAGGGCAGTCAAATTTTAAAGCTCTTGAATGATCTCCTTTGACTTCATGTCTTGCATCCAGGTCATGCTGATGGAAGATGTGGGTTCCCATGGTCTTGGGCAGCTCCACCCCTGTGGCTCTGCAGGGTACAGCCTCCCTCCCAGCTGCTTTCATGTGCTAGTGTTGAGTGTCTGCGGCTTTTCTAGGTACACATTGCAAGCTGTCAGTGGATCTACCATTCTGGGGGCTGGAGAATGGTGGCCCTCTTCTCACAGCTCCACTAGGCAGTGTCCCAGTAGGGACTCTGTGTGGGGGCTCCAATCCTACATTTCTCTTCCCCACTGCCATAGCAGATGTTCTCCATGAGGGCCCTGCCCCTGCAGCAAACTTCTGCCTGGACATCCAGGCGTTTCCATACATCTTCTGAAATCTAGGTGGAGGTTCCCAAATACTAATTCTTGACTTCTGTTAACTCGCAGGCTTAACACCATATGGAAGCAGCCAAGGCTTTGGGCTTGCATCCCCTGAAGCCATGGCCCAAGCTCTATGTTGGCCCCTTTCATCCATGGCTGGAGCAGCTGGGATGCAGAGCACCAAGTCCCTAGGCTGCACACAGCATGGGGACCCTGGCCCCAGCCCACTAAACCACTTTTTCCTCCTAGGCCTCCAAGCCTGTGATGGGAGGGGCTGCCATGAAGACCTCTGACATGTCTTGGAGACATTTTCCCCATTGTCTTGGGAATTAATATTCAGCTCATTACTTATGCAAATTTCTGCAGAGGGCTTGAATTTCTCCCTAGAAAATGAGATTTTCTTTTCTATTACATTGTCTGGGTGCAAATTTTTCAAACTTTTATGCACTGCTTCCCTTACAAAACTGAATGCCTTCAACAGCACCCAAGTCACCTCTTGAATGCTTTGCTGCTTAGAAATTTCTTCCACCTCTCTCAAGTTCATCTCTCTCAAGTTCAAAGTTCCACTAAACTGTAGAGCTCTTTGCTAAGACATAACAAGAGTCACCTTTGCTCCAGTTCCCAACAAGTTCCTCATCTCCATCTGAGACCACCTCAGCTTGGATTTCACTGTCCATATCATTAAAAGCATTTTGGTCAAAGCCATTCTACAAGTCTCTAGGGAGTTCCAACCATTCCCACATTTTCCTGTCTTCTTCTGAGCCCTTCAAACGGTTCCAACCTCTGCCTGTTACCCAATTCCAAAGTTGCTTCCACATTTGGGGCATCTTCTCAGCAGTGCTCCACTCTACTGGTACCAATTTACTGTATTAGTCCATTTTCATGCTGCTGATAAAGACATACCTGAGACCGGGCAATTTACACAAGAAAGAAGTTTAATAGACTTACAATCTCAAGATGAGATTTGGGTGGGGACACAGCCAAACCATATCAGGTACTTTGCCCATTTTTATTTGGATTATTTGTTCCTTTTTGGTATTCAGTTGTATGGATTCCTTACATATTTTTGAAATTAACTTATTATACATGTGATTGACAAATATTTTCTCACAATCTGTAGACTTTTCATTTTGTTGCGTGGTTTCTTTGCTATGTAGTTTAGTTTTGCTTTTGTTGCCTGTGCTTTTGGTGTCATATTCAAAAAATCATTGTCAAGACTAACGTCAAGGAGCTTTACCCCTATGTTATCTTTCAAAAGTTTTATGGTTTCAGGTCCTACGTTAAGGTCTTGAATTCATTTCAAGTTAATTTTTGTAATAGGAGACCAATTTCATTCTTTTACATGTGGATATGCAGTTTTCCCAACACCATTTATTGAAGAGACTGACCTTTCCCCAATGTGTATTGTTGGCATGCTTGTCAAATATTAGTTGATCACATATATGTGGGTTTATTTCCAGGCTCTCAATTCTGTTCCAATTATCTATGTGTCTGTTTTTATGCCAGGACCATACATTTTGAATGCTATAGATTTGAAATAAAGTTTGAAATCAATGTCATGCCTCCAGTTTATTCTTCTTGAATCTGTATATTGCTTTGGGTAGTATGAATTTTTATCTTAATGTTTTTATCACATCACTCTTACAAGAGTAAGAATTTTTATATGTTGATTTTGTATCTTGCAACTTTACTAAATTATTTTATTATCACTAAAGGTTTGCCATTCTAAAAAATCTTTGGCTGGGCATGGTGGCTCACACCCATAATCCTAGCACTTTGGAAGGCCTAGGCAGGAGGATAACTTGAAGCCAGGAGTTCAGGGTCAGCTTGGGAAACATGATGAGGCCCTGTCTCAAAAAAGGAAAAAAGAAAAGCAGAAATCATTACAAAATAAAAATATTTTCCAAAAACCAACTCTTAATTTCATTCACCTTGTCTATTGTTTTTTAGTGCCTACTGTGTTTATTTTTGCTCTAAATGACATTATTTTATTCCCTTTGTAGATGTTGAGGTTAGTTTATTCTTTTTTATAGTTCTTTGAGGTATAACATTAATTTATTCATTGGAGATCTTTTTTCTTATTGTAATGGTTTATAGCTACAGACTTTCCTCTTAGAACTGCTATTGTTGTATCCCATAAGTTTTTGTATGTTATGTTTCTATTTTCAATTGTCTTAAGATATTGTTTGATTTTCTCTTTGAATTCTTATTTGACCCACTGGCTGTTGAAAGGTGTTTAATTTTCATGTATTTGGGATTTTTCCAAATTCTTCCTGTTATTGATTTATAGTTTTATAGCATTGTGGTCAGAAAAGATACCTGATATGATTTTAATCTTCTTGAATTTAATATGAGTTGTTTTGTGGCCTGTTGTATGGTGTATCCTGAGAATATTTCATGTTTGCTTTAGAAAAATGTATATTTTGCTGCTGTTAGATGAAATGTTTTGTGTATGTCTCTGGTTCATTCGATCGATAGTGTTATTTCCTTCTTGATTTTTTGTCTGAATTGCCTAGTCATTGTGGAGAGTGCAATATTAAAGTCCCCTGCTTTTAGTATTATATTTCTATTTACTTCTCAGCTCAATTATGCCAATATTTGCTTTATAAATGTTGATGCTCTAATGTTAGGTGCGTAAGTATTTTAAATTTTTATATCATTTGATGAATTTTCCCTTTATTATTATATAACTACCTTGTCTCTTGTGACACTTTTTGAATAAAAAGGCTATTTTTTTCTGGCATAATTATAGCCACCTCTGATCTCTTTTAGGTACCAATTGCATGGAGTATGTGTTTCTATCCCTTCTCTTTCAGCCTATGTGTGTCTCTAAAGCTAAATTGAGTATCTTGTACATAGCATATTTTTGTATCCTGTTTTTTATCCATTCATCATTCAGTGTCTTTTGATTAACTTAATCCATTGACATTTAAATAGCTATTAGATGTAAACAACTTACTATTGACATTTTATTCATTGTTTTCTGACTGTTTTGTAGTTCCTTTGTTACTTTCTTCATTTCTTCCTTTGTGATTTGATGACTTTGTGGCAGTATGCTTTGATTCCTTTCTCTTTATCTTTTTTGGTATCCACTACAGGTTTTTTTTATGTGATTACTATCAGGTTTATATTAAATATCTTACAGCTATAACATCCCATTTTAAGCTGTTAACAACTTAATTTATATCGCATACAAAATCTCTATATTTTTACTTCTTTTTTATCACATTTTAGGTTATTGATGTTACAATTTATGTCTTTTCTATATTGTATACCCAATAACAAATTATCATAGTTATTATTTTTAACGTTCATGTTTGGGCTTTTTTTTTTTTTTTGAGACTGAGTCTCACTCTATCACCCAGGCTGGAGTACAGTGGTGGATCTCAGCTCACTACAACTTCCGCCTCCCAGGTTCAAACAATTCTCATGTCTCAGCCTCCTGAGCAACTGGGAATACAGGCATGTGCCACCACCCCTGGCTAATTTTTGTATTTTTGGTAAAGATGGGGTTTCACCTTGTTGGCCAGGCTGGTCTTGAACTCCTGGCATCAAGTGATCCGTCCACTTGTGCCTCTTGAAGTGCTGGGATTACAGATATGAGCCACTGCATCTGGACTTAATGTTCGTTTATTAACTATTATACTAGAACTGAAAGTGATTTTCTCACCATCATTAAAATAATAGAGAATTCTGACTTTGACTATATATTTACCTATATAAGTGAGTTTTATGCATTTACATGTTTGTATATTATTAATTAGCATCCATTCATTTCAGTAAAGAACTACTTTAGCATTTCTTCTAAGGCAGGACTACTGGTGATGAGCTCCCTTACCTTTTGTTTGTTTGAGAAAGTCTTTATATTTTCTTCATTTCTGAAGGACTGTGTTGCCAGGTAAAGTATTCTTCATTGGCAGTTTTTGTCTTTAGATTTTTTCTCTTTTTCTTTCACAAGTATATATTAGCATTTTCTTTTTTTATTTTATTATTATTATACTTTAAGTTTTAGGGTACATGTGCACAATGTGCAGGTTTGTTACATATGTATAAAATATCATTCCATTCCCTCCTCCTGGCCTGCAAGGTTTGTGCTGCCATAGAATTTTTCTAAGTATTGCCTTTAGAAAGGTTATCAGATACAAGGTCAATATACAGAAATAATTGGATAATAATTGTATTCTCAAAATCAACATATACACTCCATAGCATTTATATACACCAACAGGAAACATCTGAAAAGAATTAAGAAAGGAAACTCACATACAGTAGCCACAAAGAATACAAAATACCTAGTTATCAATTTAACCAAAGAAGTAGAAGATTTATACAAGTAAAGGTATAAAACACTGATGAAAAAAATTGAAGAGGACACTACAAACTGGAAAGATATTCCATACTCATGGCTTGGAAGAATTAAGTTTATTAAAATGACTATAGTACTAAAAGCAATTTACATACTCAGTGCAATCACTGTAAAAATACCAATGACATTCTTCATAAATAGAAAAAGATGCTAAAATATACATGGAATTGCAAGAGATCTCAAATAGCCAAAGCAATCCTGAACAAAAAGAACAAAGCTGGAGGCATCACACTACCTGACTTCATAATATACTACAAAGCTATAATAACCAAATTAGCAATGGTACTGGCAAAAAACAAACAAAAAACACAAAACAACAACAACGACAACAAAAACAGAGACACAGACCAATGGAACAGCATAGAGAATCCAGAAATAAATCCACACATTTACAGCCAACTCATTTTCAACAAAGGCACCAAGTGCATACATTGAGAGATAGGACAGTCTCTTCAATAAGTGATGTGAGGAAAACTAGAGGACCATAGGCAGAAGAATGAAACTAGACCTCCTGTCTCTTATTACGTAAAAAATCAACTCAAAATAAATATTTAAATCTAAGACCTGAAAATATGAAACTAATAAAAAAAACTTTGGAAAAATCCTTCAGAACATTGGTCTGGGCAATGATATTTTGTGTAAGACCTCAAAAGCACAGGCAACCGAAGTAGAAATAGACAAATGGAATATTATCAAGCTAAAAAGCTTCTGCACAGCAAAGGAAACAAAGAGATAAACCATGGAATTGAAAATATTTTCAAGCTTTCCATCTTACATGGATTTATAACCAGAATAGATAAGGATTTCAAAGAACTCTGTAGCAAAAAAAAAAAAAAAGTTTTAAAATGCGTAAAAGATCTCAATAGACATTTCTCAAAAGCAGATACACAAATGGACAATACATATATGAAAAAATGCTCTTGCGATCTTTGTCATGAAATCTTTGCCCATTCCTATGTTCAGAATGGTTGCCTAGGTTGTCTTCCAGGATTTTTATACTTATTGGTTTCAATTGACAAATGGGATCTAATTAAGAGCTTCTGCATAGCAAAAGAAACTATCAACAGAGTAAACAGACAACCTACAGAATGGAAGAAAATTTTTGCTAACTATGCATCTAACAAAGGTCTAATATCCAGAATCTATAAGGAACTTAAAGAAATTTACAAGGGAAAAACAAAAAAAAATTTTAAAATGGGCAAAGGACATGAATAGACACTTCTCAAAAGAAGACATACATGCAGACAACAAGCATATGAAAAAAAGCTCAACGTCATTGATCATTAGAGAAATGCAAATCAAAACCACAGTGAGATACCATCTCACACCAGTCAGAATGGCTATTATTAAAAAGTAAAAAAGTAGGCCAGGTGTGGTGACTCACGCCTATAATCCCAGCACTTTGGGAGGCCGAGGTGGGCAGATTATGAGGTCAGGAGATCGAGACCATCCTGGCGAACACTGTGAAACCCCGTCTCTACTAAAAACACAAAAAAATTAGCCAGGCGTGGTGGTGGGCACCTGTAGTCCCAGCTACTCGGGAGACTGAGGCAGGAGAATGGCATGAATCTGGGGGGCAGAGCTTGCAGTGAGTGGAGACCGTGCCACTGCACCCCAGCCTGGGCAACAAGCAAGGCTCTGTCTCAAAAAAAAAAAAAAAGTCAAAAAGTAATGGTAGCAAGGTTGTGGAGAAAAAGGGACACTTACACACTGTTGGTGGGAGTGTAAATTTCAACTATTATGGAAAGCAGTATGGTAATTCCTCAAAGAGCTAAAAACAGAACTATCATTAGACCCAGCAATCCCATTACTAGGTATATACCCAGAGGAATACAAATCATTCCACCATAAACACACATGCATGTGTATGTCCACTGCAGCATTATTCACAATAGCAAAGACATGGAATCAACATAAATGCCCATCAGTGACAGATAAGATAAAGAAAATGTGGTACATATACACCATGGAATACTATGCAGCCATAAAAAATGAGATCAGGTCCTTTGCAGGAACATGGATGGAGCTGGAGGCTATTATTCTTAGCAAACTAACACAGGAACAGAAAACCAAGCACTGCATGTTCTCACTTATAAGTGTGAGCTAAATGATGAGAACTCATGATCACAAAGAAGGGAACAACAGACACTGGGGTCTACTTGAGGGTGGGAGGAGAGAGAGGAGCAGAAAAGTAACTGTTAGGTGCTAAGCCTAGTACCTGGGTGATGAAATAATCTGTACAACACACCCCCAGACATGAGTTTACCTATATAACAAACTTGCACATGTACCCCCAAACCTAAAATAGAAGTTTTTAAAAAAAGAAAACTAAAGAAATTGAGTGAAACCCAAATAAGCTAAACTCAGAGAAAGTCACACCATGATGCATCTTAATTAACCTTCTGAAAGCTAAGACAAAATAATTAAAAACAGCTAGAGATAAATGGCATTACCTATAAAGGAACAACAATTCAAAAGACAATGGGTTTCTCATATGAAATTATGGCAGCCAGAATGAAGGAGAATAATATTTTTAAGTATTGAAAGAAAAGAAAAGTCTACCCAGTGACTATCCTTCAGGAATAACTAGAAAAGAAAGAAATTCTCAAAGGCAAATTAACAGATTCTAGTTACTTATAAGAACTACCCTTTAAGAGTAGCTAAAGCAGCCATTCCAAATTGAAATATATATACAAATAAAAGGATGATGGTGGAATTGGTAAAAACAGAAGTAAAAATAATAGACTATACTTCCTCTAATTTTTTTAATACTATTTTACGGTTGAAGCAAAAATTATAACATCATCTAATGTGGTACTCAACGTATGTACTGCAAATACTTATCACAATTGTATTTGGAAAGTGGGGAGGTTAATGTGACATAAACGATGTAAGGTTTCTATACTTCACCATAAGTGGTAAAATATCAATAACAGTAGGCTGTGATATGATGCACATGTAACTCATGTGCATATGGCATTACATAAGGTAAATAGTAAGAAAATAGAAATCAATGTACTCAAATATTATAAATAAAAATAGAGGTCTATAAACTGTTCATGTAGTCTAGAGGAAGACAGCACAAAGGAACCAAAAAATTAGAAACAAAGGAATTAAATAGAAAAAAATAATAATGTGGAACACTTAAGCCTTAACATATTAATAACTATATTAAACATAAATAGTCAAGTACAATGGCCAGGCACGGTGGCTCACACCTGTAATCCCAGCACTTTGGGAGGCCAAGGCGGGTGGATCATGAGGTCAGGAGATCGAGACCATCTAGCTAACACGGTGAAACCCCGTCTCTACTAAAAATGTAAAAAATTAGCTGGGCGTGGTGGCAGGCGCCTGTAGTCCCAGCTACTAGGGAGGCTGAGGCAGGAGAATGGCCTGAACCTGGGAGGCAGAGGTTGCAGTGAGCTGAGATCGTGCCACTGCACTCCAGCCTGGGTGACAGAGCGAGATTCCGTCTCAAAAAAAAAAAAAAAAAAAAAAGTCAAGTACAACAAATACAATACAAAGATTGGTAGAGTAGATTTTTAAAAATACACCTCCATGTTGTCTACAACACACTGATTTCAAGTGTAATGAATTAGGTAGATTAAAAGGAGAAGAAAGAAAATATATCTCATGCAAACATTAATCAAAAAAGTAAGTGTGGCTTTATCAAAATCAGACAAAGTAAATCTTAGGGTAAAGAAATTACTACAATTGGAGGTACAATTGGAGATACTAAATGATATGGTTTGGCTCTATGTTCCCACCCAGATCTCATCTGGAATTGTAGAATTGTAATAATCCCTTTGTGTCATGGGACAGACCTGGTGGAAGGTAATTGAATCATGGAGGCCAGTTTTTCCCATGCTATTCTTATGATATTGAGTAAGTCTCATGAGATCTTATGGTTTTATAAAGGGAAGTTCCCCTGCAAACACTTGCTCTTGCCTGCCACCATGTAAGATGTGACTTTGCTCCTCATTCACCTTCTGCCATGATTGTGAGGCCTCCCCAGCTACGTGGAACTGTGAGTCAATGAAACCTCTTTCCTTTATAAATTATCCAGTTTTGGGTATGTCTTTATTACTGGAGTGAGAACAGACTGATACAGTAAATTTGTACTGGAAAGTGGGGTATTGCTGTAAAGATACCCAAAAATGTGGAAGTGACTTTGGAACTGGGTAACAGGCTGAGGCTGGAACAGTTTGGAGGACTCAGAATATATGAAAATGTGGGAAAGTTTGGAACTTTCTAGAGACTTGGAGGGCTCAGAAGACAGGAAGATGTGAGAAAGTTTGGAACTTCCTAGAGACTTGTTGAATGACTTTGACCAAAATGCTGGTAGCGATATGGACAATAAGGTCCAGGCTGAGGTGGTCTCAGGTGGAGATGGGGAACTCGTTGGGAACTGGAGTAAAGGTCACTCTTGCTATGCAAAGAGACTGGCGGCATTTTGCTCCTGCCCTAGAGATCTGTGGAACTTTGAACTTGAGAGAGATGATTTAGGGTATCTGGGGAAAGAAATTTCTAAGCAGCAAAGCATTCAAGAGGAAGCAGAGCGTTTGGAAAATGTGTAGCCTAACAATGCAATCGAAAAGAAAAACCCATTTTCTGGTGAGAAATTCAAACCACCTGCAGAAATTTGCATATGTAACGAGGAGCCAA
>NW_026652282.1:45504458-45532117 GCF_009828535.3 Hylobates moloch
AATAAATATATATCTATAAAATATATATATAAAGGGGAGTTTATTAAGTAGAACTCACATGATCACAAGGTCCCACAATAGGTCGTCTGCAAGCTGAGGAGCAAGGAAGCCAATCTGAATCCCAAAGCTGAATAACTTAGAGTCTGATGTTTGAGGGCAGGAAGCATCCAGCACAGGAGAAAGATGTCGGCTGAGAGGCTAAGCCAGTCTAGTCTTTTCACATTTTTCTGCCTGCTTTATATTTTAGTCAAGCTGGCAGCTGATTAGATGGTGCCCACCCAGATTAAGGGTGGGTCTGCCTTTCCCAGTCCACTGACTCAAATGTTAATCTCCTTTGGCAACACCCTCACAGACACACCCAGGATCAATACTTTGCATCCTTCAATCCAGTCAAGTTGTCACTCAGTATTAACCATTACACATGGGTAATTAAGCAAGGTAACAGTTACAATGGGTAAGATGAGGCATTGCTATCTGTCTTTTATTTTATGTTCAGTCACTTCCCTAAGGCTATGAGATATACCTTGTTCAAATTTCGAGAGATCCCCAAGCATAGCAGCCATTTGGGCCACAGTATTGATGACACAAAGATTTGCTAATTGGTGCAAATAAGCAGTTGTTAAATTTATTCAGAACCTATGTTGTTAAGTGTATAAGTCAAATCAGCACCCTTTTATCTTTTTGTTTTATAAATTAGGTAAATGTATTTCCAATTGTGTCAAATTATGGCCATTTCAGGTTTTTTTTTCTTTTGCCTCCCCCTATGTCCAGTTTTCTTTTACTTTTCTCTTTCTCTTTCTCTCTCTCTCTCTTCCCTGCCTGCCGTCCCCCGCCCCCCGTGGGTGATTATTGGATATCCTTTGGAAGAAGGAGAGTTCTCTCTACCCTATTTATCTTTATGAATTGCTTCCTCTAGAGAACCTCAAATCAGTATTATTAGGGTTAGCCTCCCCCACAGTAATGGTGGTTTTATAGGGTTTAAGGACCCTGGACTTCAGTCAGATTTGAATTAACCCCTTGGTATGCCATACGGTTGCCATGGGTGTTTCTCCCTATAATCCTCAAGATCAGTATCATTCTTATGACAGAGGCATAGGCAGTAGCAGCAAAGGCATTTTGAAGGATCCTAGTGAGCCACCTGCTTCTAGGAGTGTGGACCTCCACATGTCACATATGACTGGTTTTTCCCCTCTATTGGCTGCTTTTTCACTTTCTAATGATTTCTCATTCATAAGCCATCATTCAGTAGGTCAATATATCACGGAGGATATAAGTCTTTCCCCTGAGCACTCTATACAATGGGGGTTAATGCTGGTTGAGACATACAATCTGTCACAGGGCCCAGGTGGTTCCCTGAGCCTAGAGTCATTCAGAGCTTATGCTGAAATTAAAACACATTATTCATTCTAAGACACAGTTAACCTGAGCCAAGGCACATGACACAGGGCCACATTAAGGAAGATACCAGTCCCATACTCCTGTGAATTATCTAAACTCAGACTTAGGTATATTAAATCTATAAAGGAGGCTTCAGTACAACTCAGCAAATGTAGCACAAAGAAGCTCAGCTCAAAGATTGTGCTGGCCTGCAAGTAGTGGCTCTTAAGTGCCTTCTTGTCTTCAGGCAGAAGACCCAGTTAGCAAGTCAAAGAAAGAGAATAAAGATCCCCAAGATGGTGGTCATAATCTAGACCTCCTCCTTACTGCATCAATTGTGGACCCTTGCAGAGGTAGATAGATCTTCACCCAAAATTTGGTCTGCAGAAACTACATACCAACCAAGAGGATATTTCATACCAACAGGGTATGAAAAAGTTTATTATGCATATGAGGCTTGCTTGAGACAGCAGTGTGGCTCCCAAGCAGGTCTGAAAATGGCTTGAGAATGCAGGGAAGGAAACTGGTGTTTAGAGGATAGGGTCAAGGTGAGGGTTCCCTTGTATAGTTTGAACTTTTCTTCAGTATCACAGAAGGGAGCACCCAGGCTTTCTTATCAACTTTCCCAGATTTGAGGCAGAAGGGAAAAGAGGAGGGTTTATGCTTTAAAGCTGAAACATCAAAAATGGGGTCAGTCTTTATTACCATACAATGGAACATGATTGTGCCATAAAAAGGAATGAAGTACTCCCCTTAATACATGCTATACTATAGATGGCCCTTTTAAACAATATGCTAAATAAAAGAAGTCAAACTCAAAGGGACATATAATGTACAACTCCATTTATATAAAATGTCTAGAATAAGCAAATTCATAGAGGCAGAAAGTAGAACAATAGTTGTCAAGGTCTGGGGATTGGAATGGGGAGTGACTCCTAACGGGCATAGAGTATCTTTCCAGGGTGATAAAAATGTTTTGGAATTAAACAATGGTGATGTTTGAACAACATTGTGAAAATAGTGAAATGCACTGAGTTGTACCCTTTAGCAGAGTCAATATTTTGGTGTGTGAATTATATCTCAATAAAACAATCATATTAGATTTCTATACAACTATAGGTTAAATTTGCATAAAAACATAGCAAAAGAAGTTGAATTTTTGTATACAGTAATCTTCTTGAGAGCAAGGACTCTAATTTATTTCTGAAACCAGAGTGTATGACACATAGTGGGCATTTGATATATTCTTTGAATGTGTGAGTGAGGCATAAACTCATTAATTTAGCCAGTCTTTATTGAAAACACAGTATATTCTACCATTATGATAAAACATTGTTAGCTTACAAATTCAATCTCATTTAAAAATAAGAGAAATGAAAAATAAGTATTTCCTGTCCATGGCAATAAATTCAGAACATAATAAAATATATTAGGAAAAATATATTTTCTCTATATATAGAGAGAGAAAAAACCTAAAGTGCCACTGATCAGAGATGACCACTGTCAACATTTTGTAGTGTACCCTTCATACTTTTCTCTACGTATGACACACATATATAAACACAATCATAAATATCTTTTTTAAATGTGTAGAAATGCCATATACTTTGTAAACTGTTATTTTAGCTTGATAATAGGAAGTACATATAATTTTACTTCAAATAATATACTTACATCATCATCATTAAAACTTTTCATTGAAAAATAGCATCTATGTTTAAAAGTGTACAAATTATAAGAATGAAGTCAAATAAACTCTCATAAATTGAACCTGTATAATAATTGCCCATATCAAGAAACAGTACTTTACCATCACTCCTGAACCACCTCCTCATGCCCCTTACCAGTTACTATTCCCTGAAGAGTAGTCACTATCCTGACTTTCAAAACTACAAATTACATTTGTTTTAAAAAGTTAAATACACTGAATTTGGCCAAGATACAGTAGCCCCTTTCTCTTATAACTAAAAGACCCTGGACATAACAAAAAAAACAAGTCTGGAACACTCAGAATAGTGGAAAGAAGATAAACAGCACAGGGAGTTTAGAACTCAAAGAACAACACAGAAGTGAATTCCCTGGGTTTCCTTATTTCCTTACATATGTCCAGTACAGAGTGCTGCAGAAGCCTACAACCTAGAACTGCCAACAGGCGTAAATAAAGCTCCAAGGAAAGACTGTTTTCCCTAGGCAAAGGACCAGAAATGATGGCCTAATATTATCAAACTTTCTGGCAATTCCCACTCTACTCCAGGTAAACGCCAATGGAAAAACCATACCCCACCAAACCACCACCTCTGCCTGTGGTTTCAGTGAGACTGAGAAATAAGTTGATCTTCCATTTCATCCCACCTCCATCCCCACAGAATCAGATGTCAGTGTTCTAATTCCCCCCTCAGCTGTGTTAACAGGGCCAAAAAGGGGCTTATCTTTTATTATCCGCCCAGTGGAAGCAGTCAGTGATGATCTGATTCCCCTACTTGGACAGTGTTAGCGTGACACAGTGAAAACCTTATTTTGTATGTCCCGCTGGGAAGAAGCAGATGATGCTCCTATTTTCCTGCCCATGTAGTGTAGTGAGGTAGAGTGGGTAGCTGATCTTCTGTTCCCTATCCAGTAGAAAAAATGTGGTACTCTAAATAATTCTCCTGTCAGGGAAGAGTCAGCAGTGTCCAGTAGCAAGCTGAACCTCCACCTTCACCCAACAGCAATGTGACTTAACAAGGTAGTCAGAAGTGAAGCTAGTCATCGCTAGGTTTCACAATTTCTCCCTTACAGTGTCAGTGGGTAGAAATTCCTCAGCAGACAGAGGAATTTCTACCCCTACGTGCATCAATGAGACTGAATAAGACAGTACAAGTCAGAGCTGGTAAGCATTCCCTTTCACTCCATCCCTGATATCAGTGAGGCCCAGGAAGTAGGTGAATCACCAAACTCACAACTCATTTGTATCCTCATTTAGTCTCATAATGAGACTCATAATGAGACTCATTATGAGACTAAATTAGGTGGTACAAATCACAGCTAGTTGTCACCTCTGTCCACCCTCCCACATATAGAAGGTCATCCAGTGATAGAAGATAGCACAGGTGTGTGCCTCCTACTCATGCAGAAGTCACCAGCATGGATTGGTTAGGAACCTTGGCAGCACCAGAAGCTGGAATCACACCAGAATATCATTTCGAGGACTCATAAAACTTTTCATTAGAATGAAAGCCCGGAAAAGTAGGCCAGAACTTACATACTAAACCAAAACAAGGTGACTCCATTACAATAGAAGATTTAGATACGATCATTAGTCCCCTAACATAGTAATAAAAATGTCCATGATTCAATTTTTGAAAATCACTTGTCATATTAAGAACCAGTAAGTTCACAATATGAATGAGAAAAGACAATAAACAGAAGCCAATACCAACATAAATCATAAGTTGGAATTATCTGAAAAAGATTTTAAGGCAGACATTGTATAGATTCTCTTTTAAAATGAAAAAAAAAAAAGTCCCAGCAAATGAGTCATAAAAAAGAACCAGAAGAAATTGTAGAATTGAAAATTATAACAATTGAAGCTAAAGAAAAACTTTCTAGATGGACTTAATAGTAGAGTAGAGATGACAGCGAATAGAATCAATAAACTTGAGGACAGATCAATAGAATTTACTCAGTTTGAACAATGAAAATAAAACGGACTGAAAAAAATGAAGAGTTTCATGGGCCTGTGGGACAACAATACAAGAGAGAACTTTTGTATCATGTAAGTTCTGGAAAGAGTAGAGAGATTGTGGGAGGGAATATTAAAGAAAGTAATGAACGAAAACATCTCAAATTTTGTGAAAGATACAAACCTACAAAGTCAAGAAACTGAATGAACAACCAATAGATAAATGAAAGAAAATCTATGCCAGAGAACATTATAATTAAACTTCTGAAATTTAAACACAAAGAAAAAAATCTTCAAAGCTTCCAGAGAGAAAGACATATTACCTATATGTCATTGCCCATGATGCATAACTGTGGGGTAATATACCAATTTGAATAACAGCTGAATTTTCATTGGAAAACATGGAGGCTAGAAGGAAGTGCCACGTTTTTCAAGTGCTAAAAGAAATGAGTTCTTAATCATGAATTCTGTATCTGGTGAAACAATCCCAACACAAAGAAAAGATAAATGGTTTAGATGATGTATATCCCAATTACCCTGACTTGATCATTACACATTGTAAACAGGCATCAAAGTATCACATGTACCTCAAAATATGTACAACTAATATATATATTTTTAAAAGGTAAAACAAAAAGAATAAAACAGAAATGAAGACAACCTCAGATGAAAGCAAACCATAAGCATTTGTTGGTAGCAGACCTATCCTTAAAAACTGGCTAAAGGAAATTATTCAAAAAGATAGGAAATGATAAAAAGAAAGAATCGTGGAGGATGAGGAAGAAAGAAGGAATGATAAAAAGAGCACAAATATGAGTATATACAACAGTATATCCTTTACTTATTACTTTAGCTGATAATATGACTGAAACAAAAATTATAACACCATCTGGTGCTCAAGACGATGGTATTTTAAAATGAGTAAAGCATAAATGGAAGTGAGGCTTACACATTCCACCCAAAGTGGTCAATCTTTGATACTACTTGGCTGGGATAAGTCACATGTACATTTTTTTTTTTAAGACAGAGTTTCACTCTGTTGCCCAGGCTGCAGTGCAGTGGTGGGATCTCAGCTCACTGCAACCTCTGCCTCCTGAGTTCAAGCGATTCTCCTGCCTCAGCCTCCCAAGTAGCTGGGATTATAGGCATGTGCCACCAAATCCGGCTAATTTTTGTATCTTTAGTAGAGGTGGGGTTTCACCATGTTGGCCAGGCTGCTCTCGAACTCCTGACCTTAAGTGATCCACCCACCTAGGCCTCTCAAAGTGCTGGGATTAGAGGCATCAGCCACTGCGCCTGGCCAAGTCACATGTACATTTTAATGCCGACGGCAACCACTAGGAAAACTATACCATGGGATATGCTAAAAACACTAAGAATAAATCAAGAAGAAATTCTAAAAACTGTTCAAATTACCCACACAAGGGTAAAAAGGAAATTTCAAACAACAAAGAACAAGAACTAGAATAAACAAATGGAAAATAAATAATGTGACAGACTTGGCTATACTTGCTTATAAGTTTTTTGAGATCTAGGAATTCCATCTACTACATCTAAGGTATCAAATTTGTTGGCATAGAGTTATTCACAGTATCTTTTTAATATCATTTTAATGACCATGGACTCAGTAGTTATAACCCCTCTTTCATTTCTGGTACTGGCAATTTGTTTTTCTACTTTCTTGGTTAGATAGAGGCTTATCATTTTTATTTGCATTTTTAAAAAACCAGGTTTTGGTGTCTTTTTTTCTTATTATCTTTCTGTTTTCAATTTCATTGATTTCTGCTCCATTTTTAAATTATTTCTTCGATTCTACTTGCTTTAGGCTCAAATTATTCATTTTATTTTATTAACTTTTCTAAGGTAAAAGCCTAGATTTTGAATTTAGATATTTATTCTTTCCTGAAACATAGATTTCATGTTATAATTTCCCTCTACTACTTTCACAGCACCCCACAAACTATAAAAAAGTTGTATTTTTATTATACTGTATTTTTTAGAAGGGCTCTAGGTTTACAGAAAAATTGAGAAGATAGCGGAATTTCCATGCACCTTACATACACTTTCCCTTATCTTTAAAATCCTTTATTGGCATGTTTCATTTGTCACAGTTAATGAACCAATATAAATACATTATGATTAATTAAGTCCATAGTTTATTTATATTTCCTTATTTTTTAACCTAATGTTCTTTTTTTGTTCTAGAATACCACATTATTTTTGGTTGTCATGTCTTTTTAGGTTCCTCTTGTCTGTGGTAATTTCTCAGACTTCGCTTGTTTTGATAGCCTTCACACTTTTGAGGAGTAATGGTCAGTTGTTTTGTAACATGCCTTATGATTAGAGTTTGATGATGATCTCATGATAATACCAGGTTGTGGGTAACTGGGAGAAAGCCACAAAGGTAAAGTGGCATGTTAATCACATCATATCGATGATACATACTATTCATATGATTTATGATTATTGATGTTGGCCTTGATGACCTTGCTGAGATAGTATTTGTCAGGTTTCTCCACTGTAAAACTCCCCCATTTCTGTATCGTACTCTTTGAAGGAAGTGACAATGTGCATCCCATACTTCATACTTAAGAACTGGGGAGTTATGTTCCTTCTCTTTATCTACATAAATTATTTGGAAATCTTTTACATGGGAGATTTTTCCCTTCTCTTCATTCATTCAATCATTTATTTATATCAGTATAGACTCCTGGGTATTTACTTTACACATTGCATTATAATCTAATGTTACTTTATTTTGTTGTTCAAATTGGTATAGCTTTTGTCATTGGGAGCTCTTTCAGTTGGTTCCTATGCCTCTTTAACAAACCCCCATATATGTGGTGGACTTTTTTGTTTGTTGTTTTGCTCGTATAATAGCATTCCCTTATTTTCTGGTTCCACAAGATGTTCCATGTTCATCATATATATTTACCGCACCAGTCCTAGAATCATCCATTTCTCAAAGGAGCCCTGATTCCTTTTATTGGAAAATAGTATTAGAAAACAAGAGCTGGGTGCTAGGTGTGCTCTTTTCTACTTTAGTGTCATTTCTTTAAGGCCTCAGCAAACAGAAAAAATATATGTGTGGCTACCAATCCATGTATATACCAATATCTATAAATATTTTATATAAAATTATCTGTATCTATATTAGGCTAAACATAAGTTCATATTGATATCTCCAACTCTAACCCATTGTTACATGAATGACTCTAGTCTCCTCCCCTTTCTTATCTGTAAATTTACATTCCTACAGTCAGAAAACCTGGTTTCTACCTCTATATGTGTATAACAGTATTAGCATGATTAACCCCTACCTCATAGGAGATACAACTTTATCAAATACAGTGGTTATGAGTAGTTACTTTTGCCTTTATTCTTATAGACTTCACTTATTTCCAGAGTTATCTAAGTAAGCATCTTCCCCCTCCACTTCCATGGATCTTTTTTTCAAGCACTTGTAATACATTTACATTATCTTGTCACAGTCTGCATTCCTTTGTGGAACTTTCTGACCTAAGAAATTTTGTTTTAAATTTACATACCTTAAGGTTTATTCTTTGTGAAGTAAAGTTAAATGAGCTTTTATAAATACATAATGTTATATACCCACCATTGTAGTATTACACAGAATAAATTCACTGCCCTAAAAATCCTCTTTGCTCCATCTACTCATCACTCCCTCTCATCTCCAAACCCCTAGCACCCACTGATCATTTTACTGTCTCTATAGTTTTGCCTCTACCTTATGTCATATAATTGGAATCATTCAATATGTAGCCTTTTTAGACTGACTTCTTTCACTTAGCAGCAGGCATATAAGGTACTTCTATGTCTTTTAATGATTTGATATCTCATTCTTCTTATTACTCAACAACATTCTGTTGTATGGATGTACCACAGTTTCTTTAACCATTCACCGATTGAAGAACATCCTGGTTGCTTCCAGTTGTTGGCATTTATAAGCAAAGCCACAATAAACATTTGTTTGCAGATTTTTATTTGAACATGAGTTTTCAAGTTAATTGGTTAAAATACCTAAAAGAGTGGTTTCTGGGTCTTATAGTAAGACTATGTCTAGCTGTGTAAGAAACTGTCAAACTGTCTTTCAAAGTGTCTGTACCATTTTGCATTCCCACTGCAATGAATGAGACTTTGTTTTTTCTCCACATCCCTGCCAGCATATTATATTGTCAGGCTTTTTTTTTTTTTTTTTTTTTTTTGCATATGTGTTTTAGCCATTCTAATAAGCATGTAACAGTATTTCATTATGGTTTTAATTTGCAATTATCTGACGACAAATTATATTGAGCATATTTTCATATGCTTATTTACTGACTACATATCTTCTAGCCTCCGATTTAACTTCATAAGTGAACTTCATTTGGCAAGTCTCTGAAAACTTAACAAATAAAAAATGATTGATTTTTTTAACATAGGTCCTCAAACAGTTTTCTTTTTTGGCTGGAAGAACTTCTGAATAAATGTCTGATAATTAGGTTATATTAATTTACAGGGGAAAGACATGCTATTCTGGCTTACATTGACAAAATCATGGATATAAACTCAAAGATGCAAGTAATTGTCACAGGCAAGTGAACACTCTCACATTAACAGGAAAGCTCTCCTGCTCTTATCCTACATCTCAGGCCATGACTTCTCTGTCCATTTCTCTAGTCTACTTCCCCCTGTCTCTCCTTTGGACTCCCACTGTAGTCTGTATAGATTTATATTTAAGAATCTGCAGTTCCTGTTTTGTTCTTTTTCACTTATGTATCTGCCTCTGACACAGTATTGTGAAATTCACAACTGTAATAGATCATGTTTCATTGATCTTTTTATATCCAGCATACAGAACACTTCTGGAAATATGGTGGGCATAACAGAGCCTTTGCTATCATAAAAATTAGTATTTTATAGAGACCACAGATAGGAAAAACATACATTTCCAATAGGAACTTCATATAATGCATGCTATTTTTGTAAGCACCATTTGTGTAGCTTTTGAGCCTCAAGTTCTGAGCAAACTGTTAAGCAACTGTGAAGTTTTCTGGGAAAATCTCACTGATAAAGTTTTGTATAATAGCCCACATGGTAACTGGCAAACTTCTCATCAAAAAGCCTGACCTAAGCAGAATTTTCAAAAGCATCTCAATCATTAATGTAATATTTTAGAATTTTCATGATACACACAAATCCATTTTGATGTTTCTTAACGATTTATATTTTGTCATCCCCCCACCCCAAGAGAACTATTTCATTTTATTCTAATTTCATTATATTATCTCATCCTTAACTCAAACTCACTTAAAATGAAATGTTATATCACTATTCAAAGGGTGAAAAAACCCCATTATGTGTCATGGCAAATAGTTCATAAACTTAATATAATAAAATATAAAAAGTATAAAATTCTAAAAATTAAAAACTGAAATAGAAATGATCAGTATAATTGATTTCCTTTTACTAAGCACTCTGTAAGTGCTGTGTCATTTAATCTTCATAACTGCCTTTTTGAACTTTGTGTACCACTCAATTCATCTTGGTGACTACCACTTGCCTGAGTGAAACTCTGGAAAGCACAAACAAACAAGCAAACAAAAAGAGAGGCTCTTTTGAAATGATACAGAGTTGAGCTTTAATCTTAGTATCTACCATCTACCACTATCCAACCTTATAAAATATAAAAATCTTCACTACTCTTCATTGCATGGATGAAATAAACATATAAAGCAACAAGCACAGTGCCTAACAAAAAGCAAACACTCAAAAATACCAGTTATTATTATTGGCATTATTGTTCAATAGATGTACATAATAACATTAATGTTCTTAGATTTGAGCTTTAGACAACATTTCCCACATATTTTCTTGATGTTTGAATACCTATTTTCCTGGAAATAAGTCTTAGTCTCAAAGATGTTAAGTGGCTCAATTTCTTATGGCTTCTACATTCTAATTTCCCACTTCAATCCCCAGCCTATATCCCATTCTGCCACCAGCCAGTTTCCCTGAACTGAACAAGCTCTCTCACACCTCTGTATCCATTCTCTCCTTCATACACACACATGCTAGAGAATTCTCTGGTTGTTAATAAAGCTTTACATTCTTCACCATCTTAAGTTTTCTGTGTTCTTTTATTTTCTGTTGCTATACACTAGAATAAAATATTGATGAGAGTAAGCTATCTGTCTGTTGTGCTCCCTGCTGTATTCCCAGAGGCTGAAATTGATCAATACATATTTGTTGAATTAATTACCTGACCTTTGTACTAGTCTTGGATACACAGTGGGGTGCATATGGGGCTTCCACTTAAACTCTTGGAAACATGGAAATTGGACAAGTTAATCTTTTTGGGAAGGCCCATCATCCAGAGAGAAGAGTACAACCAAGACTTCAGGCCAGAATGGAATTCTACCTCTCTTTCTCTCTACTTTTTTTTAAAGTTTTAAGTTCAGGAGTACATGTGCACATTAGTTAAATAGGTAAACTTGCCTCATGGGGGTTTGTTGTACAGACTGTTGTCACCCAGGTATTAAGCCTACTACCCATACGTTATTTTTCCTGATCTTCTCTCTCCTCCCACGCTCCACCCTCCGATAGGCCCCAGTGGGTGTTTTTCCCTTCTATGTGTCCATGTATTCTCATCATTTAGCTTCCACTTATAGGTTAGAACATGCAGTATTTGGTTTTCTGTTCCTGTGTTAGTTTTCTAAGGATAATGGCCTCCAGCTTCATCCATGTTCCTGCAAAGGACATAATCTCATTATTTTTTATGGCTGCATAGTATTCCATCATGTATATGTACTACATTTTCTTTATCCAATCTACCACTGATGGGAATTCAGGTTGATTCCATGTCTTTGCTATTGTTAATAGTGCTACAATAAGCATATGTGTGCATGTGTCTTTATGATAGAATGATTTATCATATTTATCATACCCAGTAATGGGATTGTTGGTTCGAATGGAATTTCTGTTTTTACGTCTTTGAGAAATCACCACACTGTCAATTCTCTCTCTCTCTCTTACCAGTTGTATGGCCTTGGACATGCTTCTCAACTTCTCTGAGCGTCAGTTTTCTCCTCTCTTTAGTTATCCTAATGAGATATTTGAAATTAACCAAGAATTTTGTTTATTCATTCTGCAAACATTTATTGAATGTCCTCTATCTGCCAGGCACTGTTCTAGCTGGTATGGATAAGTCAGTAAAAAAGTCATATCCATTGGCTCTCATTCTAATGGATTACACTGACAAATGATTTTCTCTTTACAGCACAGGGTAGAGGAAGTATGGTGTTAGCCATGGTAGAGGAAGTATGGTGTTCTAGTTCCACGGGTTGTAGGAGTAGTTGCTGCTCTTCACTTTTGTTTGTTTCTCATATTAAAATCCTACCAGCCTGTCACCACAGCCTGAGGCCTGCTTCCAGAATCATTCTTCAGGTTTCTGCATTTCCATGCTCAATGAATCTCTAGATTTGGCATTGGCTTAATAAGGTTTACTATAATTTTGAGGTTTTTCCCAGAATTGAATCTCTTTGACTATCAGTAGTATCCAAAGATAACAAAAATTGTGATAAAATAGACACTACTTAATGTACTCATTGATCCTTATTTTCTCCATTATAATTCATTATTATAAATTTTCATACTCAAAATATCACATTTTGAAAAATTACTTCTGTGCTAAGCACTTTACTGAAAGCTTTTATTACTTTATTTAAACATCACAACAGAAAATACAAAGTCAGAGGAGACAAAAGAAAAAAATAATAAAAAACAATGAAGCACATCAACAGAATCTAGAAAATAACCAAACAAGGCAAACCTAAGACTTATTGGCCTTAAAGAGGAGATAGCGAAAGATATAGGGGTAGAAAGTTTACTCAAAGGGATAATAAGAGAACTTCCCAAACCTAGAGAAAGGTATCACTATCCAACTACAAGAAGGCTATAGAACACCATGCAGATTTAACCCAAAGAAGACTAACTCAGGGCATTTAATACTCAAACTCCCAAAGCTCAAGGATTAAGAAAGGATCCTAAAAGCAGAAAGAGAAAAGAAACAAATAACATACAATGGAACTCCAATACTTCTGACAGCAGACTTTTCAGTGGAAACCTTACAGGCCAGGAGAGAGTGGCATGACATATTTAAAGCACTGCAGGAAAAAACTTTTACCCTAGAATAGTATGCCCAGCAAAAATATCCTTCAAATGTAAAGGAGATATAAAGACAATCCCAGATAAACAAAAGCTGGGGGATTTCATAAATACCAAACATGTCCTACGAGAAATTCTAAAGGGGATACTTCAGTCAGAAAGAAAAGGACATTCATGAGCAATAAATAATCACCTTAAGGTACAAAACTTACTGGTAATAGTAAATACACAGAATAACACAGAATATTATGACACTGTACCTGTGGTGTGTAAACTACTCTAATCCTAAGTAGAAAGATTAAAAGATGAACCAATAAAAATAATAACTTTTTATGCAGCAATAGAAAACTAATATACAGGTATTTAAGTTATTACTATATGGAATCTGTTGTGCTTAAAGTGATGCACTGCGTTATCTAAACCACTGCAGAGGGTGAAGAATAATTTCTGCCTCAGCCATAAGCTTACATAGCTCTAATGTACAAATTAAAGTAAGTATGGCTAAACTCACTGAGAATGTTAACTGTGTAGCAAAGGTTGATTGCAATATAGCCATGAGAACAGGCAGCTTAAAGTATGACAGCAACAATGGAGGACACCCTCAGGTAAGACGGTGTCATTCTCAGTGTGAAGGGCTCAGATGCTGGGGCGGCCTCTTCTGTGCCAGCCCTTTAAATAAGGCAGATATTTCAATTCCAAGGTTCTCCTGTAGGGCCACAACAGACAAGCAAAGCCAGAGGAATGGCAGGCAGTGTCTCCGAATTAAACTAAAATAACTTATTATGGAAAACTCATGTGATAGACGTTCCTTGAGGCTTTAGAGTCTCCAACACCAGCTATCTCTGTGATTCAATCAGGTTCCAGAATTCTAATTTATAAGAGGTGTGTGCATAAGCAGGTGTGTGTGTGTATGTGTAAAACACTTCCCTGATAAATAATTGTGACAAATCATTACAGACCACTGCCACTGGGGTTAAGATATGCCTGCATGATTTTCTTCATGAAGAGAGCTGCAAGGTCCCTGAATGCCTCCAGACCCAGAGCCTAACATAGTGCATGGAACATGGGGACTTTCTAACTTTTAACCCACTCCCATTTGTCAATAGCTTTTAGTACCAGTGTATTGCTGACTTCCTGCCTTCATAATCGATGTTGGCATTTCTAATAATCTCTCAGTTTCTGAAATGTCCTCACAGTGGGAAGACTGGTTCAACATACACAAATCAATAAACGTAATCCATCACATAAACAGAACCAATGGCAAAAACCACATGATTATCTCAATAGATGCAGAAAAAGCATTTGACAAAATTCAACAGCCCTTTATGCTAAAAACTCTCAATAAACTAGGTATTGATGGAACGTATCTCAAAATAATAAGAGCTATTTATGACAAACCCACAACCAATATCATACTGAATGGGCAAAAACTGGAAGCATTCCCTTTGAAAACCGGCACAAGACAAGGACGCCCTCTCTCACCTCTCCTATCAACACAGTATTGGAAGTTCTGGCCCGGGCAATCAGGCAAGAGAAAGAAATAAAGGGTATTCAATTAGGAAAAGAGGAAGTCAAATTGTCTCCGTTTGCAGATGACATGATTGTATATTTAGAAAACCCCATAATTTCAACCCCCAAAATCTCCTTAAGCTGATAAGCAACTTCAGCAAAGCCTCAGGATACAAAATCAATGTGCAAAAATCACAAGCATTCCTATACACCAATAACAGACAAACAGAGAGCCAAATCATGAGTGAACTCCCATTCACTACTGCTACAAAGAGAATAAAATAACTAAGAATACAACTTACAAGGGATGTGAAGGACCTCTTCAAGGAGAACTACAAACCATTGCTCAAGGAAATAAGAGAGAACATAAACCACAAACAAATGGAAAAACATTCCATGCTCATGGAAAGGAAGAATCGATATCATGAAAATGGCCATACTGCCCAAAGTAATTAATAGATTCAATGCTATCCCCATCAAGCTACCACTGAGTTTCTTCACAGTATTGGGAAAAAACTACTTTAAAGTTCATATGGAACCAAAATAGAGCCCGCATAGCCAAGACAATCCTAAGCAAAAAGAACAAAGCTGGAGGCATCATGCTACCTGACTTCAAACTATACTACAAGGCTACAGTAACAAAAAGATCATGGTACTGGTACCAAAACAGAGATATAGACCAATGGAACAAAACAGAGGCCTCAGAAATAACACCACACATCTACAACCATCTGATCTTTGACAAACCTGACAAAAACAAGAAATGGGGAAAGGGTTCCCTATTTAATAAATGGTGTTGGGAAAACTGGCTAGCCATATGCAGAAAGCTGAAACTGGATCCCTTCCTTACATCTTATACAAAAATTAATTCAAGATGGATTAAAGACTTAAACGTAAAACCTAAAACTATAAAAACCTTAGAAGAAAACCTAGGCAATACCATTTAGGACATAGGCATGGGCAAAGGCTTCGTGACTAAAACACCAAAAGCAATGGCAACAAAAGCCAAAATTGACAAATGGGATCTAATTAAACTAAAGAGCTTCTGCACAGCAAAAGGAACTATCATCAGAATGAACAGGCAACCTACAGAATGGGAGAAAATTGTTGCAATCTATCCATCTGACAAAGGGCTAATATCCAGAATCTACAAAGAACTTAAACAAATGTACGAGAAAAAAACCCATCAAAAAGTGGGTGAAGGAAATGAACAGACACTTCTCAAAAGAAGGCATTTATGCAGCCAACAAACATATGAAAAAATGCTCATCATCACTGGTCATTAGAGAAATGCAAATTAAAACCACAATGAGATACATCTCACGCCAGTTAGAAAGGCGATCATTAAAATGTCAGGAAACAACAGATGCTGGAGAGGATGTGGAGAAATAGGAACGCTTTTACACTGTTGGTGGGAGTGTAAATTAGTTCAACCATTGTGGAAGACAGTGTGGCGATTCCTCAAGGATCTAGAACTAGAAATACCATTTCACCCAGCCATCCCATTACTGGATATATACCCAAGGGATTATAAATCATGCTGCTATAAAGACACATGCACACATATGTTTATTGTGGCACTGCTCACAATAGCAAAGACTTGGAACCAACCCAAATGCCCGTCAATGAGAGACTGGATTAAGAAAATGTGGCACATATACACCATGGAATACTATGCAGCCATAAAAAAGGAGGAGTTCCTGTCCTTTGCAGGGACATGGATGAAGCTGGAAACCACTATTCCCAGCAAACTAACACAAGAACAGAAAACCAAACACCACTTGTTCTCACTCATAAGTGGGAGTTGAACAATGAGAACACATGGACGCAGGGAGGAGAATATCACACAACGGGGCCTGTCAGGGGGTGGGGGGCTAGGGGAGGGATAGCATTAGGAGAAATACCTAATGTAGATGACAGGTTGATGGGTGCAGCAAACCACCATGGCACATGTATATCTATGTAACAAACCTCCACATTGTGTACATGTACCCCAGAACTTAAAGTATAATAATAAAAAAAAATTCCCCTACACTTTACAAGTAAAAAGTGATTGATTTAAAAATGAATTAACTGGAGAGATTAATGAATGAATATAAGACTGTTAATCCAATTATTTAAGTGTTTAGGTGAAAAGCATAAACATGCAGGAATCTGAAATCAAGCCTCTGGACCCACAAACAGCGGCATTTTCAAGCACAGGCATGCATGTTCATAATCACAAGGATTCAGTCCTCCAGATGTGAATCCTGCTCCTAATTCCTCTACTCTTTCTCCCTCAAATTTTTTGTCTCCTCTCCCTCTTTTCTTTCTACTGCAAATATGCCCTGTAAAGCCTATGAATGAGAGTTTGCATTCTTCTGTTTGTTTGTTTTCCTAGGAGATGGTTAAGAACAAGAACCAATTTTTACTTGGTCTTTACATATGCTCTATCAGTCAGTTACACTGCATGAAACATACAGGCATTGCAGAGGGTTTACTGAATTAATGCATTTCATAATGAAACAGTGATAGCGAAAACACCCACTTTCAAACTGGAGGCAGTACATTAGTTACTTTCCACGTAGGTACCCTATATGTGGCTTTTGTTTATCAGGAGCCATGAAAAGTCTTCTAGAAGCTGGTAGATGTCAGAGGGATAGAAAGCAGATTCATTTATCCATGGGCCTCTACACAGTGCATAGCATGGTTTTCAGCACACAAAAAGGGGTAAATCAACATCACTTAACTTAGTCATATATATACCTTTTCAAATCTGCCACCCCCAAATATAATGTAAACTAAATATTTCACAGGAAAGGAAAAATACCATTTGTCACAAGTCAAACTCTAAAATAGACGGATGATGTAACAGCAGTATGGAATTTTAAAATTTACATCAGTGGCTTTCAGAGACACAGGGATTTCTTTACAAGACTGTGTAAAATGTGGGGATAATGACCAATGTAGGCAATGGCCTGTGATGCATGCCTCTTAAATCCCAGCTCTGCACTTCCCAGCTGTGTGAACAGGGGCAAGTATTCTATCCTTCTGAACTTAAATTTCCTCATCTGTGAAACTGGAAGAAAGAAACTTATGTCACAGGGAATTTATGAAAACTATCAGTAAGATATGTCAAGCACCTGATACATGGTGGGCCTTGAAACAGCAATTATTATGTATTCTGATATTGTAGTTAAGAGAGACCACCTTCAGCCAATATAATTTATTAGAATTTTAGGAATTCCACACAATAAGAAGTTCATCAGATGCAAAAATCACCCTTCTGAGATGTAGGCTGGTAGTAAAAGCCATTTGATCAAAGCTAAAGTGAAAGAATCTCACAGTGTCATGGGTGTTCCCTCAGAGGGTATCTATTGTAGTTTAGGAAAACTACTAACACAACTACTGATTTTCAAACTTGCCTCAAAATAAATAACATGGAAAAAGATGGAAAAAGGGAAAGGGAAACCTCATATTTTTCCCATCTTGTACTCCCAGAGAATGGCTGGACCAGAGCCCACAGTCAGAAACACTCGTTCATGGTGGAAATCTCTCCAGAACTGGCTGAGTTCATTGGCGGTATGAGATGTTTTAGTGTGGAACAGGGAATGCAGCCATTTCCTGATCACAATTTTGATATGTGTATATGCCTTGCTATCTTCATCTAATGAATTTGTGAAGTTTTAGAACAGCTTGGTGACCCTGGAAAACCTGTTCTGCTTCTGACGAAACTGGCCTGAGCCTGTGGGTACACAGTGTCATTGATAAGCAAACTATCTTCCTCGTGGGCTGGCCTGATGTCTTTGTGGAAGGGAAGGCATCCCTCCAAGACCAGAATTCTCTCACGCAGGGACTAGCTTGCATAAAAGACCCTCCTCCAGATCCAGCCTCATCAAGACCTTGAAGCAGCTGTAAGTACCAATCATTGTATCCCTTCTCAAGGACTTGAAACAAACTCCATTCCTCTGCCTCTGCAGAAATTAGTGTTGAATTCTCCAGCATTTGGCCAAAGGAGCAGGAGAACAACCTTTAAGATGAGGAGCTTCTGAAAGTGTTAGGAGATGGGAGGAAAATGTTGCAGAGATGTGTGCATGAGAAACGGGGAGGGGAGCAGAGAGAACTCCAGGGGCAAGTTAAGCGGTGGGAGTCTGCCTATACTGCCGTCTTTGTGGAGTGTTCTCATCAATAAGCCTGGAAGATTCCACTCATTCGGCTACTTCCTAGCTGTCAGATACTGGGCGAGTTACATAATGCCTTATATCTCAATCTTCTCCCTTGTGAAAATGGGAATGACAACATTGCATTTGAAGGGTTTTCATTAGGGTTAAATGAAAAAGGTACATGAAGTGCCTAGTGTAGCCCATCCATAATTATGTGTCCTATTACACAACAATAGTGTCCACTTTATTTTCAACTCTTTCATAACATCGTTCTGCTTTCATTTTGTTTAAATACATAATCGTGTTTCTTTCTGAAAGCCACTATCATATGAAAATAAAATACAATATGTGAATCATAGTACATGTCTACCCAGATAAAACCAGAGAGCTGAAAACACCACCTCAAGTCATGCTCTGTAGTAGGAACTGTGTTACTCTGTAAAGAAGTCATGGAAAATGAATGAGACTTCTGCCCTTAGGTATCTCACAGCTGCCCAGCTGTGTTTCTATGGCATCTGGCACCTATGTGGTGCCGAAACAAATGGCAACTACTGGAATAGCTGCAGACTACAAAGAGAATGTTTTCCCTATAAGTGTCATTTTCAAAAGATTAATTAATTCAACGACTATTCAGTACTGCCCTTCTGGTTGTATCAGAGAGTGTGGATGGTGGGTTCACAAAGACCAACAAAACATGGCCCTTTCCCTCACAAGTCTCCCATCTAGCACAGGACACAAACACATTTATTACATCCACAGGTATTTTCTGAGTGACTCCAGTGTATGCTCACCAGAGATCTGGGCTGCTTGGGATATACCAGTGAGCAAGAGACAAAGATCTCTACCATCAGGAGCTAATACTCTAGCAGGAGGCATCACTGGCTAGCAAAGAAAACAGCAATAATCATCAATAAGTAATTAAGTAGTCTGTTAGATGCAAAATGTTATAACAGAAAGGACACTTGGGCCAAGGAAAAGGGGATCAGAAGTATCAGCCACAGGGTGGCAAGGAAGAGTGGGTTTAGCAGTCCATCATCAGGTGGCCTGGGTAGGCCCCATCCAGAAGGTGAGAAGTGATCAAGGCCTCAAGGTGGGTAAGGAAGTTATCCTTGTAGACAAGGGAGAGGAACATTCCAAGCAGAGGGAATGGCTAGAGCAAAGGCCCTGAGGAGGGAAGGAGCCTGCCTGACACAACCTAGAAGCTGCAGAGTCCAGGTCCACTAGAGATGTGTGGCCCATGGGGAGTGGTAGGGGCAACTTTGAGGAGGAAATGGGCCAGATGTTGTAGGGCCTTGTAGGTTTTGGAAGCATTTAACATTTTACTCTGATGCATAAACACAGGGCCACTAGAAAGGGTTTGGTTTCTGAATTAGAAGTCTCTGCAGTGTAGACAAAAGGGAAAAGGAGGGTGACAGCAGTGAGGCAGGATCAGATAGTGAGCAGAGAAGTGGGAGAAGTCAAGGTGTGCTGCATCTTTATGAGACAGGCAGCGCTCACCTGGACTTCACAATTCCATGGATCACTGGGACCACATCCATGATCTGTGCACATCTATATCATTACTCGCAAAATCACAAAAGTAGCAGTTCTGTATGCATTCTGTCATTTGTCCAGGAAACAAACAAACAAAACAATGAGGGAGGTTGTTTTGTATTCCATTCATTTTGTATTTAAGACCTTTCTAGGGAACTAGCTAGTATAGACCCAAAATGAAACCGCCTTTGTGTTTGAACAAGAGTGTCCTAGGTACATGAAGGAAGAAAACATTAGGGAACATATGAAGGTTGATGTGAAAGATACAACTTACCCCACCTTCCCCGGTCCTAGTTTCATTTGTATTTCATTTAATATCGCTATTAAATAGTTAACAGGTAAAATAACAACTATCCTTTTTGATCCATGTAGATCCTGTCATCATTTCTCATTCAATCAATATGTTTTAAATCCCTACTGGACACCAGATCCCGGGCACTGTGCTGACTCAGAGCGGAACAGACATGTTTCAGGCTGGTTCCCAGTCCTCAAATTTCCCACAAGCTTGCAGAAAAATCATTTCAGGGCTCCTTAATTAGAGCTAAAACAGAATTAAAGTCGAGGAAGCCTGGAAAAACAGAGGGTGGTACCTCAATGCCAATGTAAAGGAAGGGCCAGCACATGGTCAGGTAAGCTTTCTTGGGAGAGGTGAGGTTCTGAGTAGGTAGTGTTATTATCCCTCTTTACATCTGAGAAATATTAAGATCAAAGATATTAACTTACCTAAGGCTGCATAGCTACTGAGAGAGCAGGATTTAAATTTTAGTTCATGTGCATTTCAAAACATCATTTCTTTTCTCATGGACTACTACCAAAATCACCTCCCCTGGCTCTGCTTCCCTTAAGTATTCTGAAGGTTTCTCAGGTATGTTGCAGTCCCTCTCCTGATAGCTGGGTCCAGCTGTGAGTACCATCAAGCTCTTAGAAGGTCTTTAACATTCCCAACCCCAGGTAATAGCTGTTTTTCAGAGCTCCTCTCTTAGGACTGTACTCCAATTAAAACACAGTTAGAAATGTCACCTTCCATGGCTTTCTCACTAAGTAAAGCACCCAGCTTCCCTGAGGATAATTCTACTGTTCCTGTCAATTTCCCATCTGCCTGCCCCTTCCTACCTCTGAAAAAAAAGGCAGAAATATGTATCCTAGACTTGTTGGTTTTAGGGTAGATCCTCTAAGCTTTTATGCTAGGGATTCTGGAAATGTACATGGCAGCTCCATTCTCTTGAGTGCCTGGATCTTCCAGGCAGAAAAAAACTAGAAAGGAGGAAAACCATACCAAAAGGAATGACATGCACTGTCTATGTCAGCAACTCTTAACATAAGGGAAACATGCCATAGTAAACGCAAGACGATTACATCTGGACTCAGACAGACCAGGGTGTGGATCCCAGCTCCACCACTTCCTGGCTTGCTCACTGTAACCCATCTCAGCCTGTTAATCTGTTAAAAGGGGACTTTGATGCTTTTCAGGTTTTTTGGTACAAAAATATTAAGTTCACAAAGAAAGCAGACCATCCATAAATCACCATCATGGCCTAGTGTGATGACAGCATAGAATGTCTTCTTTTCTGTATCACTTCGTTGCATTTTATCTTGCAGGGGAAATCAAAGCTTCAAATCATGAAGTAACATTTGGAGGTGACACAACTATTATTTGCTGGGATTGAGAGAGGTACTCACATGTTCTTTTCACATTTTGTTCAGAAGAAAAACATGATGGAAAATACCTTTCTCTGGAGTCAGTGAATCTTAGCTACTGAATACCTTATCCAAAAGGTCAATGCTGAATGTCATCAATGAAGGCCATAACAAACGATAGCTGTGGATAAGAAGAATCCTTCTGACAAGATATGGTGATGTTCACTGGCCATCAGAGAAATGCAAATCAAAACCACAATGAGATACCATCTCACACCAGTTACAATGGCGATCATTAAAAAGTCAGGAAACAACAGGTGCTAGAGAGGATGTGGAGAAATAGAAACACTTTTACACTGTTGGTGGGACTGGAAACTAGTTCAACCATTGTGGAAGACAGTGTGGTGATTCCTCAAGGATCTAGAAATAGAAATACCATTTGATGCAGCAATTCCATTACTGGGTATATACCTAAAGGATTATAAATCATGCTGCTATAAAGACACATGCACACGTTATGTTTATTGTGGCACTATTCACAATAGCAAAGACTTGGAACCAACCCAAATGTCCATCAATGATAGACTGGATTTAGAAAATGTGGCACATATACACCATGGAATACTATGCAGCCATAAAAAAGGATGAGTTCATGTCCTTTGTAGGGACATAGATGAAGCTGGAACCATCATTCTGAGCAAACTATCACAAGGACAGAAAACCAAACACCGCATGTTCTCACTCATAGGTGGGAATTGAACAATGAGAATATTTGGACACAGGGTGGGGAAGATCACACACTGGGGGCTGACATAGGGTGGGGGGAGTGGGGAGGTATAGCATTAGGAGAAATACCTAATGCAAATGATGAGTTAATGGGTGCAGCCCACCAACATGACACATGTATACATATGTAACAAACCTGCACGTTGTGCACATGTACCCTAGAACTTAAAGTATAATAAAAAATAGATGAATGGATAAAGAAAATGTGGTACCTATACACAATGGAGTACTATTTGGCTATAAAAAAGCATGAGATCCTGTCATTTGTAACTGCATGGATGGGACTGGAGGTCATTATGTTAAGTGAAATAAGCCAGGCACAGAAAGACAAACATCACATATTCTCACTTATGTGTGGGACCTAAAAATAAAAATAATTGAACTCATGAAGCTAGAGAATACAAGAATGGTTACCAGAGGGTGAGAAGGGTAGTGAGGTGTGGTGGGGAGGTGGGTATGGTTAATGGGCACAAAAAATATAGTTGGAAAGAATGAATAAGATCTCATATTTGATAGAACAACATAGGGACTATAATCAAAACAATTTAATTGTACATTTAAAAATAACTAAAAGAGTATTATTGGATTGTTTGAAATACAAAGGATAAATGCTTGAGGGATTGCATGCCTGTATCAAAACATCTCATGTAGCACACAAATATATACACCTACTATGTACCCACAAAAATTTAAAAAAAAATAAAAAATTTTAAAAAGAAAAAAAAGATATGGTGATGTTGTGGGCATGCAGGCTATGGAGACATGAAGCCTTGAACTCAAATACAAACTCCACTCTAAGTCCTCATTTTCTCTTCTATAAAATGGACTTATGAACTGCCTCCCTCTCTAAGAGTTAATGGGATAACAGTTAAATAGGACACAGGGCATAACAGAGAGCCTCTCACAGGGACTGTATTCAACAAATGTTAGATGTCTTAACCTCATCCCTTTCTTTCTGACTCCAGGGAAAGTTAAATGTCAACATCTTTAAGTAGACGTTACATTTCCACAAGGAAGAATCTTTTCTCTTTCTGTCTTTGGTTGGATTTTGATGGATGGCTGTTAATAGTTGGAGCAGTCATTTTTTAATGCATATCAAAACACCCCGAAGTTTTGTACTTTAAGCAACAGTGAATTATTTTGTTCACCATTGTTCAAGTCAATTCCAGCTTAGGAACAGGCAGCGCATGATGATCAAATGATGCCTCAACCAATTGTCCTCCGAATAGGAACAGCAAATTGACCAACTATCCACACAAATGGGCACCTTTATGAGAGCCAAAAATCAGGTGAGCAATCACAGGACCTGGTTTTAACTTCATATCACCAAAAGGGGCAACAAGGAGGGTAGGAAGACAATCTTGAATTGCCGATGCCACCCCCTCCCACACCCTGGAAGCAGCCACCTGATGGGGGGAGAGAATCTGTGCATGTGGGGGAGGGAGAGCACAGTGATTGTGAGACTTTGCATTGGAACTCCATGCTGTCCTGCTACAGTGCAACACAACACCATGAAGAACTCAGCTGACACCCAGGGAGGGAACATTTAGACCAGTCCTAGCTAGAGGGGTATCACCCATCCCAGTGGTCAGAACCTGAGTTCTGGCATGCCCTGTCACTATGGGCTAAAGGGCTCTGTGGTGCTAAATAAACTTGAAAGGCAGTCTAGGCCACCAGGACTGCAATTCCTGGACAAGTCCTTGTGCTACGCTGGACCAGTAGACTTGGGGGGCACATAGCCTACTGAGATACCAGCTGGGGCCGCCAATAGAGTGCATGTCCCACCATCTCCCCAGCCTCAGGCAGTACAGCTCACAGCCCTAGGAGAGACTCCTTCCTTCCTCTTAAGGAGAAGAGAGGAAAAGGTAAAGAGAATCTTGTCTTGCAACTTGGTTACCAAGTCAGCCACAGTAGAAGGCACCAGGGAGAGTCCTGAGGCCTTAGCTCTAGGATGACACTTATAGACACACCCTGGGCTAGAAGGAACCAGTCCTGGCAGGAGTCATCACCTGCTGAAGAAAGAGCCCTCAGTCCCTAAATCAGCAGCAGCAGCAGCCAGGAAGTACTTAGCCTTGGGTGACATTCAGGGACATGCTAGCTTCAGGTGTGACCCAGCACATTCCTATCTGTTGTGGCTAGGGAGAGAGACTCCTTCTGTTTGAGAAAAGTAGAGTGAAGTGTGAAGATTTTGGCTTACACCTTAGGTACCAGCTCAGCCACATTGGGGTAGAGTACCAAGTGAGCTCTTGGGGTCCCCACTTCCAGGCTTGGCCCTTGGATGGCATTTCTGGACCTGCCCTGGGCCAGAGGGCAGCCCACTGCCCTGAAGGGAGAGTCCCAGGCCTGGCAGCATTTACTTCAAGCTGACTGAAGAGCTCTTGGGCCTTGAATGAATATTGGCAGTAGCTAAGCAGTACTCGCTGTGGGCCTGGGACAGTGGTGGCCACAGGAAGAGACTCAACTGCATGTGGAAAGGGGAGGGAAGAGTGGGAAGGACTATGACTTGTGCCACGCATGCCACTTCAGCCACAGTAGGATACAGCACCAGGTAGATTCTTAAGGTGTCCAACTCTAGTCCCTGGCTCCCAGATGGCACTTCTGGACTGGCCCAGGTACTGAGGGAACTTGCCACACTGAAGAAAAAGATACAAGCCAGGCTTGCTTCACCACCTACTGACTTTAGAGCCATAGGGCCTTAACTGAACATAGGAGGCAACAGGCAAAGGATAACATGAGCCTTGGGCAAGACCAATTGCTGTGCTGCCTTCAGGTCTGACTCACCTCAGTCCCAACTGTGGTGGCCACAGGGGTGCAGCTCAGCATAGAGAGAGAGAGCGAGCAAGAGTCTCTGCCTAGTATTCCAGAGTATTTTTCTGGATCTTATCCAAGACAACCAAGGAGGGAACGCTATGACTCTGAAAAAGCACAGTGCTCCCAAGTTTGTGGTGTCCCTAATGAAAATATGGCTGCAATGACCCAAACTTAGATTACAACACCCAAGTCCCTTAGAATGCCTGGGAAGGCTTCCCAAAAGAAGGATGGGTGCAAAGAAGCCCAGACTATGAACACTACAGTAAATACCTAACTCCTCAAGGCCCAGACACTGATGAACATCCACAAGCATAAGACTATCCAAGAAAAGAGGATCTAACCAAGGGAACTAAGCCACCAGAAACAAATCCTGGAGAGATGTGGGAGCTTTCAGAAAATTCAAAATAGCTGTTTTGAGGAAACTCAAAGAAATTCAAGATAACACAGAGAAGGTTCTCAGAATCCTATCAGATAAATTTAACAAAGAGACGGAAATAATTTTTAAAAATCAAGCAAAAATTCTGAAGTTGAAATAGGCCATAAACTTGAAAGGCAGTCTAGGCCACAAGGACTGCAATTCCTGGACAAGTCCTTGTACTGTGTTGGACCAGCAGACTTGGGCAGAACACAACCTACTGAGATACCAGCCGGGGCTGCCAATGGAGTGTGTGTCCTACATTGAAACATATGGAAGAATGCATCAGAGCCTCTTAACAGCAGAACTGATTAAGCAGAAGAAATAATTCATGATCTTAAAAACAGGCTATTTGAAAATACACAGTAAGGCCGGGCACAGTGGCTCACACCTGTAATCACAGCACTTTGGGAGGGTGAGGCAGGCAGATCATGAGGTCAGGAGATCGAGACCATCCTGGTCAACATGATGAAACCCCATCTCTACTAAAAATACAAAAATTAGCTGGGTGTGGTGGCACATGCCTGTAATCCTAGCCACTTGGGAGGGTGAGGCATGAGAATCACTTGAACCCAGGAGGCAGAGGTTGCAGTGAGCCAAGATCGTGCCAGTACACTCCAGCCTGGTGACAGAGTGAGATTCCATCTAAAAACAAACAAACAAACAAAAAACACAGTGAGAGGAGACAAAGAAAAGAATTAAAAATGAATACAGTAGCTAGAAAGCCTCAGAAGGGCAAATTTAAGAGAGTTATTTGCCTTAAAGAGGAGGTAGAGAGAGAGATACGGGTAGAAAGATTATTCAAAGAGATAATATGAGAACTTCCTAAACTAGAGAAAGATACCAATATTCAAGTACAAGAACGTTATAGAACACCAAACAGATTTAACCAAAATAAGACTACCTAAAGATATTTAATAATCAAACTCCCAAAGATCAAGGATAAAGAAAGAATACTAAAAACACTAAGAAAAAAGAAGCAAATAACATAAAATGGAGCTCCAATAGGTCTGGCAGCAGACTATTCAGTGGAAACCTTACAGGCCAAGACAGCATGATACAAAGTGCTAAAGGAAAAAAATTTAACCTAGAATAGTATGCCCAGTGAAAATATCCTTCAACATGAAAGAGAAACAAAGACTTTCCCAGACTAACAAAAGCTGAGGAATTTTATCAGCACTATACGTGTCCTACAGGAAATGCTAGATGGAGTTCTTCAATCTGAAAGAAAAGGAAGAAACTGCATCAACTAACGAGCAAAATAACCAACTAACAACATAATGACAGGATCAAATTCACACATAACAATATTAACTTTAAATGTAAATGGGCTAAATGCTCCAATTAAAAGACACAGACTGGCAAATTGGATAAAGAGTCAAGACCCATCAGTGTGCTATATTCAGGAAACCCATCTCACGTGCAGAGACACACATAGACTCAAAATAAAGGGATGGAGGGAGATCTACCAAGCAAATGGAAAACAAAAAAAGGCAGGGGTTGCAATCCTAATCTCTGATAAAATAGACTTTAAACCAACAAAGATCAAGAGACAAAGAAGGCCATTACATAATGGGAAAGGGATCAATTCAACAAGAAGAGCTAACTATCCTAAATATAT
>NW_026652282.1:45532217-45563791 GCF_009828535.3 Hylobates moloch
CAGGTGCTGGAGAGGATGTGGGGAAATAGGAACACTTTTACACTGTTGGTGGGACTGGAAACTAGTTCAACCATTGTGGAAGTCAGTGTGGCGATTCCTCAGGGATCTAGAACTAGAAATACCATTTGACCCAGCCATCCCATTACTGGGTATATACCCAAAGGACTATAAATCATGCTGCTATAAAGACACATGCACACGTATGTTTATTGCGGCACTATTCACAATAGCAAAGACTTGGAACCAACCCAAATGTCTAACAACGATAGACTGGATTAAGAAAATGTGGCACATATACACCATGGAATACTATGCAGCCATAAAAAATGATGAGTTCATGTCCTTTGTAGGGACATGGATGAAACTGGAAAACATCATTCTCAGTAAACTATCACAAGGACAAAAAAACCAAACACCGCATGTTCTCACTCATAGGTGGGAATTGAACAATGAGAACACATGGACACAGGAAGGGGAACATCACACTCTGGGGACTGTTGTGGAGTGGGGGGAGGGGGGTGGGACAGCATTAGGAGATATACCTAATGCTAAATGACAAGTTAATGGGTGCAGCAAACCAACATGGCACATGGATACATATGTAACAAACCTGCACATTGTGCACATGTACCCTAAAACCTAAAGTATAATAATAAAAAAAAGAAAGTTTATAGTTAAAAGTGCCTACTTAAGATAAAACAACTTCAAATAAACAACCTAACAATTCACCCTAAAGAGCTAGAGCAGCAAGAACCAATCAAATCCAAAGTTACTAGAAGAAAAGAAATAATAAAGACCAGAGCAGAAATAAATGAATTGAAACGAAGAAAATACAAAAGATCAAAGAAGCAAAAAGTTGCTTCTTTGAGAAGATAAAATTAACAAAAATTTATTTAAAGTAACTAATAAAAAGGAGAGAAGACTCAAATCAATAAAATCAGAGATGAAAAATGAAATATTACAACTGATACCGTGGAAATTCAAAGGATCATTAGAAGCCACTATGAGCAAATATATGACAATTAATTGGAAAACCTAGAATAAATGGATAAATTCCTAGACACATGCAACCTACAAAGACTGAACCATGGACAAATCCAACACCTGAACAGACCAATAAGAAATAACAACTTCAAAGCCATAGTAAAAAGTCTTCCAGCAAAAAAAAAAAAAAAGTGCAGGGTCTGATGGCTTTACTGCTGAATTTTGCTAACTTTTAAAATAACTAATACTCAAACTGTTCTGAAAAACAGAGGAAGAGGGAATATTTTCAAACTCATTCTACAAAGCCGGTATTGTCCTAATACTGAAACCAGCCAAAAGCATATCAAAGAAAGAAAACCAAAGGCCAATATCCCTGATGAACACTAATACAAATCTTCAATAAAATACTAGCAAACTTAATTCAATAACACATTAAAAAGATCATTCATCATGTCCAAGTGGGATTTATCCCAGGGATGCAAGGATGGTTCAACATATGCTAATCAATGTGACACATCATATCAACAGAATGGACAAAAACTATATGATCATTTCAACTGATGGTGAAAAAGCATTTGATAAAATTAAACATCCCTTCATGATAAAAACCCCCCAAAACTGGGTATAAAAGGAACACATCTCAACACAATAAAAGCCATATATGACAGACTCGCAGCTAGTGTCATATTCAATGGGGAAAAATTGAAAGCTTTCCCCTAAGATCTGGAACATGACAAGAAAGCCCACTTTAACCACTGTTATTCAACACAGTACTGGAAGGCCCAGCTAGAGAAATTGGACAAGAGAAAGATATAAAGTGAATCCAAACTGGAAAGGAAAAAGTCGAATTATGATATAATCTTATATTTGGAAAAACCTAAAGACTCCATTAAAAAAAACTATTGGAAGTAATAAATTCATGAAAGTTGCAGGATACAAAATCAACATACAAAAGTCAGTAGCACTTCTATATGCCAATATCAAAAAATATGAAGAGAAATCAAGAACTTAATTTCATTTACAATAGCTACAAATAAAATTAAATACCTAGGAATTAGCCTAACCAAAGAGGTAAAAGATCTCTACAATGAAAACTATAAATCATTGATGAAAGAAACTGAAGAGAACATCCAAAAATGGAAGGATATAACATGTTCATGTATTGGAAGAATCAGTAATGTTAAAATGTTCATAGTACCCAAAGCAATCTCCTGATGCAATGCAATCTCTATCAAAACACCAATGACATGTTTCACATAAATTGAAGAGATAATTCTAAAATTTATATGGAACCAGAACAGACACTGAACAGCCAAAGCTGTCCTGAACAAAAAGAACGAAACTGAAGCAATCATGTTACCTGACTTGAGGTTATACTAAGAGCTGTAGTAACCAATACAGCACGTACTGGCATAAATACAGACACATAGACCAGTGTGACAGAATAGAGAAACCAGAGATAAATCCATACATCTACAGTAAAATCATTTTTTACAAAGGTGCCAAGAACATACACACTGGAGAAAAGACACTCTTCAATAAATGGTACTGGGAAAACTGGATATCCATATGCAGAAGAATGAAACTAGACCTCTATCTCTCACCATATACAAAAATCAAATCAAAATAAAGTCCTAAATCTAAGAACTCAAACTATGAAACTACTACAAGAGAACATTGGGAAACTCTCCAGGACATCAGTCTGGGCAAACATTTCTTGAGTAATAACCCACAAGCACAGGCAACCAAAGCCAAAATGGACACATGGGATCACATCAAGTTAAAATTCTTCTGCACAGCAAAAGAAACTACAAAAAAATTAAGGAGACAATCCACAGAATGGGAGAAAATATTTTCAAACTATCCATATGACAACAGATTAATAACCAGAATATATTAAGAGCTCAAACAACACAATAACAAAATAACCTCATAATCCAATTTAAAAATAAGCAAAATATCTGAATAGATTATTTCTCAGTAGAAGACAGTGAAATGGCACATAGTTATATGAAAAGGTGCTCAACATCATTGATCATCAGAGGAATGCAAAGACTACAATGATATATCATCTCACTCCAGTTAAAATGGCTTATGTCCAAAAGGCAGGCAATAACAAATGCTGTTGAGGATGTGAAGAAAAGGGAAACCTCCTACACTGTTGCTGGGAATATAAAGTCATACAACCATTATGGAGAACAGTTTGGAGGTTCCTCAAAAGACTAAAGACAGAGTTACCATATGTTCTAGCAATACCACTGCTAGGTATCCAAAGGAAGCAAATCAGTATATGGAAGAGATATCTGCACCTGCATGTTTATTGCAGCACTATTAACGATAGCCAAGATTTAGAAGCAACCTAAGTGTCCATCAGCAGGTGAATGGATACAGAAAATGTGGTGCATATACACAGTGGAGTACTATTCAGCCATTAAAAAATGAGATCCTATCATTTACGACAACATGGATGAAAATGGAGATCATTCTATGAAGTGAAATAAGCCAGGCACAGAAAGACAAACTTGGCATGTTTTCACTTATCTGTGAGAGCTAAAAATTAAAACAATCAAACTCATGGAGATAGGAAGTAGAATGATGGTTACCAGAGACTGAGATGGGTAGTTAGTAGGGGTGAAGTTGTGGGGATGGTTAATGGGCACAAAAACATACTTAGAATGAATACGATCTACTATTTTATACCAAAATAGAATGACTAAAGTCAACAATTTATTGTACATTTAAAGATAACTAAAAGAGTATAATTGGATTGTTTGTAACACAAACAATGGATAAATGCTTGAGGTGAAGGACACCCCATTTACCCTGATATGATTACTATGAGCTGTATATACCATGTACTCTATAAATATATAAACCACAATTTTTTTTCTTTTTTCTTTTTTTTTTTTTTTTAATACAGAGTCTCATCTGTCACCCAGGCTGGAGTGCAGTGGTATGATTTCCGCTCACTGCAACCCTCTGCCTCCTGGGTTCAAGCAATTCTCTTGCCTCAGCCTCCCAAGCAGCTGGGACTACAGGTGTGTGCCACCACACCCAACTAATTTTTGTATTTTTTAGTACAGACAGGGTTTCGCCATGTTGGCTAGACTGGTGTCAAGCTCCCGAACTCCTGACCTCAGGTGATCCACCCACCTAGGCCTCCCAAAGTGCTGGGATTACAGGCATGGCCCACCACACCTGGCCTCTAACAAAAATTTAAAATTAAAAAAAATTCCAACTGGGCTCATCTCAGTTGTTCTGCTGTTCTTGGCTAAGCTTACTTACGCATCTAAGGATAGTTCCCTCTTATGACCTATTTAATTCTTCTGGGGCCCTAATAGTCTAGGATGGCCTCACCTATATGTCGTACAATGGGATCACTGTCACTTGGGGTGAAGGGGATGAATGGCCCATGGATCTTAGATGTGACACAAAAGTACAATCTGCAACACAATGCACAACATAAAAAATTGTTAAATTTGATTTCAACAATGTTAAAAATTGTTCCTCAAAAACAGTAATAGAATAGAAGGAAAAGTCACAGACTGGAAAAAAATCTTTTCAAAGCATATATCTGATAAAGAACTTATATCTATAATATATAAAGAGTTATCAAAACTCAACAATAATAAACAACCAAATTAAAAATGGGCAAAGATTTGAAAACATGTCAAGTAAGCACAGGAAAATATGCTCAATATCATTTGGGAAAATGCAAATTAAAACCCAAGTAAGAAACCACTACATACCTATTACAAGGTCTACAATTTTAAAAAGCTGACCATACCGAGTTTTATGAGAATGTGGAGGAACTGGAACTCTCATACACTGCCAGTTGAAATGTAAAATTGTACAACCACTTTGCAAAACAGTGTTTTAGTTACTTAAAAAGCTAAACATATACCTATCACATGGTCCAGCCATTCTACTACTATGTATTTACCAAAGAATAAAAAATATATATGTCCATGTGCTATGGTTTGGATAAGGTTTGTATGTCCCCACCAAAACTCATGTTGCAATTTGATCCTCAGTGTGGCAGTGTTAAGAGGTAGGGACTGGTGGGAGGTGTTTGGGTCATGGGGACAGATTTTTCATCAATGGCTTGGTGCCATTCTCATGGTAGTGAGTTCTTGAAAGACTGGATTAATTCTCTGAGAATGGATTAGTTCTCACAAGAGTGTGTTGTTATAAAGCCAGGATGCCATTCAGATCCTCTCTCATCACATGTGTCTTCTCATTTGACCTTCTCCACCATGTTTTGACCTACACAAAGCCCTCAACAGAAGCCAAGCAGATGTTCACACCATGCTTCTTGTACTTCCCAGCCTGCAGAATTGTGAGCTAAATAAGCCACTATTTTTTTTTTTTTACTTTTATTTTAGTTCAAGGGTAATGTGTACATTTGTTATACAGGTAAACTTGTGTCATGGGGGTTTGTTGTACAGATTTTGTCATCCCAGGTATTAAGTCAAGTAGCAATTCGTTATTTTTCCTGATTCTCTCTCTCCTCTCAGCCTCCATCCTCTGACAGGCCCCAGTGTGTGTTGCTCCCCTCTATGTGTTCATAAGTGAGAACATGTGGTTATTGGTTTTCTGTTCCTTTGTTAGTTTGCTAAGGATAATGTCCTCCAGCTCCATCCATGTTCCTGCAAAGGACATTATCTTGTCCTTTTTTATGGCTGCATACTATTCCATGGTGCATATGTACACATTTTCTTTTCCCAGTCTACCACTGATGGCTATTTAGGCTGATTGCATGTCTTTACTATTGTGAATAGTGCTGAAATAAACATTCACATGCGTGTGCATTTATGGTGGAATGATTTATAATCCTTTGGGTATACACCCAGTAATAGTATTGCTGGGTCAAATGGTATTTCAGTTTTTAGGTCTTTGAGGAATCTCCACACTGTCTTCCACAATGGTTCAACTAACGCACACTCCTACCAACAGTGTAGAAGTGTTCCTTTTTCTCCGCAACCTTTCCAGCATCTGTTTTTTTTTTTTTTTTTTGACATTTTAATAATAGCCATTCTGACTAATGTGGGATTGTATCTCATTGTGGTTTTTGATTTACATTTCTCTAACTATCAGTGATTTTCAGCTTTCTTTCATATGATTGTTGGCCCCATATATGTCTTCTTTTGCAAAGTGTTTGTTCATATGCTTTGCCCACTTTTTGATGGGGTTGTTTTTTTCTTGCAAATTTGTTTAAATTCCTTATAGATTCTAGATATTAGACTTTTGTCAGATGCATACTTTGCAAAAATTTTCTCGCAATCTGTAGGTTGTTCACTCTATTGACAGTTTCCTTTGCTGTGCAAAAGCTCTTTAATTTAATTAGATCCCATTTGTCAATCTTTGCTCTTGTTGCAATTGCTTTTGGCATCTTCCTCAAGAAATTTCTGCCTGTTCCTATGTCTAGAATGGTATTGCCTAGGTCGTCTTCCAGGGTTTTTATAGGTTTGGGTTTTACATTTAAGTCTTTAATCAATCTTCAATTAAATTTTGTATGTTGTATAAGAAAGGAGTCCAGTTTCAATCCTCTGCATATGGCTAGCCAGCTATCCCAGCACCATTTATTAAATAGGGAATCCTTTCCCCTTGCTTACTTTTGTCAGCTTTGTTGAAGATCACATAGTTGTACCTATGAGGCCTTATTTCTGGGTTCTCTATTCTGTTCCATTTGTCTATGAATCTGTTTTTATACCTATATACTGCTGTTTTGGTTACTGTAGCCCTGTAGGATAGTTTGAATTCAGGTAGCATGACACCTCCAACTTTGTTCTTTTTGCTTAGGATTGCCTTGGCTATTCAGGATCTTTTCAGTTCCATATGAAAGTTAAAATAGTTTTTTCTAGTTCTGTGAAAAATGTCAATGCTTGTTTAATAGGAATAGCATTGAATCTATAAATTACTTTGGACAGTATGGCCATTTTAGCAAGGAGCATGGAATGTTTTTCCATTTGTTTGTGTCATCTGTGATTTATTTGAGGAGTGTTTTGTAGTTCTCCTTGTACAGATCTTTTACCTCCCTGGTTAGCTGTATTTCCAGTTATTTTATTCTTTTTGTGACAACTGTGAATGGAAGTGCATTCCTGAGTTGCACTCCTCAGCTTGACTGTTGTTTGTGTATAGTAATGTTAGTGATGTTTGCACATTGATTTGGTATCCTGAGACTTTGCTGAAGTTGTTTACAGCTTATGAAGCTTTGGGCTGAAACTGTGGAGTTTTCTAGATATAGGATCATGTCATCTGCAAACTGGGATAGTTTGACTTCCTCTCTTCCTATTTGGATATGCTTTACTTTTTTCTCTGATTGCCCTTGCCAGGATTTCCAATACTATGTTGAATAGAAGTGGTGAGAGAGGGCATCTTTGCCTTGTGCCAGTTTTCAAGGGGAATGCTTACAGCTTAGGCCCATTCAGTATATAATGCTGGCTGTGGGTTTGTCATAGATGTCTCTTATTATTTTGAGGTATATTCCTTCAATACCTAGTCTATTGAGAGCTTTTAACATTAAGGGGTGAATTTTATCAAAAGACTTTTCTGCATCTATTTAGTAATCATGTGATTTTTTATCTTTAGTTCTGTTTATGTGATGAATCACATTTATTGATTTGCATATGGTGAACCAACTTTGCATCCCAGGATAAAACCTAGTTGATCACAGTGGATAAGCTTTTTGATGTGCTGCTGGATTCGATTTGCCAGTTTTTGTTGAGAATATTTGCATAAATGTTCACCAAGGATATTGGCCTGAAGTTTTCTTTTTTTGTTGTGTCTCTGCCAGGTTTTGGTATCAGGATGATGCTGGCTTCATAGAATGAGTTGAGGAGTAGTCTCTCCTTCTCATATTTTTTTTTCCTGAATACTTACAGTAGGAATGGTACCAGCTCTTCTTTGTACATCTGGTAGAATTTGGCTGTTAATCTATCTGGTCCTGGGCCTTTTTTGGTTGGTAGGGAATTTATTACTACTTCAATTTTAGAGCTCATTTTTGATCTATTCAGAAATTCAATTTCTTCCAGGTTCAGTCCTGGGAGGGTGTATGTGTCCAAGAATTTACCCATTTCTTCTAGATTTTTTACTTTATGTGCATAGAGGTGTTCATAATATGCTCTGATGGTTCACTGTTTTTCTGTGGGGTCAATGGAAATATCCCTGTTGTCATTTCTGATTGTGTTTATTTGAATCTTCTCTCTCATTAGTCTAGCTAGTGGTCTATTTTATTAATTTTTTCAAAAAAAAAACCCAGCTCCTGGATTTGATCTTTTGAATGGTTTTTCATGTCTTAATATCCATCAATTCAGCTCTGATTTTGGTTATTTCTTGTCATCTCCTAGCTTTGGGATTTGTTTGATCTTGGTTCTGTAGTTCTTTTAGTTGTGATGTTAACTTCAGATCTTTCTAACTTTTTGATGTGGGCACTTAGTGCTATAAATTCCTCTCTTAACACTGTCTTAGTTGTGTCCCAAAGATTCTGGTATGTTGTATCTTTGTTCTCATTAGTTTCAAAGAACATCTTTATTGCTGCCTTACTTTCATTATTACCCAAAAGTCATTCAGAAGCAAGTTATTCAATTTCCATGTAATTGTATGGTTTTCAGTGAATTTCTTAGTCTTCATTTCTAATTTAACTGCACTGTGGTCCAAGAGATTGTTATGATTTCAGTTTTTTTTTTAATTTGCTGAAGAGTATTTTATTTCCAATTATGTGATTGGGATTTTAGAGTATGCACCATGCGGTGATGAGAGGAATATATATTCTGTTGTTTTCATGTGCAGAATTCTTCAGATATCTATCAGGTCCATTTGATCTAGGGCTGAATTCAGGGTTCCTAATATCTTTAATTTGCAGTCTCAATGATCTGTGTAATATTGTCAGTGGGGTGTTAAAGTCTCCGAGTATTATTGTGTGGGAGTTTGTCTCTTTGAAGGTCTATAGTAAATTGCTTTACAAATCTGGGTGCTCCTGTGTTGTGTGCATATATATTTAGGATAGTTAGATATTCTTGTTGAATTGAATCCTTTACCATTAGGTAATGCCTTTCTCTGTTTCTGATTTTGTTGTTTTAAACTCTGTTTCGACTGAAACTAGGATTGTAATCCTCACTTTTTTTCTGTTTTCCATTGCTTGGTAGATTTTTTCTCCATGCCTTTATTTTGAGCCTATGTGTGTCATTGCATGTGAGATGGGTGTCTTGAAGATAGTATACCAATGGGTCTTGGTTCTTTATCTGCCTTGCCACTCTGGAGCATCTTAATTGGAGCAGTTAGCCCATTTACATTTAAGGTTAGTATTGATATGTGTAAATTTGATCCTATCATGATGTTAGCTGGTTACTTTGCAGACTTGTTTATGTGGTTGCTTTACAGTGTCACTGGTCTGTGTAATTCAGTTTTTTGTAGTGGCTAGTAATGGTCTTTCCTTTCCATATTTAGTGCTTCCTTCAGGAGCTCTTGTAAGGCAGGTCTGGTGGTAACAAATGCCCTCAGCATTTGTCTAAACATGATCTTATTTTTTCTTCACTTATAAAGCATAGTCTGGCTGGCTATGAAATTCTGGGTTGGAATGTATTTTCTTTAAGATTGTTGAATATTGGCCTGAATCTCTTCTGGCTTGTACATTTTTTATTTTTACCTTTGAGAATCTGATGATTATGTGTCATGGGGATAGTCTTCTTTTGAAATATTTTACTGAGCTTCTCTGCATTTCCTGAGTTTGAATGTCAATCTCTCTAGCTAAGGGAGGTTCTCACGGATGATATCATGAAATATGTTTTCCAAGTTGATTCCATTCTTTCAGGGACACAAATCAGTATAGATTTAGTCTGTTTACATAATCCCATGTATCGCAGAGATTTTGTTCATTCCTTTTCATTCTTTCTTCTCTATTCTTATTTCATTTTTTAAATTTTATTATTTTTTTCAAACAGAGTCTCACTCTCAGTCAGGCTGGAGTGCAGTGGCTCGCTGCAACCTCTTCCTCCCAGGTTCAAGCAATTCTCATGCCTCAGCCTCCCAAGCAGCTGGGATTATAGGCATGTACCACCATGCCCAGCTACTTTTTGTATTTTTGGTAGAGACAGAGTTTCACCATGTTGGCAAGGCTTATCTCAAACTCCTGGCCTCAAGTGATCTACCCACCTCAGCCTCCCAAAGTGCTGGGATTAGAGACATGAGCCACCACACCTGGCCCTGACTGTCTTATTTCATAAAGCCAGTCATCAAGCTCTGAGATTCTTTCCTTCGCTTGGTCTATTCTGCTATTAATACTTGTGATTGCTTTATGAAATTCTTGTAGTGTGCCTTTCAGCTCTATCAGGTTGGATATGTTCTTTTCTATACTATCTATTTTGTCTGTTGGCTCCTGTTTTATCATAATTTTTAGCTTCCTTGGATTGGGTTTCAACGTACTCCTATTGCTCAGTGGCCTTCATTTCTATTCATATTTTGAATTCTATTTCCGCGATATCAGCCATCTCAGCCCAGTTCAAAGCTTTTGCTGGAGAGGTGATATGGTCATTTGGAGGAAAGAAGGCATTCTGGCTTTTTAAGTTTCCAGGGTTCTTGCGCTGATTCTTTCTCACCTTTGTGGGCTTATCTACCTTCAGTCTTTAAGGTTGCTGGCCTTTGGTGGGTTTTCTTTCTTCTTCTATCCTATTTGATGACTCTGAGGGTTTGATTGTAGTATGAGGTGGATTCAGCTGACTGGCTTGGTTTCTGAAAGATTTGATGGGACCAATGCACAGCTCTCAAATCCTGGACTGCGTACTCTAATTCTGGGGGACTTGGATTGGGTCCCGACTTTGTTCTCTGGCTCCTTGAGATTAGGAATACACTGCACTGGGATGCAAGGTGCAGTAGCTGTGGCAGAGTTCTAGCAGGTTCCAGGGTACCTGCCTCCCTGCAGGCATTCAATACAGTGGCAGAAGCAAGGCAGCTAGGGAAGGGACAGGGAGCTACTGCTGGCAACTGTGTGAGCAGTGTGCTGAAGGTGGTGTTGGCTCAGCTGTGGGGTGCTGGCAGGTACCAGTCTGGATGCTTTCTTTGTACCCTGCAAGCAGGAGTGATCACTCAGGGTGGGAGATGATCTGCTCTTCTCTGTGCAGTGTTAGCACAAGGGTGGGGTGCTGGTGGGGGAAGGGCTAGCTGGCTCTTTGGCCAGGGGTGGGGGGCTGGACTGTACTCCTGCACATTAGCCAGACAAGAAAAGCAAAACTCACCCATGCAAACAGGTGCCAGCAAAGTGATGTGGGGAGTTGCTGTGGTCATGGGGGAAGCTGCTGTATGGGGAGGGAGTAGGTGGGCTGTTGTGTGTCTGTAGGGGCTGCCCTGCTGGAGTTGGAGCTCTCCACCAGTCAGGCATGGTCCACCAGTGCAGAAGCTATTGCGTGGGCCCCCACAGCACCCGAGACTGCACGCAAGCTGGAATAGCCAGGCTTGGGGTCCCAGGAGAGGCCAGCAAACCAAGGGGTGCTCAGGTCAGACCAGACTTGTCTGATGGGCAAGACCACCCTGCAGAGTTCAGGTCTGACAGTTCCCCTAGGTCTAGAGTTTCCTATAGGAAGCAACTCAAGCTTAGGGTAATGGCCATCTCTGGCCATGCTCTGCTACAGACACTTCCGCACCAAACCCTGTGAGCTCCACGTCTTCTAGTTTGCTGCCCCTACCACTTCTCTATTAGCTTTCCCTGCTAACTCTAGTGTCTCTGGTGGTTGAAGGGTCTCCTCCTGCTGGGTTCCAGAGGCCCGTGGTGAAAGTGGGTTGCTCCTTGCCAGTTCAACTCACCCAATTCCCCTCAAGCCATTGTGGGCCAGGAATGAGTCCCAGTGAGGGGTAGTCCCATGTAGGGTTCCCAGCTTTCTCCCGCTTCAGCCCAGCTTCTGTGTCTTCCCTCCATCCACTCTCAGTGCCTTCCCTCTGAAGATCTGTTAGGAGCACACCAATCATCTGGGTCCCTCAGTGGGAGCTGTTCCACCTGGCTGCATCCAGTTGGCCATCTTGCCCTCCTCACCTCTTTTCTTTATAAATTACTCAGTCTCAGGTATTCTTTTATAGCAACATGAGACAGATTAAGACACCAAGTAAAAAGTTTCACCTGAAAGTCTGTTGAAGCTTTATTTGTGATACCCCTAAACTGGAAATATCATAACTGCCCATTAACTGACGAATGGTTAGTTGTGGCATAGTCATACGATGGAATATTAGTAATAAGAATGAAGGAAGTATTGATACATGCAATATGGATAAATCTCAGAATAATTATCTGAGTGAAAGAAGCAAGAAATAAATACATAGTGTATCTGATTCCATTTATATAAAACTCTAGGAAGTGCAAATTAATAAGAAAATAACAGAAGTCAGTTCAATGGTTGCATGGGTTTAAGGAGTGGTGGGCAGAGTGTTAAGTATGAATTACAAAGGGTCAAAAGAAAAACTTTTAGGGGTAATGAATACATTCATTGTCTTGAATGTACGGATGGTTTTACAAATCTATACGTATGTCAAAACTTCAAATTGTACAATTTTAACACACAAGACTTCTTATATGACAATTATATCACAAAAAAAGCTGTTAAAAATGGCCATGAGGGAAAATTTATGGATAACAAAAGTATTCTTGAACTGGATTGTTGTGATGTTTATGCAACTGTAAACATTTCCTAATAAGTTATCTCAATTTAGGGTTACAATGGATGATCCTTTTGGTATATTAACTATAATGTAGTAAAACAATTTAAAAATTACTAGATATTTTCCCTTTCCTTGGTGATTTGGTAGGCAGGATTTTATGCTGTGACTGGGTATGGTGAGAGATAAAGGGTGAGAGGACTGGTCTGATGAGAAGTAAGAGATTTTGAAAAGGCTGTGTGCAGAATGAGAGTGAGTACTTACTGAAGAAATACGGAAAGCTTTTCAGGCAGCACATATGGCCCAGGTAAAGCACATATTAAGTACTCCAAAATACCAATTAAAGGAGAAAATAATGCATAAAGTTACTTATACGACTAATATTTATTGAGCACCCACCATGTAACAGGCACTCTGTTAGAGACAATGTTTAATTTCAATCACTAATTTCTGCTTCATTCACTTAATATACTACAATGTTCACTTTGTAAGACCCCAATGGCTTTTCTAGTATTAATTACTGCTAAAGTGAGTATCTCTTTTTATTTAAGTATCTGCATACAAACAAACGGAAGAACATTCCATGCTCATGGGTAGGAAGAATCAGTATCAAGAAAATGGCCATACTGCCCAAGGTAATTTATAGATTCAATGCCATCCCCATCAAGCTACCAATGACTTTCTTCATAGAATTGGAAAAAACTACTTTAAAGTTCATATGGAACCAAAAAAGAGCCCGCATTGCCAAGTCAATCCTAAGCCAAAAGAACAAAGCTGGAGGCATCACGCTACCTGACTTCAAACTATACTACAAGGCTACAGTAACCAAAACAGCATGGTACTGGTACCAAAACAGAGATATAGACCAATGGAACAGAACAGAGCCCTCAGAAATAATGTCACATATCTACAACCATCTGGTCTTTGACAAACCTGACAAAAACAAGAAATGGGGAAACGATTCCCTATTTAATAAATGGTGCTGGGAAAACTGGCTAGACATATGTAGAAAGCTGAAACTGGATCCCTTCCTTACACCTTATACAAAAATTAATTCAAGATTGATTAAAGACTTAAATGTTAGACCTAAAACCATAAAAACCCTAGAAGAAAACCTAGGCAATACCATTCAGGACCTAGGCATGGACAAAGACTTCATGTCTAAAACACCAAAAGCAATGGCAACAAAAGCCAAAATTGACAAATGGGATCTCATTAAACTAAAGAGCTTCTGCACAGCAAAAGAAACTACCATCAGAGTGAACAGGCAACCTACAGAATGGGAGAAAATTTTCACAACCTACTCATCTGACAAAGGGCTAATATCCAGAATCTACAATGAACTCAAACAAATTTACAAGAAAAAAACAAACAACCCCATCAAAAAGTGGGCAAAGGATATGAACAGACACTTCTCAAAAGAAGACATTTATGCAGCCAAAAGACACATGAAAAAATGTTCATCATCACGGGCCATCAGAGAAATGCAAATCAAAACCACAGTGAGATACCATATCACACCAGTTAGAATGGCCATCATTAAAAAGTCAGGAAACAACAGGTGCTGGGGAGGATGTGGAGAAATAGGAACACTTTTACACTGTTGGTGGGACTGGAAACTAGTTCAACCATTGTGGAAGTTAGTGTGGCGATTCCTCAGGGATCTAGAACTAGAAATATCATTTGACCCAGCCATCCCATTACTGGGTATATACCCAAAGGATTATAAATCATGCTGCTATAAAGACACATGCACACGTATGTTTATTGCGGCACTATTCACAATAGCAAAGACTTGGAACCAACCCAAATGTCCAACAATGATAGACTGGATTAAGAAAATGTGGCACATATACACCTGGAATACTATACAGCCATAAAAAATGATGAGTTCATGTCCTTCGTAGGGACATGGATGAAACTGGAAACCATCATTCTCAGCAAACTATCGCAAGGACAAAAAACCAAATACTGCATGTTCTCACTCATAGGTGGGAATTAAACAATGAGAACACATGGACACAGGAAGGGGAACATCACACACCGGGGACTGTTGTGGGGTGGGGGGAGGGGGGAAGAATAGCATTAGGAGATATACCTAATGTTAACGAGTTAATGGGTGCAGCACACCAACATAGCACATGTATACATATGTAACAAACCTGCACGTTGTGCACATGTACCCTAAAAGTATAATAATAAAATTTTAAAAGTACAGCTCAAATAAAAAGAATTCTATAAATGCTATGCTAAGTAATTTTCATAACTGCCTTGTAAATGTTGACCACTCAACTCATCTTGGTCACTACCAGTTGCCTGTTTCTGATTCTGGAAGCACAAAGTTGTGAAAAACAACAAGGGTTTTGAAATTTGACAGACTGGACATGGGCTTCAATCCTAATACCTGGAATCTATTGCTATCCAACCTTATAAAATATAAAAACCCTAACTACTTTTCATTGCAGTGGATGAAATTAACATGGAAAGCAACTAGCATACTGCCTAACAGCAAGCATTCAAAAGTACCAGCTGCTATTATTGTTCAGTAAATGAGCCGAATAACATTAATGTTTTCAGATTTGAGCTTTACACTACATTTTTACACATGAACTCAGATGTCTGAATCCTTGTTTTCCAAGTAAAAACACTTAGTCTCAAAGTTAAGTGGCTCATTTTCTTGTGGATTCTACTTTCTAATTTCTCACTTCAACTCCCAGCCTATATCCCGTTCTAACTCCAGACACAACAAACTCCTCCAGGTCCTCTGAACTTAGCAACCCTCCTCTCACCTCCATATCCACTCTCTCCTCCAAACACACGCATGCTGTATAATTTTCTATTTGTTAATCAAGCTTTACTTTCTTTACCATCTTAAGTTTTCTGTATCCCCTTATTTTCTGTCTCTGTGCACCAGAATGGAATATCAATGAGAGGAGGTTATCCATCTGATGTACTCACTGATGTATCTCCAGAACCTATAAGGCCTATAGCAAGTGATCAATAAATAGTTGTTGAATTCATTACTGAACGCTTGAACCAGTCTTGCATACATAGTTTGGCACATATGGGACTCCCATAGAACTCTGGGAAACATGGAAATTGGACAAGTTAATCTTACTGGGAAGGCTCAGCATCTAGAGAGACCAATACACCCAAAGCTACTAGAGTCAGATCAGGATGGAATTCTACCTCACTCTCTCTTACTATAATAGTTGTATAACCTTGGGCACGCTTCCTTACTTCTCGGGGTCTCAGTTTCCTTCTCTCACTAATTATCCTCATGAGACATTTGAAATTATTCAATACTTTCGTTCATCCCTTCAGCAAACATTTATTGAATGTCTCTTATCTGACAGGCACCATTTCAGGCATTGGGGTAAGTTGGTAAATAAGTCACATCTATCAGCCCTCAGTCTAATGGAGGACACAGACAAATAATTGTTTATAGAACACTGGATTTATTGCTATGATAGGGGAAATACACGGTTCTGGTAGCAAGGATTGTAGGAGTAGTTGCTGCTCTTCGCTTAATCTTTTTTATTTCCTCATGAATACTGGTGAAGTCTCACCAGTCATCAAGGCCTAAGGCCTGCCTGCTTCTGGAATCATTCCTCCATATTTGTACTTTCACAAGCTCTGTGATTCTGTGGATCTTACTTTGGCTTGACAAGGCTGTAAGTGTCAACTTGAAATTTTTCACAGGGCAAAACTTATTCACTGACAAGAGTATTTGACAGTAACAAAATGATGATAAAATAGCTACCACTTATTTTCAAATGGCCTTATGGATTCTGGTTTTATTCACTGGGTCACAACCCATTATTATTATTATTATTACTCATTCTAATGTTCAAATGGTCAAATTACAAAAATTACTTTTGTGCCATGTTCTTTGCTAAATGCTTTCAATAACTTATTTTAAATCTCACAACACACCTAGACAAAAATCCTATTTTTATGTGCATTTACATATTGGGTAAATAGAATCAAGGAAAGTTTGGAGGGTTTCAAAGTCATATTGTCAGTAGATAGGTGATTTAGAGTGCAGACTTGCTTGTAAAAATCATTCCACACTAAAACAAACAGAGGCGCTTTAGAGAAATGTCTGACTCAAGGGCTGGAACAGGGAAAGTACAAACAGCCAGGAACATCTTGTTGCACTAGAAAGTAAAGAAAGTGTTCCAGCTAAGATAAAGATAGGACAAAAACATACAGGAAGTTTCAAGCTTTGACTAGCCCAATCTGGGCCAATTTGAGTATCAAAATAAATTTTGATGATAATCTATTGGTACCCAGTGATTAAATATACACCCATGAGCTCATAATGATGTAAGTAAATACATAAGTAAGTTAATAAATGAGGAAGATGGGTGTGATATTGAGTGTGAACTTGATTGGATAGAAGGATGCAAAGTATTGTTCCTGGGTGTGTCTGTGAGCGTGTTGCCAAAGGCGATTAACATTTGAGTCAGTGGGCTGGGAAAGGCAGACCCACCCTCAATCTGGGTGGGCACCATCTAGTCAGCTGCCAGTATGGCTATAATAAAGCAGGCAGGAGAAGATGCAAGAGCAGACTTGCTGAGTCTTCCGGCCTTCATCTTTCTCTCGTGCTGGAAGCTTCCTGCCCTGGAACGTCAAACTCCAAGTTCTTCAGCTTTTGGACTTTTGGACTTACACCTGTCATCTTACACCAGTCATCTGCCAGGGGCCCTCCGGCCTTTGGCCACAAACTGAAGGCTGCATTGTCGGCTTCCCTACCTTTGAGGTTTTGGGACTCAGACTGATCCACCAGTGGCCTCCTAGCTCCTCAGCTTGCAGACGGCCCATCATGGGACTTTACATTGTGATTGTGTGAGTCAATTCTCCTTATAAACTCCCTTTCATATAGGCATATATCCTATTAGTTCCGTCCCTCTAGAGAACCCTGACTAATATGATGGGAAAGCTCTTCATGACAGTACAATGCCAACTTATTAAATGTTGAAAGGCTCTTGTCACTCCCATGTTCATCGCAGTACTATTGAAAAGAGTTAAGATATGGAATCAAACTAAGTGTCCATCAGCAGATGAATGAATCAAGAAAATGTAGGAGATAATGGAATTCTATTGAGCCTTAAAAAAGAAGGAACTCCTGCCTGAGCACGGTGATGCATGCAACTACTCACAGCACTTTGGGAGGCTGAGGCGGGAGGATTGCTTGAGCCCAGGAATTTGAGAACAGCCTGGGCCACATAGTGAGATTCTGTCTCTACAAAAAAATAAAAATTCACGTGGCATGGTGGCATATGCCTGTTGTCCCAGCTACTCAGGAGGTTGAGTTGGGACAATCCCTTGGGTCCCAGAGGTCAAGGATACAGTGAGCCATGATCGCATCACTGCACTCCAGGCTGGGTGACAGAGTGAGACCCTGTCTCTAAAAAACAAAAACAAAAGACATCCTGTCATTTGCGACAACCTGGATGACGTTGTGTAAACGGAATAACCCAGGCAGGGAAATACAAAGACTGCAGGATCTTATTTATGTGTGGAATCTAAAACGGTTGAACTTGTGGAAGGAGAGAGTAGAATCCTACCTACCAGGAAATTGAAAAGAGGTGGTTGGTGAGCAGTTCATCAAGGATCCAAATTTTCAGTTAGATAGGAGGAATAAGTTCAAGAGACCCACTGTTCGTTATGGTGACTACGGTTAATAACACTGTATTGTATTCTCGAAAATCACTGAGAGTAGATTTTGTGTTTTCCCCACAAGAAATGTTAAGTATGACAGGTAGTAATGTACATGTTAATGAGCTCGATTTAGCCATTCCACAATAAATACATATTTCTGAATTCAAAGTTTTTGACCTGTAAGAAAGGATAATCATTGAGCTTACCTACCTCCTAGGGCCATGGTAAGGATTAAACAAGATGATGCACATATGTTTTCAGCAATATCTCGGACAGGGTGAGTACACAGTAAAAGTTAACTCACATTGATTTTTTTATTACTTTTGGTTTTTAGAGGATAACATTTGATTAGACAGTTCTGGTTCCAAGGACTCAGATCTAACCATGTCTCTGAGGTGCCTACCAGAGAAAAGATTCTAAGTTTTGAGAGTCATATAATTAATTACTCAACAAAGGATACCTTTCATCCTTATTAAAATTATTGGCCCAAACATTTCTGATCTTAATATCTAGTCTCTTACCATTCCACTTAGCTGCCTATGTGTGTTCCTGGAGCCAAATATCTTCACTTTAACATTTAGTGTCTACTAAGGTCCCTAGGCTTCTATATGTGCTACTTGTATGTTCAGTGGGAATGTAACTATTTTCAGCCTTCCTTCTGACTAGCCCAATGTACCATAGTAAAAATATCTGCCATTCATTTACAGCCTAAATATACCATGCACAAAAATTCTGGGGAGCAGATTTTAAATCTATCTCCTTTTTCAAAGTGAATACACAGGCTCAGAGAGGTGGAGAGACTTTCCCAGAGTCACAGACCAATAAGATGTGGTACATGGAATGCCTCACTGCAATACCCAGGGCCTTGCTGCATAACTGAGCTGTATTCAGTTCTAACACCATACACTATTATTAGGCACTATCTTCTCAACTAGATTCTAATCTCAGTGAAAGTAGACAGCACAATTTAGCTCTCCTGGATACCCCGGTACCTTCTTCATGCCTAAGCACACAGTAGGTATCCAAGGAATATCTGTTCTCTTTAATGTGGAAAAGACGGCTTGCTTTTAAATATTTCTAAAAGCCTCTATAACCAAGTTCAATAAGGTTACTCTTTAAGTGTATTCTAAAAACTCTGAGCAGAAATGTGATTCTGTAAAAATTGCTACAAACTAAACAAGATAGTTTAGAGTTGTTTATACAGGTGGGAAAGCTATAATAAGCAGCAAAGTGGAGATTCTAAAGAATGAGCAGGATGGTGGGAACGTCCATTGAGGAAATAGACAGTCGTGGCAGGGAAAGGGACATAAGGGGTTCTAGGGTTTTATCAATATTTCATTTCACTGTTTTGGGTTGTAGTTGCACAGGTTTTTGCTTTATAACTATTCATTATTTATCTTTGTATATCCGTTTTATGTACTTTAAGCTGAAATCAAGAAAAAAGAATAAGACTGATTCTACGTCAAAGAAACACCAAGATTTGAATAAAGGTATTAATATGGCTACATGAAGAATGTATCAGTCAGAAGGGGGTTTGTCAGCCATCCATGAAAGGAAATACTGGAAACGCCCATATAGGCATTGTGTGGGAAAAACAAGTCTCTACATGATTTCTGGTCCCACTGTCAAAGCATTACCTAGTATGAGATGGAAATATTGAATGATGCTAGCCTCATACCATTAACAGACAAAATGTATCCATGCAAGGTGTCAGCTCTTTCCCCATCTTAATTACCTTAATTAAACCGATTAATAACCTTAATGCATTTCTTTTCATTTTGTAACACTTGTGTACCAGAAATTACCTCTTTCTCAGGCTCATAGACACACATACACACACACACATCCAATCACACCAGGGCACTGATGTATTTCAGTGGACATTGTCATTGACTCCCCAACATCCATTCTGTCTCCTGTTTATCTAAGCCAGTCATGGCAATTCCAATATTCTTGACATTCACTGGTTTTCAAACAGGCATGTGACCTAATTCAGTCCCATATGTTGGAGTTGATTGTGGGGATATCTTCTGGAAAATACTATGTCACGAGTCTTGTCTCTTTGAAAGGCCACATTGGAAGATATATTCCTTTCTGTCTGTAAACATTACCATGTCGAAATCAGAGACCTAAAAGGGCTTCAGCCACATTGAGACCAGTATACTAAGGGCACTGAGAGTGGCACAGAAGAGAGGAAAAAAATCTGAACCCTTCAAGGCATCCTTGAGCTGGAGTTCCCCATGTATGGAATCCACCTACTTTTGACTTCATGTCTATTTTGGAAATAGACCAAATATTTAATGAAGAATAACTAACTGCCAGGTACTATGTGGGCTCTAAAGATACTACAGCAAACAAAGCAGACAACTGTGTCTGGCCTCATGAAACTCACATTTTCATGTAATTATGCAAACAGTAAATAAAACAATTACATCCTACCGTATGTCCTAAGATTATAATGGTATGGAAAAATTAGAGGAAGTTAAAGATCTGGAAGGCAGAGAAGTTGGATAGGGCTGAGAAGTTGGAGAGGATAGGGCTCTCTCTCAATGTGACATTTGAGCAAAATCTAATGAAGTTGATGAAATGAACCGTTAAATATGTGGAGGAAGAATATTTCAGGCAGAGAGAACAGCCAGTAAAAAGCCTTTAGTTGAAAGTACGACTATTATAGGTAGGGTTGATGTAGTGGGGTCTAGTGGGGGAGTTGTTGGATTTTAGAGAAGTAACAGAGTATCAGATCTTGCAGCCCCCGCAAATGCTTTGATATTTGTTTTCTCTCAATGAGACCGAGAACAATGACAGAGGAGTGACAGAGGAGTGGCATGATCTGACCCAGGTTTCAAAAGGATACCTCTGGCTGCTGGGATGAGACTAATCATTAGAAACAAAGGTATAGGGAAATGAACCAGTAAAAACGTTATTGCCATAATCCAGGCAAGAAATTGTAGTGGCTTTCAATGAAGTGGTACAGTGGAGGGGGGCAGAATTGCTCACATTCTCAATATATTTAGAATGCAGGCCCAACAGTATTTCCGAATAAATTTAATGCCAAGATTGACACCACTGTTTCTAAGCGAGCATCTAAAAAGATAAGGTTAACTTTAACTGAGATGAGGAAGAATCAACGTAGATGAAATCAGAGGAATGAAATAAGATATCCAATTTTTACACAGTTAAAATCAAAATGTTTGTTTAACATGCACGTGGACTTGCCAAGTGGACAACTGGAAATAGACTGTGGAGTTTAGGTCAGCTATCTAAACTGGACAGAGATGAGAGTGTAGATCACATAGGACATCACAATACTGCAAAAGATCACCAAGGTAATCAATGTAGGCAGAGAAGAGAAGGAGACCGAGGACTGACTTCTGAGGCACTTCAATTTCAAGAGATCACGATGAAAGGAGGAGAATCAGCCAAGGAGACTCAGGAGTTACAGCTAACGAGGTCACAGAAAAACCAAGAGAGTATTGTACTGGAACTCAGGAAAGAACTTCCGGGTAGACGGATTGATCAACTCTATCCAATATATAATATATATATATATATATATATATTTTTTTTTTTTTTTTTTTTGAGACGGGGTTTCACTCTTGTTGCCCAGGCTGGAGTGCAATGGTGCAGTCTCCACTCACTGCAACCTCCACCTCCTGGGTTCAAGTGGTTTTTCTGCCTCAGCCTCCCGCACAGCTGGGATTACAGGCCTGTGCCACCACACCCAGCTAATTTTTGTATTTTTAGTAGACACAGGGTTTTCCCATGTTGGCCAGGCTGGTCTCGAACTCCTGACCTCAGGTGATCCACTTTCCTTGGCCTCCCAAAGTGCTGAGATTACAGGCGCAAGCCACCGCCCATACTAACTCTATGCAAAAGTATAAATAGGTCAATTAAGGAGAAGACTGCGAAATAGCCATTCGATTTAGAAATATTGGTGTCATGGTTACCTTGACAAGAACAGTTTGTTTAGTGGAAGGTGCGTAGGCCTGGCTGAAGTATGATTAAGACAGAATAGGAGGACAGAAATGGGACACAGTGACCATAGACTATGCTCTGTGGGAAGCCTGCAATTGGGGAACAGATAAATGGCACTAAGCAAGTAAAAGGAGCGAGGTAAACAGGTTTTTGGTGTTTGCATTTTTTTAACTTGGGAAAAATAACACCAGTATGTATGTTGACAGGAATAACATAGTAGAGGGAGAAAAAGTCATGTCACGAGGATGTTACAAATGCTGTGAGATTATCAACTTGCTTTTTGATTTAGCTAATCTAAGTAAGATTTTTCTGTTATGTGTAAGCAAAAAAAAAAAAAAAAAGTCACATAGTGAGCAATTGGCTTGATATGTCTGACTTTTTGCCTTGTGCCAATTGTGGAGGCATAATTTTAATATTGCTCTCTTCCACGTGTCTGAATGATAAATTATATGGTCACAATAATTGGATAGGAGGACTGGTTCTACAGTCATAGATTCCAATCCCGAGCTTGCCACCTAAAAGATGTCATTTAGGATAAATTACTTAGCTTCTGTGTGTCATACAAAATGTCTTCCTATGAACATAGGGATAATAAAGGTACTTATGAATCAAATGAGGTAAAGCATTTAAAGAGCTTGTAGAAGAACTTGCTATGTGGTAAAAATTTCATAACTATTAAAAGTCTGCATGCCACATGGTAAAAGTTCCCTTTTGCAATAAAGAACATCAACTGCCTGATTAACTGTTTTGCCTATTCACAGATATAACCTTAAAATTAATAAACATGCAACTAACAAAGTAAAATTATTCATAGCTCCATTTTATAGGTATGAAAACAGGGAAATAGATCATTTAAGATAAAAAGGGAATTAAAATATAATGGTTAATTTACAAGCTGTGTCAAGACGCTTGTTGTTAATTTTATGTGTCAACATGACTGAGCCACGGGGTACCCAGACATTTGAGCAAACATGATCCTGGGTGTGTCTGTGAGAGTGACAAGTTGATTTCAGCCTTGCAAGGTCCTAAACGGACAACACAGTTGATCCATGGCAGACTTATGGAAACTGTGAAATGATAAATGTGTGCTGTTTTAAGCCACTAAGTGGGTGGTAATTTTTTATGAAGCAATAGAAAACTAATATACAGGTATTTAAGTTATTACTATATGGAATCTGTTGTGGTTAAAGTGATGCACTGCGTTATCTAAACCACTGCGGAGATGAAGACTAGTATCTGGCTCAGCCATAACCAGAAAAGCTATTTGATCAAAGCTAAAGGGAAAGAATCTAAGAATGTGATGGCTGTTCACTCATAGGATATACTATTGTAGTGTAGGAAAACTGCTAACAGAACTACTGATTTTCAAACTTGCCTCGAAATAAATAACCTGGAAAAAGATTGAAAAGAGGAAAGGGAAGCCTCATATTTTTCCATCTTGCACTCCCAGAGAATGGCTGGCCCAGAGCCCACAGTCAGAAACGCTCTATCATGGTGGAAATCTCTCTAGAACTGGCTGAGTTCATTGATGGTATGAGATGTTTTACCATGGAACAGGGAATGCAGCCATCTTCCGGATCACAATTTTGATACCAAACATGCATGTGTCTTGTTGCCTTTCTCTAATGAATCGGTGAAGTTTAGAACAGCTTGGTGACCTTGGAAAGCCTGTTCTGCTTCTGACGAAACTGGCCTGAGCCTGTGGGTACACAGTGTCATTGATAAGTAAACTATCTTCCTCGTGGGCTGGCCTGATGTCTTTGTGGAGGGGAAGGCATCCTTCCAAGACCGGAATTCTCTCACACAGGGACTAGCTGTGCATAAAAGACCCTCTTCCAGATCCAGCCTCATCAAAACCTTGAAGCAGCTGTAAGTACCAATCATTTTGTCCCTTCACAAGGACTTGAAACAAACTCCATTCCTCTACCTCTGCAGAAATTAGTGTTGAATTTTCCAGCACTTGGCCAAAGGAGCAGGAGAACAACCTCTAAGATGAGGAGCTTCTGAAAGTGTTAGGAGATGGGAGGAAAATGTTGCAGAGATGTGTGCATGAGAAACGGGGAGGGGAGCAGAGAGAACTCCAGGGGCAAGTTAAGTGGTGGGGGTCTGCCTACACTGCCATCTTTGTGGGGTGTTCTCATCAATGAGCCTGGAAGATTCCATCTCATTCAGATACCTCCTAGCTGTTAGATACTGGGCAAGTTACATAAGGCCTTAGATTTCAATCTTCTCTCTTTTGAAAATGGGAATGGCAACATTGTGATTGAAGGGTTTTCATTAGGGTTAAATAAAAAAGGTACATGAACTGCCTACTGTAGCCCATCCATTGTTATGTATCCTATTACAAAACAATAGCTTCTACTTTGTTTTCAACTTTTTTGTAACATCATTCTGCTTGGTGTTTAATTATATAATTATGTTTCTTTCTGAAAGCCACTGTCTTGTGAAAATAAAATGTAATATGTAAATCATAGTATATGTCCTGCCCAGATAAAACCAAAATAATTTAGGCGATGAATGACCGAAATCTGAAAACACCACCTCAAGTCATGCTGTGTGGTAGGAACTGTGCTACTCTGTGAAGATGCCACGGAAAATGAATCAGACTTCTGGTCTTCAGGTATCCTATGGCTGCCTTTCTATGGCATTTGCTACCTATATGGTGCCAGATTCTGCCTATGACATCTGGTACCTATATGGTGCCGAAACAAATGGCAACTACTGGAATAGCTGCAGACTACAGAGAGAATGTTTTCCCTATAAGTGTCATTTTCAAAAGATTAATTAATTCAACGACTATTCAGTACTGCCCTTCTGGTTGTATCAGACAGTGTGGATGGTGGGTTCACAAAGACCAACAAAACATGGCCCTTTCCCTCACAAGTCTCCCATCTAGCACAGGACACAAACACATTTATTACATCCACAGGTATTTTCTGAGTGACTCCAGTGTATGCTCACCAGAGATCTGGGCTGCTTGGGATATACCAGTGAGCAAGAGACAAAGATCCCTACCATCAGGAGCTAATACTCTAGCAGGAGGCATCACTGGCTAGCAAAGAAAACAGCAATAATCATCAATAAGTAATTAAGTAGTCTGTTAGATGCAAAATGCTATAACAGAAAGGACACTTGGGCCAAGGAAAAGGGGATCAGAAGTATCAGCCACAGGGTGGCAAGGAAGAGTGGGTTTAGCAGTCCATCATCAGGTGGCCTGGGTAGGCCGCATCCAGAAGGTGAGAAGTGATCAAGGCCTCAAGGTGGGTAAGGAAGTTATCCTTGCAGACAAGGGAGAGGAACATTCCAAGCAGAGGGAATGGCTAGAGCAAAGGCCCTGAGGAGGGAAGGAGCCTGCCTGACACAACCCAGAAGCTGCAGAGTCCAGGTCCACTAGAGATGTGTGGCCCATGGGGAATGGTAGGGGCAACTTTGAGGAGGAAATGGGCCAGATGTTGTAGGGCCTTGTAGGTTTTGGAAGCATTTAACATTTTACTCTGATGCATAAACACAGGGCCACTAGAAAGGGTTTGGTTTCTGAATTAGAAGTCTCTGCAGTGTAGACAAAAGGGAAAAGGAGGGTGACAGCAGTGAGGCAGGATCAGGTAGTGAGCAAAGAAGTGGAAGAAATCAAGGTGTGCTGCATCTTTATGAGAGAGGCAGCGCTCACTTGGACTTCACAATTCCATGGATCACTGGGACCACATCCATGATCTGTGCACATCTATACCATTACTCACAAAATCACAAAAGTAGCAGTTCTGTATGCATCCTGTCATTTGTCTGGGAAACAAGACAATAAGGGAGGTTATTTTGTATTCCATTCATTTTGTATTTAAGACCTTTCTAGGGAACTAGCTAGTATAGACCCAAAATGAAACCGCCTTTGTGTTTGAACAAAAGTGTCCTAGGTACATGAAGGAAGAAAAAATTGGGGAACATATGAAGGTTGATGTGAAAGACACAACTTACCCCACCTTCCCCGGTCCTAGGTTCATTCATATTTCATTTAATATCACTATTAAATAGTTAACAGGTAAAATAACAACTATCCTTTGTGATCCATATAGATCCTCTCATCATTTCTCATTCAATCAATTTGTTTTAAATCCCTACTGGACACCAGATCCCGGGCACTGTCTTGACTCAGAGGGGAACAGACATGTTTCAGGCTGGTTCCCAGTCCTCAAATTTCTCACAAGCTTGCAGAAAGATCATTACAGAACTCCTTAATTAGAGCTATGACAGAATTAAAGTCAAGGAAGCCTGGAAAAACAGAGGGGGGTACCTTAATCCCAATGTAAAGGATGGGCCAGCACATGGTCAGGAAAGCTTTCTTGGGAGAGGTGAAGTTCTGAGTAGGTAATTATCCCTCTTTACACCCGAGAAATACTAAGGTCAAAGATATTAACTTGCCTAAGGCTGCATAGCTACTGAGAGAGCAGGAATTAAATTTTATTTCATTTGCATTTTAAAACACCATATTTTTTTTCTCATGGACTACTATCAAAATCACTTCCCCGACTCTGCTTCCGTTAAGTATCCTGAAAGTTTCTCAGGTATGTTGCAGTCCCTCTTCTGACAGCTGGGTCCAGCTGTGAGTACAGTCAGGCTCTGAGAAGGTCTTTAACATTCCCAATCCCAGGTAACAGCTGTTTTTCAGAGCTCCTCTCTTAGGACTGTACTTCACTTAAAACTCAGTTAGAAATGTCACTTTCCATGGCTTTCTAAGTAAAGCAGCCAACTTCCCCGAGGATGCTTCTACTATTCCTGTCAATTGCCCATCTGCCTGCCCCTTCCTAATTCTGAAAAAAAAGGCAGAAATGTGTATCCTAGATTTGTTGGTTTCAGGGTAGATCCTCTCTACTTTCATCCTAGGGATTCTGGAAATTTACATGGAAGCTCCATTCTCTTGGGTGCCTGGATCTTCCAGGCAGAAAAAAGCTAGAAAGGAGGAAGACCATACCAAAAGGAATGACATGCACTGTCTATGTCAGCACCTCTTAACATAAGGGAAACATGCCATAGTGAATGCAAGATGATTACATCTGGACTCAAGACAGACCAGGGTGTGGATCCCAGCTCCACCACTTCCCGGCTTGCTCACTTTAACCCATCTCAGTCTTTTAATCTGTTAAAGGGGATTTTGACACTTTTCAGGTTTGCTTGTACAAAAATATTAAGTGCATATAAGAAAGCAGGCCATCCATAAATCAACATCATGGCCTAGTGTGATGACAGCATAGAATTTCTTTTTTTCTGAATCACTTCATTGAATTTTATCTTGCAGGGGAAATCAAAGCCTCAAATCATGAAGAAACTTGTGGAGGTGACACAACAATTATTTGCTGGGAGTGAGAGAAGTACTCACATGCTCTTTTCATATATTGTTGAGAAGAAGAACAACATGATGGAAAAATACCTTTCACTGGAGTCAGTGAATATTAACTACTGAATACCTTACCCAAGAAGTCAATGCTGAATGTCATCAATGAAGGCTGCAACAACCTTAGCTGTGGATAAGAAGAATCCTTCTCTTAAGACATGTTGATTTTTTGAGTGTGCAGGGTACGGAGACATGAAGGCTTAAACTCGAATACAAACTCCACTCTAAGTCCTCATTTTCTCTTCTGTAAAATGGACATATGAACTGCCTCCCTCCCTATGAATTAATGAGATAACAGTTAAATAGGATACAGGGCATAACACAGGACCTCTCACAGGGACTGTACTCAACACGTTAGATGTCTTAACTTCATCCCTTTCTGACTCCAGGGAAAGTGAAATGCCAGCATCTTTAAGTAGACGTTACATTTCTACAGCGAACAATCTTGTCTTTCTCTGATTGTTTTTGGTTGATTTTTATAGATCATGTCAATGGTTGGAGCAGCTAGTTTTTAATGCATAACAAAGTGCTGCCAAATTTTATGCTTTAAACAGTAAACTATTTTATTCACAATTCTGCAGGTCAATAATTTCAGCTGGTCCCATCTGAGTGGGTTTTTTTGTGTGTTTTTTGTTTGTTTTTGTTTTGTTTTTTGTTTTTTGTTTTTTTTTGCTGTTCATGGCTAGGCTTAGTTATGCATCTTCAGCTAGTGCCCTCTTATGAACTAAGTAGTTTTGCCTGTGGGCGAATGGTCTAGGATGGCCTCACCCATATGTTGGGCAACGGTTTCACTGTCAGCTGGGGTGAAAGGGAAGAATCGGCCATGGGTATCTCATCATCCAGCTAGCCCGGCCAGTCTTCCTCACATTGCTGTGACAATGTTTCAAGAGCGAAAAGAGAGGGGACACCCCAGTGTGCAAGCACCTTTCAGTTCTCTGCTGACTTCTGTTCACATTTGTTATTGTCCCACTGGACACAACAAATTACATGGCCAAGACCAGAGACAACAATGTGGAAGGAGATACAGGCTTCCACGAACAAATTGCAGTTTCACTGTAACAGTCCACTACTACAGTGATTCCTGAATTACACTCTTCGTCATTGGAGAAATAAATATGCAAAACCAGACAGTGGAACGCTGTTCTCTTAAAAAGGATTTTTACTATCATTACAAAAGTCTAAGCTTTTCTTGCCCTTTTACTATATTATAGATGAATAATAAAGTTATTAGGCCATTCTCACATTGCTATAAAGAAATACCTGAGACTAGGTAATTTATAAAGAAAACAGGTTTAATTGGCTCATGGCTCTGCAGGTTTTACAGGAAGCATGGTGCCAACAGCTGCTCAGCTTCTGGGGTGGCCTCAGGAAGCTTACAATGGTGGCAGAAGGCAGAGGGGGAGTAGGTGCATCACATAGCGAAAGCATGAGCAAGACAAGGGAAGGTGCCACTTGCTTTTAAGTCACCAGATCTTGTGAGCACTCACTATCACACAGACAGCACCAAGCCATGAGGGATCCACACTCATGATCCAAACATCTCCCACCAGGCCCCACTTCCACCACTGGGGATTACAATTTAACATGAGATTTGGGCGAGGACAAGTATCCAAACTATGTCAGCTGTGAAAGTTTGGGGAAAAGGTAATTAAAAAATTGCCTCGCTATTGTATTAAGCCTGTTTTAAGTTGTGGATCTCCATATCCAGACTTTTCCAGTAGGGTTTCAGTCTGTGCCTCTTTCCATATTATAATGTCCTATTCCTCTTCCCTGCCACAAGTATGCCCCCGGAAGGGACGTATTGCAGAGGCACAGTGTGATGTAGAACTGATACTGATGGAATAGACTAGAAAATGGCACCTCTTTCTTGTGAGACAAAGGAGATAGCACCTGGCAATTGTGAAGCAGCCCTGCCCTGTGGCCAGAGCCTGGATTGGGCCCTCTCAACCCCAGACACCCCACTAGTCTGCTAGTTTTGCTAGAGTGTCTTGTGATTCATTCAAATCATGTTTCAAAACTCTGAGTAGAAGTTCAACCATTTTGTACTACTAAGTCCTAACCATATTTTTAGGACCCCTTAGTATTTTATATGTTTTGTGGTGGTAAATAATACACTTTGGGAGGCCGAGGTGGGCGGATCGCGAGATTAGGAGTTCAAGAGCAGCCTGACCAACATGGTGAAACCCGTCTCTTCTAAAACTACAAAAATTAGCCAGGCGTGGTGGCATCCCAGCTACTCAGGAGGCTGATGCAGGAGGATCGCTTGAACCCAGGAGGTGAAGGTTGCAGTGAGCCAAAATCGTGCCACGGCACTCCAGCCTGGGCGACAGAGCGACAGAGCGAGACTGTCTCAAAAAATAAAATAAAATTGTGAAATACGACGGGATCTCCATGTGCATGGTTTCCCAAACACCAAGTGGTGCTTATCAAAGAGAAAGACAGACAAGGGTGGAGTGTGTGGAGAATAGGAGAATGTCTCTGGGCTTTAACGCAGGACTACTAGATGGGTGGTGCTCTGGTCTTTAAGGTGTACTTGCATCGAAGTGCAAATGGCTGCAACAAGGAGGCGAGGAATGTACCCATGAGGAAACTGAGGTGCAGGGAGGTCAGGCAGGTTGTGAACAGGGGTTTAAGAAAAGCGTTAAATTACTGGCTGCGCCAAGATGCTCTGCAAGGTGGGAACCTGTTGAAGAAATAAAACTGCATCATGTGACTCAGCAAAGATGCCTGGCTACTGTGCCAAGAATCCTGTGGGTTGTTCTGACAACACCAGGGCCCAGGTCCCACGAGTAAGCCAGAATGGTTAATAGTGGGGGAGGATGAGGACGACGCTGCCTTTGCCCCTGTCTTGTGTAAAACAACTGCCTGTGGGTTTCCTGCAGCGCAGTGGGGAGTGAGAGGAGAAACGTCCTGCCGCGCCACAGTGCGTTTGGGTCAAAGGCACACGTGGAGGCAGTCTTGGCCAAAGTCACAATGCGGTGAATTTCGCTGTGCGCCAAGGAGGTTCCCGGCTCCAGGAGTGTAAAGCGCCTGCGCAGTGGGCCCCAGGCATCGCGCGCTGCGGGAGCCAGGAGACCCCCGCCCCTCGCCCCTCTCCCCTCGCCCCTCGCCCCACGCCCTCCCCTGCGAACGCGCACGTGAACGGGAGCGCGGACGCGCCCGAGAATGCGCTTCACCTCGCAGAAGCGGGTGGGCTCTGTGGAGAGGCGCGGGCTCGCGGGCGGCAGCACCTCCTCCACTCCGGCGGGCCCGGGTTCGGCCGGCCGCCCATCAGACTGGCCGACTAGCTGACTGACACGCCTTGCTTGCCCCCGCCTCCGCCCGTGCCCCGCCCAGCTTCATCTTTCCCTCCGCTCCCCCGGCTCGCGGGCAGACGGTAGACGGAGGCGCCTCTCTCTCCCCGCCCCTCGCCTCGGCCCTTTCTCTTCCCAGCACCTCGGCTGCTCCCCGGCAGCGGCAGCAGCTGCGTCGGCGGCCCACACAGCAGCGAGCAGAGAAGCAGCGAGAGGAGGCTGCCTCGAGGATGAAGTGCAAACCCAACCAGACGCGGACCTACGACCCCGAGGGGTTCAAGAAGCGGGCGGCGTGCCTGTGCTTCCGGAGCGAGCGCGAGGACGAGGTCCTGTTAGTGAGTAGCAGCCGGTACCCGGACCGCTGGATCGTGCCGGGCGGGGGCATGGAGCCCGAGGAGGAGCCGGGCGGTGCAGCGGTCCGAGAGGTGTACGAAGAGGCGGGAGTCAAGGGGAAGTTAGGCCGGCTCCTGGGCGTCTTCGAACAGAACCAGGACCCCAAGCACAGAACATACGTATATGTACTGACTGTCACGGAGCTGCTGGAGGATTGGGAAGATTCGGTTAGCATTGGGAGGAAGCGAGAGTGGTTCAAAGTCGAAGATGCCATCAAGGTTCTCCAGTGCCACAAGCCC
>NW_026652282.1:45563801-45637931 GCF_009828535.3 Hylobates moloch
AAATATTCTCAGCATCATTCTTGTATTGCAATCATCTTTCTGAATGACTGTTGGCCTATTAGAATATGAACTTTTCGAGGACTAGGACCCCGACTGAATCCTCCCCCATATCCTCAGAGCCTAGCACAGTGCCTGGAATTTGGAGACATTTGTCATTGATCCACAGATTACAAATGTCTACTACAAGTGTATTCTCAATTTCTCAGCTTCATAATGTACCTGGGACAATCTGTTATTCCCTCAGGCTCTCATCTGGCCTCACAGTGAAACTGCATTCGATAATTCACTGGAGGCTTTTCCAATTCAAAATGGTTGATGAGCCACAGTAGGTGCTCAATAAGTATTTGTTGATTAGAGGAATGGATGAACCAATAAAACCCTATTAATAAGAATTTTTTTTTTAGGTGAATGGCATAGATGTTGTTCAGATTTACTTTGAAAGAATCAAGTATGTGAATGGATGGATGAATGGAATTGTGAAGCACAGATGAGCTCTTTCACACTCCAAGGACACAGCTCATCCTATGCTTTTGGACACTTCTTCCCTGTTTATTACAATGACTATTCTCCAGGTTGTTGCACTACCGCTGTATCTGTACAGAATTCTGACTTGGCACCTGTGGCCTTTTTTGTGCTTTTATGATTATGTGTCTGTATTTCCCAGCAGATTATATGCCCTTGAATGCAAGGAACTTGTTTCCTTAGTCTTTTTTATATACCTAGCATATAAGATATTGCTTAGAATATGGTAGACATCACTGAAGATTTGTTTCAGTAGTTCATATTTTGTAATGATACTGAATGGTTAAACAATCCCTTTCTAATCTGTCTAGCATATATGTGACTTTTGTTTGTCAAGTATCACACAACTGCTTCAAGGCAGCTGTGAGATACTAGAAAGCAAAAATTCTTACTCCTATGTCTGTGTCATCCCAGATGTGTGCCTCCAGATGGCAGTATACTACACTATCTGTAAAATATATTTGCAAAGCCAGGCACAGTGTTATGCATCTTACTCAGGAGGCTGAGGAAGAAGAATAGCTTGAGCCCAGGAGCTTTAGTCTAGCCTGAGGAATATAATGAGACTCCATCTCTTAAAATATTTGCCCAAACATTGAACCTAAATTTGACCATGCCCCTAGAAATAATTCCTAATCTTTAGAAAATAGAGAGGGCAGAGAAACATTATTTTACACCATGGAGATGAGATCAGCAGAATCCAGACTATACGAAACTACAGGACACAGACACATGACCTAGTTTCTTCTGTAAATAACTTGCAAGGATGAAAGATGGAGGATGAACCTATAGATTTAAAGAGACTTAAGAGACATAATTAACAAATTGTATGGATCTTATTTGAATTGTGATTTGACCGAACTGTAAAACGAATACATTTATGGGACAATCGGGGTAATTTGAACATTGGTGGGGTATTTGGTATTAGAATAATCGTTTTATCATTATGTTAGAAAGAAGGGTCCTCATCTACATTCTCAAACATTTGTGGCTGATATGATTCTTGGAATTTGCTTCAAAATAATAAGTCTGGATGTTAAGTGCATTGGAAATATTGATGAAACGAAATTGGCCTTGATAATTGTTGAAGCTGGGTAATGGCTAAAATGATGGTTCATTATATATGTTCATCTCTATTTTTGTATGTTTGGCATTTTCCGTAATAAAGTTTATAAAAATAATTACTGGAGTTATTCTTATTAAGCCTAATATATAAGGTAGAAAAAAAGGAAAAAAATTAGATTGTTTAAAAAAGGTTGGCTGTGGCATACTGCTTCTGGCCCAAGAGGTCGAATGCCCAAAAAGAAAAGGGAGAAATACCCTGGAGTGGCTAGCAGTTCCCTTGATGTAGACCAATGTTAGCAGTTTTTTCTTTTAATTTGGCCCACTGAAATAGGAAAAGCTAAATTCTTATTTATTCATACTAGAAAATAAGAATGGATTCTTATATACTGTTGAGCAGGGGTTTTGATAACACCTACATACCAGTTCATACAAATGTGAAAAATCAAAGAGGTGGAGTCTCCAAGGAGAACGTTTATGGAATTTTATAAAAACCTACATAAGCCACTTTTTGAATAGCTTTTAGGGGAACAATAGCTGTAAACTTGTTAGTTGCACATAATTAAGTTTAAAGTTATATTTGAAGGTAGGTAAAACAGGAAATTACGCAGTTAACATTCCTGACTTCAGTGGACCATTCTGCATTTCACAGATTGCAGATACTCCTTCAGTTCTGGACTGTGCTTAAAATTCTGCAAAGGGTAAAATTCTGTAAAGGCTGTGCTTACATCAACAAACATGGTGTCTGTCCTGATGTTTTTGTGAGTCAAGAAGGAACAGGCAGAAAGTGAGAAGAGTATTAAAGGTCCCTCCTAGGGAAGATGAATTCCTTCCTAAGTGTGAAGTACTGAAGCTGAAGCTGCCCCTTCTACTTCTGTTCTTTAGTGTGTTCCAATCCCAAGAGCAAGCAACTCCCCAGAACCAACTGTTACTGGGAAAAGGGGAGGTGAAAAGTTTACCTTAGAGCCCTTTACCAGTCATAGCCGGACAGAGCTTTCAGTTCCAAGATTCCCCTGTGAGAAGGCACCATGATATACCAGAAAAACTTTCATCAAGTTTTCCCTGGAAATTGTTTTCTAATTTGAGTCTACTCTGATTGTAGCAGATTTTTTTTTGGGGGGACGGAGTCTCGCTCTGTCACCCAGGCTAGAGTGCAGTGGCATGGTCTCGGCTCACTGCAAGCTCCGCCTCCCGGGTTCACGCCATTCTCCTGCCTCAGCTTCCGGAGTAGCTGGGACTACAGGCGCCCACCACCATGCCCGGCTAATTTTTTGTATTTTTAGTAGAGACGGGGTTTCACGGTGTTAGCCAGGATGGTCTCGATCTCCTGACCTCGTGATCCACCCGTCTCGGCCTCCCAAAGTCGTGAGCCACCGCGCCCGGCCAGCAGATTTTTTTTTTAAGTTTAGAGGGAAGCAGAGCCAGGGAAGCTGTAGTTTGGTGGATGTAAATTAAAACAATTTAGTGATTCGGAATCCAACAAGCTATAGCTCAAGACTGTCTTGACCAGAGGCTGTATGGCCTCTGCCAGATTAGTTTACCTCTCTAATTTTCAATTTTCTCATCTGTAAATTTGCAGTAATTACAGGCCCTACTTTTGTAAATCACTGCTTCTGAGAAGCCCTTCTTGATATTTTTTGAAAAAGTTCTTTTTTCATAGAGATGGGATCTTGCTCTGTTGCCCTAACAGGAGTGCAGTGGCATGATCATAGCTCATTGCAGCCTCAAATTCCTGGGCTCGAGAGATCCTCCTGCCTTAGCCTCTAGAGTAACTGGGACTACAGATGTGTACCACGACACTGGCTTTTTTTTTAGTTTTTGTAGAGATGGAGTCTCGCCATGTTGCCCAGGCTGGTCTCAAACTCTGGGGCTCTAGCCATCTGCTTGGCTTGGCCTCCCAAAGTGCTGGGATTATAGGTGTGAGCTACCATACCCAGCCCTGTTTTGTCATAGTTCTTATCAAAAGTATACTTATTAGCCTGAATGTCTCTGTCTTCTTAATTCTGAGGTCCGCTAGCTCTGAGACCCAGACTGGGTTGTCTCTGTGTCCTGAGTCAGGCACAGAGCCTGGAATATGGCATCCCACAGATGTTCCTAACACGTTTATTATATAAATGGTTGTCACACCTCCTCCTTGTGAAAAACACATAGCTATTATTTTGCCAGGTATTTGTTTACCTGAAAATATGAAAAATGAGATACCATAAGACTGTGATCTCTGATCAAGTTTCTCTTTAAGTTTCCCTTTATTGGGAAGAATATTTCATCTATAAACCATGCCTTTATTTTTCAGGATTTTCCAGTACCAATATATTCCTGACTTCTTAGCTTCATAAAGGACTGTGTGATATTCCCTTAGGTGCTAAATTGGCCCACAGCTGCATTTGATAATTCACTGAAGGCTTAAAGCTTCCCAAATACAAATGATTTAAGAACATGGTAATCCTTCGGTATTTATTTAATGTAAGAACCTTTGAATGAACACAAGTATCCTAATTATTTTAATTTACAGGTAAAAAACATAGACAGCAATTAGGATTATATGGTAACAAGCTCATATAGACAAGGCTAAAGCCTGACTGATTTGACTGGTAAAGATACAAGGAACCACTTTTAGATTGAGACAGTTTAGTACTTACATAAACAGTACAAAGAATGAACCAAAGAGGCCAACTCCCCAGGTCCTTGTCTCATATGCCTAAAAGACAACAAAGAAACAAAAGGGGCTAGATGACTATAATGCAAGTTGAGGGATAGTCCCTGGCTGAGGAGCCAAATCTATACTGCGGCTGAGTGGCTATATATTCTGCAGCTCTATTCTAAAAGGCACAGGACAGAAAGTTCCACACCTCATCAGAATCTGGTAAGTGATGAGAAATTCATTCAAGACAGCCTCTCAGGAGAGAGAGGGAAGTGACTGGGAGAAGGCCTTATAGCAGCTCCTTACAGCCTCTGATCTTCTCATGTTCTGGGAGGATCACAAAGCATTTAACCAAAACTCAGATTAGCTGCAGTTCAAGCCTATATGGATATATGCAAGGGTGCCAGGCCATCATGGAGGAGCCATTCCCCTACAACTCCACTATCCTTTCATATATCCACCTAAGGATTCTTTTTACAAACATAAGCCACCTGTTGTGGCCACTCTGAAGATACAGAATGGGCCCCATGCAAAATTTGGTTTAGATACCAAGAGCGATAATGCCGTATACACATCAACAGGGTATTCAAAGGTTTATTACTCGCATAATGAGGCTCTTTTGGGAGAGCAAGGAAGGCTTCCAAAGCTGATCTGAAAATGTCTTGATAGAGCTAGGAAAGGAGACTAGCTTACAGTTTTTATGGTGGTTAGGGGTGCTGGGGTGAGGGTTCCAATGTGCAGCTGGGGACTTGCATAGTTTGAAACTCCTTTCAACAACAAAGGAGAGAGCACTCAGGAATTTCATTAGCTTGTCCAAATGCAGGGCTTAAGGAGAACCGAGGTGAGGCTTAGATGCTGTCAGCAAACATCCAAAAAAAAAACAAAAAACAAAAAAGAGAGAGAGACAGCTTCCTTATTACAATTTACTCCTGATGTTCGAAAAATAAAATGTACTATGTTTTTGTAATTGAATTTAAACAGATTTAAATAATCCATTATGGTGCTCTATGAGGTCTGTAGCCCGATACCTGTAAGAAAGATGAAAGTTCCATCAACTGTCTCATTCTAGAGCTCAGCATTGTGTATTCTGGGAAGTGAAATGAATGTCTTGGTTGCAATAAATGGCATCTGGAACTCTGATGGCAGTAACGAGTGTCTTAATGAGGCCTTGTATTATAGTTTTATTGTATGTAAAGGCATGTGTGGTATTGACTTATATTTTGGTATCTGTGAGGCAAGAGATTCCCAGAGTTCCATACCCCAAAAGAGACACTGGATAAGGAATTTATGTTGCTGCCATTGTCCAAACCAGACAGCCATATAATTGGCAATAACCTAAGGGTCTAAATATTTACAGAGGGGGTCAATTAGTGACCCAGGCATCCACTGCTAAGATAATAGCCTGAACTTTGGCCAATTGTACTGATCCTTGGGTCCAGTTCTTTATCAGAGACATCCTAACTAAGGGATAAAAAAAAAAAAACAGCAACAATCCACTGAGCTCCATTATGTGTGATTATGACAGTGTATCCATAAAGTGGACAAACCCCCATTATTCTTCATTCAGTTGATTCTACAGGGGTCCCCAAGTAGCCAAAGGGTCTGGTAAAGGGGTAGCCTCATCCAGCACCATGGCATCTGGCAAAGGACAGAGGACAGGGGAGGCCATCCCCACCTGTAAGTGTGATACGCCAGAGGGCCCAGGTTTGGTTCCTTCCTGTAACAAAGAGACTTTGGTGGCTGTGATGAGTTTGTAGGGTGCTGCTTCCAAGACCCAAGGCATAATTAGCTGGAAATGGAAGGTCATGAGCTGAGTGCCTATGAAAGCCTCTATTTCCACAAGACCCCAGTATGTATCCAGCAGTTGCCACTCTAACAATATACAGCATAAGACCTAAGAAGGCAGTTTCTTGCATCAGAAGGTCATGGACAACTCATGGCCATCATGGATGGTACAAAGACTCCAAGAGGCATTAGAGGAGGATGCAAAAGCCTCTACAGTGAAGAAGTCTCAGGGTGGGCATGGCACTAATATGGTTGAAAAAATTCTAGAATATTTTGCTGGGAGGGGGTCCCACTCAAGGTGGGCCTATTTTGCAAGTAATGGCATAAATGGGCCAAAGTAAAATTTGTAAGTGAGGAAAATGTTACCTCCAGTACTCACAAAAGCCTAAATATGTTGGGCAAGCTTTAATGTTGACAGGCATGGAACACCCTCAGTTTACCAATATTCAGGAATTTAAACAAGGTAGCAAGGCTTTCTGCCCTGTGTGGGGCAATAGTCCGTCCCCTTTTTGTGAGCTCTTTCTTAGAATATTCGTATGTCCTGAATGAGTTTTCTAAAGAATTCTCTTAGAAAAGGATGCCATCAATGTGGTGTCACATCTGTGCTCCTGGAGAAAGTTAGATGCATTTAAGGTCTTGCCTGCAAAGACTCTGTGAGATAGCAGAGCTGTTGAGGTACCCTCTAAGTAGCCAGGTAAAGGTGTACCATTTCACTTTGGAGGGGAAGGAAAATGGGCCGAGAGGCTATTGAAATACACACTAAACAACGTATTAGCCAAATATACAATAGCAAAACATTTATCAGTTGCTGATTGGATGGAGTCAATAATTTCCATTGTAATCATAATTAGGGGGTCTAATTGCTGGGACCACAGCATAAAGGCTGTGGTAATTCATCAAGAAGTCTCATTCATTCTTTCCAAGGTTAGGAACGGGCCAAATTAAGCTGTTAACTGGAGAAGCATTGGATATAATCACCCTCCCTCTTCTCTAAATAGGCCTTGTAAAATGGGTTGCAATCCTTTGAAGGCTCTGTCTTGAGCTAAGAGCCATTGTCTTGTCAATGTCTAATGGACACTGGGCTCCCTTAGCTCTGTACATTGTGGGGGAGTTTTTCATGGACTCCATGCCCACTATTCGATATTTTAGAGCAATGGGTGCTATAACCATGGGGAATTTAGTCAAGACAACAATTATGATGGTTAAATGGAGGCATACATGTTTGTCCTTTATTTTATATTCAGTAACTACCCTAAGATTACAGGGCTACCATGTGTATTAGGGTTCTCCAGGGAAACAGAACCAATAGGATGTGTATACATATATAGAAGCAGATTTATTATAAGGACTTGGTTCATGAAATTATGGAGGCTGGGGTGAGTCCCAAATCTGCTATGTGGACTAGCAGCCTTGAGACCCAGGAGAGTTCATGGTACAGATGAAGTCCAAAGGCAGTCTGTTGGAGTATTTCCCCTTGCTCAGGGAGGTCAGCCATTTTATTCTATTCGGGCCTTCAGTTGATTGGCTGAGGCTCACTCATATTGTGGAGAGCCATCTGCTTAGTCAGAGTTCACTGATTTAAATATTAATCTCATCCCAAAACACCCTCCAAGTTGACCTATAACATTAACCATCACGAGTCCACCCCTCGTCAAACTGGCACCCATACACATCTTAAACCATACTTTATCCCCCCAAAAAGACAATAACAAGGCCATACTTTTTACTTAACATGATACAACTCTCCTGCATGCAATGGAAAGTGAATAACCTTTTCCCCAGGAGAAGATGCAAAGTCTTTGCATTTAATCTCTTTGATATCTCATAAGTTAAATACTATGGTAAAAAGTTCATACATTTTGTGTTACATGAAAAGGAGATCAAGATAGAGAAGAAAAAGATATTTGCTACACACACACACACACACACACACACACGCATGCAAACACAAACATATAACAAAATAAGGTGGAAATACTCATAGTGATTGCCATCTTCATTTCTGTAACTGGTCACACAGTAGTAGCTGGTATTTATAATTACCTTCTTCCACTACTGATTATGTATTCCCTTTGCCTTCAGCAAACACCTCACCTGGTCATAGTTCTTTATCTGGTAGGGTGACCCAAACCTTCATTCCTAAGGACATTACTAGTCTTACTTGAATTAGGTTGCTGTAGTTTACCATTGATTTTAATTACAAGACATGGTAATACTAAGAGATGCCCTGGCGGATCCTCCTATATTGCAGACATACTCTTCCTTACCTCCTTTGAGGAACAGCAATCTGATTTCCTTAGTAGTCAGAATTACTCCAGCTATCAGAGTAAGTCTTTTCTTTACCTGTTGATTCAAAGGCATGAGGATCCCAAAGTGGCCAGGTGGCAATCTTAACTTCCAGATCAATGGAATAATTGTATCTTCTGGTAGAAGCATTCCTCCCTTTGGGCATAAGACCTCTAGGCCAGCAGAGTATAAGGTTGTGGGGAAAGGAAGCAAAAATTTTGCTAGTGGGTCACAAGGCTTGTTACTGACTGGTGTCACTCCCGTTTCCCTTCCTTGATTACTAGACCTGTGAATCCTGGCTGTTGGAGAAACAGCACCATATATTGGACACTGATTCAGTGCATATATATCCTCCTAGAGAACCTTCCTCTAGCCCTGCAAGGTATTGTCACTTAGCTTGCAATCTTCAAAATGTCACTCCACTGTTCTGTCAAGCCAGGTACTTCAAGATGATGGGGAACTTGGTAAGAGCAGTGAATTTCATGAGCATGAGCTCATTTCAGCACTGCATTTGCTGTGAACTTAGTTTCTTGATTAGAAGCAATACTGTATGGAATGCCATGACAGTGAATAAGGCATCCTTTAAGTCCACGGATGGTAGTTTTGCAGAAGCATTGTAGGTAGTGAAGACAAACCAGTATCCAGAGTAAATGTCTATTCCAGTAAGAATAAAATTCTGCCTTTTCATAATGGAAGTTGCTATGGTTTCAATGTCTCTCCAAAATTAATGTTGAAACTTAATCCCCAATGTGGCAGTATTGAGAGATGGGGCCTTTAAAAGACAGAGCCCTCATGAATGGATTAATTATTCATTCATGGATTAATGGATTAATAGGTTATCATGAGAGTGAAACTGGCAGCTTTATAAGAAGAGGAAGAGAGATCTGAGCTCCATGTGAGCACACTCCTCAGCTGCCTCAACATGTGATGCCCTGCACCACCTTAGGCATACAAAAATAACCTCTACGAGAGTCCTCACCAGCAAGAAGGCTTGCACCAGATGCAACCCCTTGACCTTGAACTTCTCAGCCTCCATAACTGTAAGAAATAAATTTCTTTCCTTTATATATTACCAAGTTTCAGGTATTCTGTTGTAAACAACAACAAAAATAGTCCTAACACAGAAGTAGTCCAATGTAACCAACCTGCCATCAGGTAGACAGCTGATCACCCTAGGAAATAGTGCCATATTGGCAACTTGGTGTTGGTCTCTGATGCTGGTAGTTTGGGCACTCAGCAGCAGCTGTAGCCAGGTCAGCCTTTGTGAGTGGAAATCCATGTTGCTGAGCCCGTGCATAACCTCTATCCCTGCTGCCATGGCCACTTTGTTCACAAGCCCATTGCATGATGATGGAGTGACTGGGAAAAAAGGCTGACTGGTATCCACAGAACGGGTCGTCCTATCCGCTTGATTATGAAGATCCTTCTATACTAAGGTCGCCCTTTGTGAGCATTCACGTGAGATGAAATATCTTCACATTTTTCACCCAGAGAAGTCTATCCACATAGCTCTTTCCCAACCTTGCTTATCACCAGTTTTCCAATCATGTTCCCTCCAAGTCCCTGACCATCTGGCCAAAGCATTGGCTACGGCCTGTGAATCAGGATGTAATCCCATGTCTGGACATTTCTCCTTCCAAGAAAAGTGAGCAAAAAGTTGTATTCCTTGTAGTTCTGCCCACCGGGTAATTTTCCTTCACTAATGTCCTTCAGGGATGTTCCAGGAAGGGGACGTAGCACTATAGCTGTCCATTTTTGGGTGATGCCTGCATATCACGCATAATCATCTGTAAACCAGGTCCAAGCCTTCTCTTCCTCTGCCAGCTGATCATAGGGTATTTGTGTCTCCAGGGCCTGGCTGGGCATGATTTTATTTACACACACACACAGACACACATACACACCCCACTTCCACTTCATGGAGTGCTGCAGTGCACACCCAACTTGATGACCTAGTGGATCAAATAACACTCATTTTATGAATAGCAATTCAGGTCCCATGGTAACTTGGGGGCCCATGGTTAATTGTTTAGTCTCTACTAAGGCCCGGTAGCAGGCCAAGAGCTATTTCTCAAAAGGAGAGTAGTTATATGCAGAGCATGGCAGGGATCCTCTCCAAAATCCTAAGGGCCTGCACTGTGATTCACCTATAGGGGCCTGCCAAGGGCTCTGTAGTAGTCCATTTTCATGCTGCTGATAAAGACATACCCAAGACTGGGCAATTTACAAAAGACAGAGGGTTATTGGACTTACAATTCCATGTGACTGGGGAGGCCTCAAAATCACGGTAGAAGGTGAAAGGCATATCTCACATGGTGGCAGACAAGAGAAGAGAGCTTGTGAAGGGAGACTTCCATTTTAAAAACCATCAGATCTCATGAGACTTATTCACTATCATGGGAACAGCATGGGAAAGACCTGTCCCCATAATTCAGTTACCTCCTACCAGGTCCTTCCCACAACATATGGGAATACAAGATGAGATTTGGGTGGGGACACAGCCAAACCATATCAGGCTCCAAACAGCATCTCTATCTGCCACTGTCACTTCAAGCACCATTGGATCTGCTGGTTCATATGGCCCAAGTGGCAGAGTAGCTTGCAGAGCAGCCTGGACTTGTTGTAGAACCCTGAGTTCCACAGTCAAGCAAATTAACATGCCCATCATCTCAATTTTGTTGTTGTTGTAATAAAGATACCTAAAATCTACTTTCTTCGCAAATTACCAGTATATGATACAATATTATTAACTATAGTCCTCATGTTGTACACTAGATGTGTAGACATTCATCCTACATACCATAACTTTCTATTACTTGGCCTACATCTTCTCTATGTTCCTCTTTTTTCATTGCTGGAGGGGCCAGATGCCACAACTTATCCTTCACCTTAGAAGGGATATCTTGACATGTTCCACACCACTGGACCCCTAGAAATTTCACTAAAGAAGGCCCCTGAATTTTTCTCAGATTTATTTCACATCCCTGGCATATTAATGTGTTACCAATAAGTCTAGAGTGGTTGCTACTTCTCATGCACTAGGTCCAATCAGCATAATATAGTCAATGTAATGTACCAGTGTGATTTCTTGTGGAAGGGAAAGATGATCAAGATCCCCACAAACTAAATTATGACATAGGGTAGGACAGTCAATATACCCCTGATGTAGGACAGTGAAGGTATATTCCTGGCCTTGACAGCTGCAAGAAAACTGCTTCTGGTGGGCCTTATGGACAGGTATGAAGAAAAAGGCATGTGTCAGATCAATAGCTGCATATCAGATGAGATGTGTTAATTTGCTCAAACAATGAAACCACACTGAAACAGCAGCTGCAATTGGAGTCACCACCTGATTAAGCTTATGATAATCCACTGCCATTCTCCAAATTCCATCTGCCTTCTGCACAGGTAAGATATTTGAGTTGAATGGGGATGTGGTGAGAATCACCACCCCTGCATTTTTTCAAGTCCTTGATGGTGGCATTAATCTCTGCAATCCTTCCAGGAACATGGTATTGCTTTTGGTTTACTATTTTCCTAGTGTATTAGTCCATTCTCATGCTGGCCAAGTGTGAACTGCCCAAGACTGGGTAATTTATAAAGGAAAGAAGTTTAATTGTTCACAGTTCCACATGGCTGGGGAGGCCTCAGGAAACTTACAATCATGGCAGAAGGGGAAGCAAACACGTCCTTCCTCACATGGTGGCAGGAGACAGAAGTGCCAGCAGGGGATATGCCAGATGCTTATAAAACCATCAGATCTTGTGAGAACTATCACGAGAACAGCATGGGGGAAACCACCCCCATGATCCAATCACTTCCTACCAGGTCCCTCCCATGATATGTGGGGATTATGGGAACTACAATTCAAGATGAGATTTGGGTGGGGGCATAGCCAAACCATATCACCTAGGTAGAGGAAGTTCTAGCAGCTTCCTACTTGTCCTTTTCCACCATAATAGCCCTTACTGCAAAAGTCATTCTTTGGGATTCTGCCAGTTGCTGAGTATATCTACACTAATTATTCATTCTTAAAATGGGAAAATAATCATAGGATGGACTCAGGGACCCACTGGGCCCACTGTGAGGTGGACCTGAGCTAAAACTCCATTGGTCACCTGACTTCCATAAAACCTTACTCTGACAATGATGTTTTAGGCCTCCTGGAATTAGTGTCAGAGCCAATAGTAGTCCCTGAAAGGTCTGATTATTTTCTTTTCTCCTATGCACAGTTACCCTGGCATAAGGCTGTAGGTTCCTTTGGGAAAGGTTGGGAGACAGAGTAATAATATTCATTTTTTGGCAGTGTTTCAGGGTCCTTCCTCAAGGGGATCTGGCCTCCTTTTCAATTCAAGAGTTTCTGTGTCTGTGAACTGGCTCATATCTGAGAATTGATTGAGGAGCTGTGACACTCTTTTTATGATTCAGGTTACACGTTTATTAATTTGACCTAAAGTTTTCTGCTTATACAGATCAAACATAACTTTAGTAGACTTCTGTCTTTGTCCACTCAGACTGCTCTGATAAAATACCATAGACTGGGTTGTTTTAACAACAGACATTTACTTTTCATAATTCTGGAGTCAGACTCTTTATTATATGACCCTATCAGATATCCCAATTACTTGTACTGATTATACCAAATCTGTTCTGTTTGCCTTAGGCAACATTGAAGTAGAGTGACCATGACTATAACTCATGGTAGGATGATTGAACCCATCTGCAGGATAGACTTCAGCCACTTGTAGTCAAGGCAGTTAAATATATAAAAGCATAGAAAAGAGCCCAACAATAACAAGATGAGGCTAAAGGGAATCATATCAGTGTACAAAATATTAGTCTTATTATTGTTTCAAGTGGAGGCTATTTCTGGATTCAGTGGATGTTAGGAGGTTTCTGAGAATTCTTAGATTGGGATTTCTTCTTGGCCAGAAATTAAGTTGAGAACGGTGGGAACATGAAATTGGCCAGATGCCCTGTGAACAAGAGCTGAGAGAGAGGTTAATGGTCTCCTTCAAACTCTTGACCATTCAGGGTCAACAGTGTTTTCTCCCCACCATTCATGGTTGTGACTTGTTTCTGCTGTAGTCACGTCACTGTTTTTCCGGTCTTCCAATGTTTTACCCACTCCATATCTCTGACCTCATCCCTATGTGGTTTGGAAGTTTCTTCTTTGTATTTCTTGTACCGTCTAGATTATCTCACACTCCCTGACATGTGGGTCATGCCAAGATCACCTTAGGATTGGTCATTTCATATTTATGATCAGTACCATCAATGTCCGTAATTGCCCAAATATAGCCAGATGGCAAAAGAAGCATTAGGTTAGTCTCCCACCCCCACAGCTTACAAGTTCTAGCAGCTTGATTTCCCAGGAGTAGGTGTAGGAGTGAAAAAGTAGAGTGAGAGGAGAAAATTATGGTTTGTATTTTCTTACTGCCAGCCTGGACTTCCTTTCCCACTCTTCAGCCTCATAATTAAACATTTTATTTAAATAGGAGTTACCCTTCTGAAGAATTACCACATTTAGAGCCCAAACTGCCTGTCTTAAGTGTGTGCTCCACTGGGATCTGAGCCTTGGTTAACCAGTTGTCTTTTTCATTTTCTCCTTTAAGAGCCCACTTTATCTTTCAGTGGCACCTGCTGCCTGGAAATGATATGGAGCATAAAATATCCAGAGAATATCTATATGGCTGCCCACTGTTTGTTACTTTTTGCTATAAAGGCAATACCAGTGTCTGACCAGATGTGTTCAGGGAATCCAAATATGTAACATAGTCCATCTTAGAGTCACTGAATAGTATGGCCCCCATTTGCTAAGTTGATAAGAATAGCAACGCCATGCCTGAAAAGTTGTCTATGAAAGTCAATGTTCAGTGGTAGCCTCAAGAGGAGGATAAGATGTACATATTTTCCAGGATTGGCCAGGTCTGGTACCTCTGGCTATGTGTCCCAAAACTCCCTTTGCCACTTGGTTGTATAGCTTTCAGTCTGAATACATCTGCCAGGCTTCAAGTCTTATGTTCTGGAATCAATAGGTCTTGTTTTTATTTTGGCCCAGTCCTGAATTGTAAATAGACTACTGTACCCCATGTGATGTTATATTCAGGTGGATGCCCTACCCAGGTGTCCTTTTATGGGTAGTACAGATTTGATCATCTTGCTGTTGCCATTGATGTTCATCTTCAAAGGGTCCTTTGTCGTGGGCATCCCTGCTAGTCATTAACAGAGGTTGTGGTCCTGTGCAATTTGCTGCTATGTTGTTTGTCTCTGCTGGGACTGAGAATTGATCATCTAGTCATCCTACTGCCAGTTACTACACTGCCAGACTCTTGACTTCTGCTTATAAGTCAATGAAAAATATAACAGGGTGCATTCTGAGGGATGTTTTTCCAGGGAAAACATCATGAAAATATATCACTAAACAGACATCCCTTTTCCACGAGCAGTTACAGTACACAGTTTTATTTGGAGATGCAATGCAGCAGTGGCCCAGCACATCTCACTGGTTTTGAACTTAGCTGAACCATCTGTAAACCAGGCCCAGGTGTCCTCAGGAACCTCAGTGTACTGAAGCACTCAAGAAGCTGAAGGTGCTGGCACAGACCCCACATCTAAGACAGCCTCATCTAAAACATGACCAGCCAATATTTCATGTAACTGTGAGGCTCCATAATGCCAAGCTTACTTTTTCCTGGATATACAACTTCCACTTAATAATCGATGCTTGTTGGGTGCTATAGTTTGAATATTTTTGTCCCCTTCAAATTTCATATTAAAACTTAATCTGCAATGCAACAGTATTGAGAGATGTGGCCTTTGGGTGGTGATTGAGTCATGAGGGTAGAGCTGTTATAGGATTAGGTGCCATTATAAAAGAGCTAGATAGAGGGAGCTCATCCCTTTTTTGCACTTCCACCTTTTGCCACGTGAAGACATAGGGTTCCTCCCCTTCAGAGGATGCAACACTTACCAGACAACCAAACATGCCACCACCTTGATGTTGGACTTTCCAACCTCCAGAACTGTGAGAGAATAAATTTCTATTCCTTATGAATTACCCAGTCTATGGTATTTTGTTATAACAGCACAAACGAAGACATTGGGCAACATCTACTTTGTTGATGTTCTCCTTTCTGACCCACCTCACAGTAGAAATGTCAGGGTGTCACAACACCTGCTGCTGCTTTGTTAGTCTCTCAGAGTCCACCAGCAACCAATAACAACCAGTAATAGGCTGACAAATGGACTATGCCAGGTGGTCATGCCAGCCAAGTGCTGTGTCCAAAACCCCAGGAAGCACCATTGCCTAGTGTATTAGTCTGTTCTCATGCTGCTGGTAAACACATACCTGAGATTGGGCAATTTATGAAAGAAAGAGGTTTCAGTGGACTCAGAGTTCCACATGACTGGGGAGGCCTCACAATCATGGCAGAAGTCAAGGAGGAGCAAGTCACATCTTACATGGATGGCAGCAGGCAAAAGAGAACTTGTGCAGGGGAACTCTTCTTTATAAAACTATCATGTCTTGTGAAATTTATACACTATCATGGAACAGCATGGTAAAGACTTGCCCCCATGATTCAGTTACCTCCCGTCCCTCCCACAACACATGGGAATTCAAGAAGAGATTTGGGTAGGGACACAGCAAAACCATATCACCTAGTGACCACATTGTTTTGTCATAAGCTCCTGTCTGTGTAATTGTCAATTACTGACACTTGTAGCTCAAAGGGCTTTTTAGAACTGACTGGCCTGAGTGGTAAGTCTGTACAGATTCAAAGGACAGGTATAAAATTACGTAATTTCTTTAGTCACTTCTGCCTCCATTAGTCCTTGGTTAGTATAGTGACATCCATTTCCCACTGCAATATCTTTATTGCTTTGCAGTTACTACATGACCAGACTGGGGAAGTCTGGAAGTCTGGCAGGCTTCTAGTTGTGCACTCACACTACTAGCACTGTTCTAATTGTGTCATTTCCCCACAGGGAATATCCATTGCAACCATGAAATGTTACAACCACTTGAGTGTATATTGGTCTCAAAGGACCCATATGTAAGATTTTATAAGTTCATTGTCCAATCTGAGATTTCCAAATCTAGTTAAAGTAATTTTGAGGCTATGTTAATTTCCTATTGCTGCTACAACAAATTAGTACAAACTCAGTGGCTCAAAAAATATATACATTTGTTCTATTACAATTCTGGAGATCAGAAGCCTTAAATTAAGGTGTTTGTAGGGCTGCATTTCTTCCGGAGGCTTCTGGGGATAATCTATGTCCTTGCCTTCTCAATCTTCTGGAGGCCACCTGCATTCCTTGGCTTGTGGCTCCTAACTCCATCTTCAAAGCCAGCAGCATAGTATTTTCTCTCCTCTCTGACTTCCTGACTCCCTAAGAATTATAATGCCTCTTGTGATTACATTGGGCCAGCATGGATAATCCAGCATTATTTTCCCATCTCAAAATTTGTAACATAATCACATCTACTAAGTTCCTTTTGCCATGTAACATATTCATAGTTTCTGGGGATTAGGATGTGAACATTTTGGGGGGGACAGCATCATTCCACCTGCCACACTAGCCATGACTATGGATGCTAGCTAGCCAGCATCACAATGGCTTGTATCCCAGTGTTCAAAAGAGTTGAAAAGGTTTGGTAACCTTGGTTGCTGTCAAGTCAGTAACACACCTTGACCAGTGTATAAGGCCTCCAGTCCCACTTAGAGAAGTAGGGACCTTGGCCTCTGCCCTAGTTGTTCTTTTCTTGAAGCAGGGCAGGACCTGGGTTAAGAGGTAGTGTTGAAGGTGTTGGGTCAACACTAGCTTGAACAGCACAAATTTCATCAAGGATTCTAGGTCCTTTTGGTGCTCCTCCTGTTTGTCCACAGTAAATACCAAAGCTAGCTAAGGATTCTTCCCTCCTACAGCCAGGATCTTTAAATTTTGTGGTCCTCTTGTGGCCTGATAGTGAGAGAGAACTTCTCTCATGGGAATATTATCAATCTCTTGGGGGACCCTGGCATAATAGCCAGGTCTACAAGGTACTATTGTCTGGATCTTCAGTTGGTTTCTTTTTCTCCTCCTTAGCCTGAAGGACATTTTCCTAGTCCTGTGTTCTGTAGCATTTTGTTTCCCAGGAGCTGAGGAGTTTTCTGGAGGCTATGTCTGGGACACAAGAGAAGATTTTTATTGCCGCTGATAGCCTGGTGGTGCCAACTGAACAAACCAGTGAATCTGACCCTGTATGACTATCTCATCACGTAAGAACTCTTGTTCTCCATTATAAATCCAGGCTTAGGTTACTTTAGCTCTAAGGAAAGTTATAGCTGCCCCTGCTCTCACCCATAGGTGTTTATCAAATGACAGAAACTCATCTCAGGTTGGTCACTGTTTCATTATGAATGTAAAGACCTACTGCAACAATTCCTCACTGGTCTCAACATACTCTTCTATGTCAACGTTATCAGCCGATGTGTATGTGGCCAGGCTGGCTTGGAGCATGGGGCCAGTCTTTAGATGACTGAGTGATTTTCATTCCTTCTCATTTATAAAAACTGGAATGGCTATCTCATCTGCTAGGCGGATAAGCCAAGCCACTGTACTCTTATTGGGATCTGTTCAAAGCTTTCTCCAATTTACCTAATTTCTAGCTCATTGTAAGAGTGGACCACGGCACATGTATGAGTAACTGACTGCCCTTGATTATCAGGGCACATGTTATCTGCGGTTATGGCCACAGATTAGAGGGAAACAGTTTTGCTTTCCCAATGGGACAGAAGGGTGGATAATAACCATGGAATACTTCTTTTTGGCTTTATGGAGTCCCTATCTCTTATCTCTAACTACCAATGCAAGTCATCAGGGGTCTCAGGGATGATGGTCAAGGACCACTTGTCCCCCTTTATTGCCAAACGCTTCAGTAACCAGGTCTGCGCTACCACTCACCAATGTTCCATACCTGGCTACCCAGCTTGTGGGGTCACAGCTGTCTTTTTTTCCAAAAAGGTGTTGTGACTTTATAGGCCTCCAGGAAGAGAGGATTAAAAATTGGAATGGAGTCAATCTGTCAGGGTAAGGCCAAAGTCCCCTATAGTGTGGCCTCTTTTATTATATACAAATGGTCAAATTATGTAGGAGGTACAGATTTTCTATTAGGAACATACTGTTATTTAGTTTGCAAAACACAGCAGTTTTTCTTTGATGCCAGAGGAATTCAGTGTTGTGAAGCAACCTACATTGTTTCAAGAAATTTTATTTGTACCATTCTGTAGGTTGCCTGTTCACTCTGATGGTAGTTTCTTTTGCTGTACAGAAGCTCTTGAGTTTAATTAGATCCCATTTATCAATTTTGGCTTTTGTTGCCATTGCTTTTGGTGTTTTAGACATGAAGTCCTTGCCCATGCCTATGACCTGAATGGTAATGCCTAGGTTTTCTTCTAGGGTTTTTATGGTTTTAGGTCTAACATTTAAGTCTTTCATCCATCTTGAATTAATTTTTGTATAAGGTGTAAAGAAGGGATCCAGTTTCAGCTTTCTACATATGTCTAGCGAGTTTTCCCAGCACCATTTATTAAATAGGGAATCCTTTTCCCATTGCTTTTGTCAGGTTTGTCAAAGATCAGATAGTTGTAGATATGCGGCATTATTTCTGAGGTCTCTGTTCTGTTCCATTGGTCTATATCTCTGTTTTGGTACCAGTACCATGCTGTTTTGGTTACTGTAGCCTTGTAGTATAGTTTGAAGTCAGGTAGCGTGATGCCTCCAGCTTTGTTCCTTTGGCTTAGGATTGACTTGGCGATGCGGGCTCTTTTTTGGTTCCATATGAACTTTAAAGTAGTTTTTTCCAATTCTGTGAAGAAAGTCATTGGTAGCTTGATGGGGATGGCATTGAATCTATAAATTACCTTGGGCAGTATGGCCATTTTCACGATATTGATTCTTCCAACCCATGAACATGGAATGTTCTTCCATTTGTTTGTATCCTCTTTTATTTCATTGAGCAGTGGTTTGTAGTTCTCCTTGAAGAGGTCCTTCACATCCCTTGTAAGTTGGATTCCTAGGTATTTTATTCTCTTTGAAGCAATTGTGAATGGGAGTTCACTCATCATTTGGCTCTCTGTTTGTCTGTTATTGGTGTATAAGAATGCTTGTGATTTTTGCACATTGATTTTGTATCCTGAGACTTTGTTGAAGTAATTTTTGCAACCTACTCATCTGACAAAGGGCTAATATCCAGAATCTATAATGAACTCAAACAAATTTACAAGAAAAAAACAAACAACCCCATCAAAAAGTGGGCAAAGTATATGGACAGACACTTCTCAAAAGAAGACATTTATGCAGCCAAAAAATAAATGAAAAAATGCTCATCATCACTGGCCATCAGAGAAATGCAAATCAAAACCACAATGAGATACCATCTCACACCAGTTAGAATGGCAATCATTAAAAAGTCAGGAAACAACAGGTGCTGGAGAGGATGTGGAGAAATAGGAACACTTCTACAGTGTTGGTGGGACTGGAAACTAGTTCAAACATTGTGGAAGTCAGTGTGGCGATTCCTCAGGGATCTAGAGCTAGAAATACCAGTTGACCCAGCCATCCCATTACTGGGTATATACCCAAAGGACTATAAATCATGCTGCTATAAAGACACATGGGCATGTATGTTTATAGCGGCACTATTCACAGTAGCAAAGACTTGGAACCAACCCAAATGTCCAACAATGATAGACTGGATTAAGAAAATGTGGCACATATACACCATGGAATACTATGCAGCCATAAAAAATGATGAGTTCGTGTCCTTTGTAGGGACATGGATGAAACTGGAAACCATCATTCTCAGCAAACTATCGCAAGGACAAAAAACCAAACACTGCATGTTCTCACTCATAGGTGGGAATTGAACAGTGAGAACACATGGACACAGGAAGGGGAACATCACACACTGGGGCCTGTTGTGGGGTGGGGGGAGCGGGGAGGGATAGCATTAGGAGATATACCTAATCTAATTAATGGGTGCAGCACACCAACATGGCACATGTATACATATGTAACGAACCTGCATGTTGTGCACATGTACCCTAAAACTTAAAGTATAATAATAATAATAATAAAAAGAAATTTTATTTGAAAAGCAGGCCTTGAATTTTGGGGGAGCTTATCAGTTTTTCCTGTAGCTGGGCAGCCAAGGCTGCTGATAATGAAACCTTTAATTTGTTAACCAACAAGACATCATTTATACAGTGAAAACTCTGGACATCAGAGGAATTTCCTAACACCATATAAACATTCAAGATTCAAGTATGTAACCTATTTTAAACCAATTACACATTTTTACAACTATATACACAATGGATCTTCTCAAGCCTCACTCAAGTTACTTTTTTTCTGTCTCCATAGCAAGTTTTGCCCAAACTCTACTAGGCATCTTTTTTTTTCACAGAAACATAGAACAAGAAGCACCTCCAGAGTTACAGGGTAGCTGGAAGCTCAGAGAATAGGGGAATAGGGTGGCACAGGGTGAGCAACTCACACCAATAAGTGCATCTTTGCACTTACTTTTTTGTGGTTGTAAGTGGCCATTCATTGGGCTTCAACAAATGTACTCTTAATAACATCAAAGTATCAATTGAACAGCTGGTTTCAATCTTACTTCTAGCCACTTGACCTCCAAATGTTTATCAGCAGGTAACAAGGTAACACTATGAGATCCCTGGGAGTCCTGTCCTTTAACAGGGCTCATACAGACCCTGTGCGAGGACCCTTACTTCTCCTCCCTCACCTACCTCTTAGGCAAGGGCTATGTTACCAGATCCTGGGAGTCTTATCCTTCCTAATATGGCCTATGTAATCCCTTAATAGGAGGACCCTCCTTTACCTTTTGCCCACCACATAGGCAAAAGCATGTGCAACCAGATGCCAAGGAATCTATCTTTTCACTTAACCAGGACTGTGCAGCTCCATGTTTTCTAAAAGGACATTATAAATTTACTGGCTTCACATTGACACAAAATTTGTCAGGCTCACAAATAATAATAAGGCAAAGCCAAGGCCTGACTGATTTGACTAGTAAAAATTCAACAAGCTGCTTTTAGATTTAGGCAGTTTAGTACTTACATAGACAGTGAAAGAAAGATTAGCCAAAGTTGCCAGATCCCTGTGATCCTTGTCTCACACATCAAAAAGGATGACACCAAAACAAAAGGGACTAGGAGACTACAACACAATTTGTACAGTACTTTGTTAATGAGGAGCTAAATCTAGATAGCAGTTAAGTAATTTTATATTTTGCAGCCCTATTTTGAAGAGGATGGGACAGAAAGCCTCTTATCTCCTCAGAACCAGGAAGTAGATGGGAAACTGTCTCATGACAGCCTCCTGGGGAGCTAGGAAGGTAAGAGATTGCCTTATAGCAGCTTGTTATACGCTTCCCATTCTCTTGTGTTCCAGGAGGATCATAAGGCACTCTTCTAAAACCCAGGTTAGGTGTGGTTCAAGCCTTTGCCAATGTGGATACAAACAGGGCACAAGGGCACCATGACAGAACCATTCTCCTTTGGGTGAAAACCATAGATGTGAATCCAGTGATCCATAGAATTACTAAGTCTGTTTAGGCCTTTCACATTTATAATGAGGGATATCTCATTTTCCTCCTCCTCATTTAGCCATTCATTCTCAATCTACTTTGCTGTCTCTTCTATTTTTCCCCTCCCTGCTCAACATTTTACTCTATACAAACTTCAAATTGAGAACCTATACTCCTTTAGTGTACTTTTGTTTGTGTTTGCTCCCTGTCTAGATTCTGAAACGTTTGTGGGGAAATATTCCATTTCATTGCCTTTTCCATATCCAGTAGATATCACACTGAATGAAATATGGTAGGCTATTTGTTGAATTTAAATTAATTTTAGCATTGACACTAATTGGAAAAAGATCACATCCAATCTGGAATTAGTAGATGATTTATCTGTATGTGTCTTGTTTGTGATTTTAGTGCATCAAGTGCTATATAAATTCTGTTAGGCAAGTGAGGTATTTGAGGACTAGAAATTGGACTCAATTTTCTGTGTCTGTCCTCACAGTGACTAGCTCAGTTCTCAATACAAAATATGTTAAGCATGATTTCTATCACTTTAGTAACTCATGTCTTCCCTACAGTTTTTGTCTCATCTACACATGGCCTGTACTTAATATTTTTAAAATTAAATTAACTCCAAAAAATGAATCCTCTGGGTACTGAACAATATTATTAAATAAAAATAAATTTAAATGTTAATATATCCAAAGATACTCCCATCCTCAGAATCCTCTCCCAGAATATACCCTCCATCCCTATGGATGCTTCAAGGGTTCACCCACCAGTTCCAGGGGTTGGTATTTCCAGTCACAGAACCTCCTTAGGAGATGTGATGACCCTGAGTTGGGGCCACCATAGAAACCAGAGAAAGAGCTGTTCCTGAAGCTAGAGAAAAGGAAAGTACTTACAATCTGAACCCAAAGGAATCTTGTACTTCCCATATCATGATCTCAGAACTTTTTTGAGCCAGTGAGGCAGAGCAGATGGCAGACCAGAAAGAAAAAAAAAATGAGCTCACCTTGGCTTATTCTCCTTGAAGGGGAAGATATTCTAGCTTCATGCCTCTGAGATTCTAGGAGAGATCACAGCCCCACAGCCACTCCTAGAAAAAGAGGCACCTGCAAATCAAACAACTCTGAAGAAAATCTGCCAAATTCCAAACTTCCCCTGTCCCACACGTTCCCCAGAGAAACTCCCCAACAAGGCCCTCAATAATAAAGTGGTAACACCAAGAGGGTATATGTCAAAAGAAATATAGATCCAAGATTATTTTCTAGGTTTTAAGAAAGGCAATAGCAACAAAACCCAAAATAGACAAATGGGATGTAATTCAACTAAAGAGCTTCTGCACAGCAAAAGAAACTACCATCAGAGTGAACAGGCAACCTACAGAATGGGACAAAATTTTTGCAATCTACTCATCTGACAAAGGGCTAATATCCAGAATCTACAAAGAACTTAAACAAATTTACAAGAAAAAAAAAACCATCAAAAAGTGGGTGAAGGATATGAACAGACACTTCTCAAAAGAAGACATTTATGCAGCCAGCAGACATATGAAAAAATGCTCATCTTCACTGGTCATCAGAGAAATGCAAATCAAAACCACAATGAGATACCATCTCACACCAGTTACAATGGCGATCATCAAAAAGTCAGGAAACAACAGATGCTGGAGAGGATGTGGAGAAACAGGAACACTTTTACACTGTTGGTGGGAGTGTAAATTAGTTCAACCATTGTGGAAGACAGTGTGGTGATTCCTCAAGGATCTAGAACTAGAAATACCATTTGACCCAGCAATCCCATTACTGGGTATATACCCAAAGGATTATAAATCATGCTACTATAAAGACACATGCACACATATGTTTTTTGTGGCACTATTCACAATAGCAAAGACTTGGAACCAACTCAAATGTCCATCAATGAAAGACTGGATTAAGAAAATGTGGCATATATACACCAGGGAATATTATGCAGCCATAAAAAAGGATGATTTCTTGTCCTTTGCAGGGACATGGATGATGCTGGAAACCATCATTCTAAGCAAACTATCAGAAGGACAGAAAACCAAACACTGCATGTTCTCACTCATAAGTGGGAGTTCAACAATGAGAACACACATGGACACAGGGCAGGGAACATCACACACCAGGGCCTGTCGGGGGGTGGTGGGCTAGGGGAGGGATAGCAGTAGGAGAAATATCTAATGTAAATAACGAGTTGATGGGTGCAGCAAACAAACATGGCACATGTATACCTATGTAAAAAACCTGCATGTTGTGCACATGTACCCTAGAACTTGAAGTATAACAATAATAATAATAATAATAATAATAATAGTAAATGGTCTCTAAAAACTTAACATTAACAGGAGGAGGACTGGAGACCATGAGAAAGAAGAAAACTTAGGGGCAGAACATGAATCAGATAATAGAGACCTTTTATTTATTTGTCTTTTATAAATATGAAAATAGGGCTCATCAATCTAAAATAATCAAAAAGATGAGATTCTAGTTTAAAGAGAGTTTTATTCATGAGCAAAAGTTGAGGACAGGCTGCCCAAGAAAGCACAAGCTCCAAAGAATGGAAGTCAGTATTCCAAAGTGTAGAAGTTTGGGATCGTTTATATAGACAAAGTTCAGGAAAGTTTCACAGAATTTCAGTATCTTTCTATGTAAAGTTTAAGGCACAGTTACAATGATCTGATTAGTTAAGGAGGTCCTTTTATTTCATGAAAGGTATATTTAACATTCCACAGTGAAGATGAAACTGTCATGGGGTTCCTATTCAGGTGCCATCTTGTCTGAGTTAGGTACAGGACAATAAAGGAAGCAGTTAATCCGTAACAAAGTTCAGTGATTGGAGGGGGAGGGCTTGTCTCTGGTCTTTCCTAGTCATTTATAGAACAATAACAATGAGGACAAGAGTTAAGCTATAGTCTATCTGTGAAGTAGAGTTATAATCATGCTAGGTGACTCAGATTACAGTCACATCTTGCTCAAGGCTTAAAATGTTTTGGGGGTTCCAATGGCTTTTTAAAAATTCCAATGGCTTTTAAATCTTATTCATTTTTCACATTTCCCCCTTTTTAATCAATATCTTTCAAAGATTAGAAGGAGCAAGATTATGTGAAAAAAAAGATATTTCAAAGAAAGCATCATAGATGAGCACAACAATAGCTTTGCCTCCTTTTATGTTCAGGAGTATAGTCCCATGTCACTAGGAAGGTTCTTTCCTAGAATGTCATGTGTCATGACAAAGGGAAATTGGACAAGCCATAAAGTTGATGGAGTATAGGCCAAATTTAAAGAAACATGAAAAAAGTGATTTTGTGACCTGTGTTAGGCTAAACAGATATACCTTCAATTAATGCAGTTCTTTGGGCAATCATTATTCTAATCTTTTTAGTCATGCATTGACTCTATTGCAAACAAATGCCATAACAGCAGTGTAGACAAAAACTGGACAAAACTCAACATATGATTATAATTCCCAGGATAAATAACAGATTTTGCCACCAAATTCCCCAAAATCCAAACAAGCTGCTTAGCCAATTGCTTGGAGAGGGTTTTGGATCTGAAAGGTTGGTTAGTTGGGTTTTCATGCCATCGTTTAATTTAGTGATATTATTTGATTCATCTGGGATATAGACACAACGTTCAGTTTTTATGATAGTGCAGGTTCCCCCCATATTCAGCAGCACTGAATATGCTTAAAGCCATGCAGTTCTATAATATACCATTTCTCACAAGAGTAATTTCATTATTTAATAACAAAATACCCATGCAGCTATCATTTAGTGCTTTTTGTGTATAATTGGTTAGGGTCTCTACATGGCAAAATGACATGCTCCATACCTAGTTGTGGTGTGAAGATGGAAGCTAAATGGTCATACCAATGGGACACAACAAATCCATCAAGATTGTAAATGAGGAAAATTTGAAGGTTTTGACAAGGTATGAACTACTTAACCTTGCACCCAACCATAACCAAGGGAACATTGTCCTAACCTTCCTGGGGGTAACCATGGCCATAGGTTAGTGCCACATAGCCAAGACATTCTATTTGGAGCTAACTAATAAATACATGGTCACTGTGCCTATTCAGTGTTATGTCAATCAGTACTTTTTAACATAATGTTGTCGATACAATATTCTTTGGGTATCCATCCCATATCTCTAGTGCTACTGGGCCAGGTATCTTTAGTATGATTTCTCTGTTCCCAACATAAAGGGCCAAGCTGGCCGAGCTGACCAAAGGAGGGGTTAAACCAGATAAAACCATCCCAAATTTGTTATACGATCCTGAAATAGTATTGTCTTAGGTTTTAATTGGGGCAGTGTTATTGTTTCATATATCAGTTGGGGTAGTGGCAGCGTTAAAGCTAATGAACTAAATTTTTTACTGAGAAGCTTTTCCCATGCCCTTTTTCTGTAAAGTACTAACAGGCCAATGATGAACACTGTTCTTAATTACACTAGTGTCAAGCAACAATGACTGGTTTTGAGAAAGATGGATATATTTCTGACGTTTTATCCACTCTTGTCTGAAGGGAGGAGATACTCACCACAGAAGGCTAGAAATACTGGAAAGGGGCATGAGACTACACACCCATCAAGCACCTTTTTGTTATCTATTACATAATCCTGGTCTCAGTGCAGAAAGAGATTTGCTTCATAAGCAACAGCTGGTGATAGTAGTGCCAACATGGGAGAAACAAGGACAAAAGGAAAGAAGTTTAGTGGGAGTTTGTAAAGGAAAATGTTCCCCATCTATTAATAATTGTATATTAAGCATTCATTTAGATAGAGGCCTAACCCAGAGTCTTGTGTTTTAGCTGTCTAAATCAGATGTCATCTTCTTCTTGAACTGGCATCAACTTATTTTAAGTTGGAGGTCACTTTCTGGGGAAACAGTCTACTCAGGAGATGGAACATTCTTTAGAAGAAAAATGTGGATCTTTGTGTCTATTCCTTCTAATTTAACAGCACAAGGGTTACTAAGAAGCACTTGGTAAGGGGCCCTCCATTTTGGTTGGAAAGAGTCTTTTCAAAGATGCTGGGGAGGGGGCGGGGCCAAGATTGCCTACTAGAAGCAGTGGCGTTCTGAGGCTCACATGGAAAACGACAACAACAAAAACAAAGAAACAAACAAACAAAACACATAATAAGCGTGTGAATCCTTTACCGGCAACCAAGGTATCCAGGTTCTATCATCAAAACTGACTAGAAGGCTGGTGTGACCCACGAAGAAGGAAGAGCAATGTGGTGCAGCGGCCCACCTGAGAGCCACAAGAGCCACACAGGGAAGGGGAACCCCCTCCCCCCAGCCAAGAGAGGTGGTAGATGAGCGTGCTACCCAGCCAGGGAAACCGTGCTTTTCCCAAGTAACTGTGCAATCCACGGATCAGAATATCCCACTCACGAATCCATGCCACCAGGGCCTAGCATCCCAACCCCAGAACACACAGATTCTTACAGCCTCTCAGCTAGAATCTGCTTAAGCCTACAGAACTCCTGGGGGGAGGGGTGATGAGCACTGGCTGCTGCTGCCTGCTGTCTAAGCCCTTTGAGCTCTTTGGGGGTGGGGCAGCAGCCATCACTGGGACTCACAACTGCCTAACATACTAAGCTCCCTGGGCAGGGGAAGGGCAGCACCCATCTCTATAGCCCTAGGCTGCACTTTTCCCCTGCTGGAGCCAGGGAGGCTGGATGGCTTGGTCCCAAGACTTGTCCCCCACAGCCCAACACACAGGCTGTGGTAGTCTGAGGCCAGAGGGCCTCTTCAGGCCTGAATCTGACCCATCCCTCCTCATTGGGTGTGGTTTCCCTGCAGGAACTCCAATAACTCTAGCCAGAGGCTCAGGGACAGAACCCGGATCTCCCTGGACCTAAGTCCCTAGAGGGAGAGGTAGGCCCAGTCTCTGTGGACCAACAGACTTAGCCTTTCCTCCCGATAGTTCTGAGGAATATGGGCAGCCCAGATGAGTGGATTTTCCCCCAGGGAAGCACACCCCCCTCCACCAAGGGACAAAGTGCTTCGTTACATTGGTCCTGTCCCCCATGCCATCCAACTGGGTGAGACCCTCCAACAGAGGTTGTCAGACACCCTATACAGGAGTGATCCTACTGGCATCAGGTTGGTGCCCCTTGAGGTCAGAGGTCCCAGAAAAAGAAGCAGGCACCCATGCCATCTGTGCTGTTCTCCAGCCTCCTCGAGTGACATCTCTAGGTGTGGGAGTGAATCAGATGAATAGGGCGTGAAGTGAACCCCCAGCAAACGGCAGCAGCCCTATAGAAGAGGGACCTGACCACTGACCGAAAAACAAACAAGTGGAAAGCAACAACAACAGCATCAACAACAGCAACAAAAAGCCCCCATAAAAACCCCATCCAAGGGTCAGAACAAAGAGCAAAGCTAGACAAACTCACGAACATGAGAAAGAATCAGTGAAAAATTGCTGAAAGCCCAAAAGGCCAGAGTGCCTTTTCTCTTCCAAGTGGTCTCAATATCTGTCCATCAAGGGCACAGAACTGGACAGAGGATCAGATGGACAAATTGACAGAAGTAGGCTTCAGAAGATGGGTAACAAAAAACAAAGATGAGCTAAAGGAACACGTTCTAACCCAATGCAAAGAAGCTAAGAAGATTGGTAAAAGGTTAGAGGAATAGGCTGGGCGTGGTGGCTCACGCCTATAAGCCCAGCACTCTGGGAGGCCGAGGCAGGTGGATCACGAGGTCAGGAGATCAAGACCATCCTGGCTAACATGGTGAAACCCCATCTCCACTAAAAATACACACAAAAAAAATTAGCCGGGCATGGTGGCGGGCACCAGTAGTCCCAGCTACTCAGGAGGCTGAGGCAGGAGAATGGCATGAACCTGGGAGGTGGAGCTTGCAGTGAGCTGTGATCGCGCCACCGCACTCCAGCCTGGGTGACGGAGCGAGACTCTGTCTGAAAAAAAAATAAAAGGTTAGAGGAATTGCTAACTAGAATAACCAGTTTAGAGAGGAAGATAAACGACCTGATGGAGCTGAAAAACACAGCATGAGAACTTCGGAATGCATATGCAAGTATCAACAGCTGAATCAACAGAGTGGAAGAAAGGATATAACAGTGTGAAGACCACCTTACTGAAATAAGCCATGCAGACAAGACTTGAAAAAAAAAAATGAAAAGGAATGAACAAAGCCTCCAAGAAATATAGGACTTCATAAAACACCAAACCTACAATTGATTGAAGTACCAGAAACAGACGGGGAGAATGTAAACAAGCTGGAAAATACACTTCAAGATATCATCCAGGAGAACTTCCCCAACCTAGCAAGACAGGCCAACATGCAAATTCAGGAAATACAGAGAACACCATTAAGATACTCAACAAGAAGATCAACCCAAGACAAATAATCATCAGATTCTCCAATGTTGAAATGAATAAAAAAATGTTAAGGGCAGTGAGAGAGAAAGACCAGGTCACCTACAAAGGAAAGCCCATCAGACTAACAGCAGAACTCTCACCAGAAACTCTACAAGCCAGAAGAGACTGGGGGCCAATATTCAACATTCTTAAAGAAAAGAATTTCCAACCCAGAATCTCATATCCAGCCAAGCTAAGCTTTGTAAGCAAAGGAGAAGTAAAATCCTTTCCAGACAAGCAAATGCTGATGCATATTGTTACCACCAGGCCTGCCCTGCAAAAGCTCCTGAAAGGAGCACTAAATATTGAAAGGAAACACCAGTACCAGCCACTGCAAAAACACACCAAAATATAAAGACCAATGACACTACGAAGAAACTGCATCAACTAGGTGTGCAAAATAACCAAATAGCATCATGATGACAGGATCAAATTCACACATAAGAATACTAACTTTAAATGTAAATGGGTTAAATGCCACAATTAAAATACACAGACTGAAAAATTGGATATGGAGTCAAGACCCATAGGTGTGCTATATTCAGGAGACCCATCTTACATGCAAAGACACACACAGGCTCAAAATAAAGGGATGGAGGAAAATTTACCAAGTACATGGAAAGCAAAAAAAGAAAAAGCAGGGGTTGCAATCCTAATCTCTGACAAAACAGACTTTAAACCAGCAAAGATCAAAAAAGACAAAGAACAGCATTACATAATGGTAAAGGGAACAATTCAACAAGAAGAGCTAACTATTCTGAATATATATGCACCCAACACAGGAGCACCCAGATTCATAAAACAAGTTCTTAGAGACCAACAAAGAGACTAGGAATCCCACACAATAATAGTGGGAGACTTTGACACCATACTGTCAGTATTAGATCAACAAGACAGAAAATTAACAAGGATATTCAGGACTTGAACTCAGCTCTGGATCAAGTGGACCTAGTAGATGTCTACAGAAATCTCCTCCCCAAATCAATAGATTGTACATTATTCTCAGTGCCACATGGCACTTATTCTAAAATCAACCACATAATTGGAAGGAAAACACTCCTCAGCAAATGCAAAAGAATGGAAATCATAACAAACAGTCTCTCAGACCACAGTGCAATCAAATTAGAACTCAGGATTAAGAAACTCACTCAAAATCACACAATTTCACGGAGATTGAACAACCTGCTCCTGAATGACTCCTGGGTAAATAATAAAATTAAGGCAAAAATCAAGAAGTTCTTTGAAACCAATGAGAACAAAGAGACAACGTACCAGAATCTCTGGGACACAGCTAAAGCAGTGTTAAGAGGGAAATTTATAGCACTAAAATGCCCATATCAGAAGGCTAGAAAGATCTCAAATCAGCACCCTAACATCACAATTAAAAGAGCTAGAGAGGCAAGAGCAAACTAATCCAAAAGCTAGCAGAAGACAAGAAATAACTAAGAGCAGAGAAGAATTGAAGGAAACAGATACAGGAAAAACCCTCCAAAAAAAATTCAATGAATCCAGGAGCTGGTTTTCTGAAACAATTAACAAAATAGACAGACCACTAGCTAGACTAATAAGAAGAGAGAGAAGAATCAAACAGATACATTAAAAAATGATTAAGGGGATATCACCACTGAACCCACAGAAATACAAACTACCATCAGAGAATACTATAAACACTTCTACATAAATAAACTAGAAAATTTAGAAGAAATGGATAAATTCCTGGATGCATACACCCTGCTGAGACTAAACCAGGAAGAAGCTGAATCCCTGTATAGACCAATAACAAGCTCTGAAATTGAGGCAGTAATTAATAACCTACCAACCAAAAAAAAAAAGCCCAGGACTAGATAGATGGATTCACAGCTGAATTCTACCAGAAATACATAAAGGTGCTGGTACCATTCCTTCTGAAATTATTCCAAGCAATTGAAAAGCAGGGACTCCTCCCTAACTCATTTTATGAAGCCAGCTTCATCCCGATACAAAAACTGGGAAGAGACAACAAAAAAGGAAAACTTCAGGTCAATATCCCTGATGAACATTGATGTGAAGATCCTCAATAAAATGCTGGCAAACTGAATCCAGCAGCACATCAGAAAGCTTATCCAGCACGATCAAGTCAGTTTCACCCCTGGGACGCAAGGCTGGTTCAACATATGCAAATCAATAAACATAATCCATCACACAAACAGAACCAAAGAGAAAAACTACACAATTATCTCAATAGATGCAGAAAAGGCCTTTGATAAAATTCAACATTCCTTCATGTTAAAAACTCAGTAAACTAGGTATTGATGGAACATATCTCAATAAGAGCTATTTATGACAAATCACAGCCCAATATCATATTGAATGGGCAAAAGCTGGAAGCATTCCCTTTGAAAACTGGTACAAGACAAGGATGTCATCTCTCACCACTCCTATTCCACACTGTATTGCAAGTTCTGGCAAGGGGAATCAGGCAAGAGAAAGAAATAAAGGGTATTCAAATAGGAAGAGAGGAAGTCAAGTTGTTTCTGTTTACAGAAGAATTTATATTATATATATATATAATATAAAATCCAAAATGATTTTGTATTAAGAAAACCCAATCATCTTGGCCCAAAAACTTCTTGAACTGATAAGCAACTTCAGCAAAGTCAGAGGATACAAAATCAATGTGGAAAAATCACAAGCCTTCCTTTATACCAACAATAGGCAAGCAGAGAGCCAAATCATGAATGAACTCTGATTCACAATCGCTACAAAGAGAATAAAATACCTACGAATACAGCTAACAAGGGATGTGAAGGACTTCTTCAAGGAGAACTACAAACCACTGCTCAAGGAAATAAGAGAGAACACAAACAAATGGGAAAATATTCCATCCTCATGGACAGGAAGAATCAATATCGTGAAAATGGCCATACAGCCCAAAGTAATTTACAGATTCAGTGTTATTCCCAAACTACCACTGACATTCTTCACAGGATTAGAAAAAACTATTTTAAATTTCGTATCAAATCAAAGAAGACCCTGTATAGACAAGAAAATCCTAAGCAAAAAGAACAAAGCTGGAGACATCACGCTGCCTGACTTCAAACTATACTACAAGGCTATGGCAACCAAAATGGCATGGTACTGGTATACCAAAACAGACATATAGACCAATGGAGCAGAACAGAGACCTCAGAAATAATACCACACATCTACAACCATCTGCTCTTCAACAAACCTGACAAAAACAAGCAATGGGGAAAGGATGTCCTATTCAGTAAATGGTGCTGGGAAAACTGGCTAGCCATATGCAGAAAACTGAACCTGGACCCCTTCCTTACACCTTATTCAAAAATTAACTGGATGGATTTAGACTTAAATGTAAAACCCAAAACCATAAAAACCCTAGAAGCAAACCTAGGCAATGTCATTCAGGACATAGGCATGTCCAAAGACTTCATGACAAAAACACCAAAAGCAATGGCAACAAAAACCAAATTTGAAAATGGGATTTAATTAAACTAAAGAGCTGCTGCACAGCAAAAGAAATTATCATCAGAGTGAACGGGCAACCTACAGAATGAGAGAAAATTTTGGCAGTCTACCGATCTGACAAAGTTCTAATAGCCAGAATTTACAAGGAGCTTAAACACATTAGCAAGAAAAAAACAACCCCATCAAAAAGTGAGCAAATGATATTAACAGACACTTCTCAAAAGAAGACATTTACATGGCCAACAAACATATGAAAACAAGCTCAACTTCACTGATCATCAGAGAAATGCAAATCAAAACCACAATGACATACCATCTCACACCAGTCAGAATGGCAATTATTAAAAAGTCAAGAAACAATAGATGCTGCAAGGCTGTGGAGAAATTTGAATGCTTTTACACTGTTGGTGGGAATTTAAATTAGTTCAACCATTGTGGAAGACAGTATGGCAATTCCTCAAGGGTCTAGAACCAGAAATACCATTTGACCCAACAATCCCATTAATGGGTATATACCCAAAGGAATAAAAATCATTCTACTATAAAGTCACATGCACACGTATGTTTATTGCAGCACTATTTACAATAGCAAAGACATGGAACCAACCCAAACGCCCATCAATGATAGACTAAAGAAAATGTGGTACACATACACCATGGAATACTCTGCAGCCATAAAAAGGAATGAGATCATATCTTTTGCAGGGACATGGATGAAGCTGGAAGCCATCATCCTCAGCAAACTAATTCAGTAACAGAAAATGAAACAACATATGTTCTCGCTCATAAGTGGGAGTTGAACATTGAGAACATACGGACACAGATAGGGGACACACGAGGGCCTGTTGGGGGGCAGGGGACGAAGGGAGGGAATTTAGAGGACGGGTCAACTGGTGCAGCAAACCATCATGGCACACATATACCTTTGTAACAAATCTGCACGTTCTGTACCTGTATCCCTTTTTTTTCTTAGAAGTAATTTTTTAAAAAATGCTGGGGAGAAGGTGGAGCAAGATGGCTGGATAGAAAGCTGCCTGATTGCTCCCCCACCTTACCCACCACTACCAGCAAGGACACAAGGCTAACAACTATTTACACAGGAAAAAAAAAAAAAAAAAAACCACTTTCATAAGAATCGAAAATCGGGTGAGTACATATAGTACCTTGTTTTAACTTCATATCGCTGAAAGAGGCACTGGAGAGATAGAAAAAGCAGTCCTGAATCGCCAACACTACCCCTCCCCTACCCCAGCAGTGACAGAGTGGTGCAGAGCTTCTCTGGGTGCTGGAAGAGAAACAACACAACAATTTTGAGGCATTGAATTCAGTGCTGTCCTGTTAGAGCAGAATGGAAAATTAGACCAAACAGAGCTGATGCTTCTCCACGGAGGGAACATTTAAACCAGTCCTAGCCAGAGGGGAATCACCCATCCCAGAAGTCTGAACTTGAGTACCTACAGACCTCACCACCAAGGGCTACACCACTCTGTGTCTCCAAGTAAACGTGAAAGGCACTCTAGGCCATAAGGAGTGAAACTCTTAGGGGAGAGGCCAGTCCTAGGGCTGAACTACGGCCAAAAACAGTGGACTAGGAAGTAGGGGTGGGGGGACTCGACCTACTGAGACACGAGGAGTTAGGGAAGCCAAGGAGTGCTGACATCACCCCTCCCCTACCCCCAAGCTGCACAGTTCATGGCTACAAAACAGACTCCTTCCTTCATTTGAGAAGAGGAGAGGGAAGCGTGGGTAGGACTTTGTCTTACATCTGGGATACCAGCTCAGCCACAACAGTATAGGGCACCAGTCAGAGCTGTGAGGTCCCCATTCCAGACCCTAGCTCCTGGAGAACATTTATAGACACACCCTGGGCCAGTAAAGAACCCATTGCCTTGAAGAAAAGGACCCAGTCCTGGCAGCATTCATCACCTACTAACTGAAGAGACCTTGGGCCATGAATAACCAGTAGTGATACCCAGGTACCACATCAAAGGCCTTGCGTGAGCCTCTGATATTTGCTGGCTCCAGGTACCAGCACAGCCACAGTGGGGTAGAGCACCAAGTTGGCTCTTGATGTCCCTTATTCCAGGACTTGATGCTTAAATGGCATTTCTGGACCTGCCCTGAGCCAGAATGTAGCTCACTTCCCTGAAGGGTGAGTTCCAGGCCAGGCAGCATTCACAACATGCTGACTTACAAGACCTCGGGCCTTAGGGGGACATCAGTGGTAGTCTGGCAGTACTCCTCATGGCCAGGGGTGGTAGTGGCTACATGGTAAGGCTCCTCTGAGGGAAGAAAGGGAAGAATTGTGTCTTGTGGTTGAAGTGCCAGCTCAACTGCAATATAATAGAATACCAGGTAGATGTCTAAGGTTTTTGACTCTAGTCTCTGACTCCCTGACATCACTTATGGACCCTCCCAAAGCCTGGGGGACTTTGATGTCCTGAAGGGAAGGACACACCACACGCCTGGCTGGCTTTGCTACCTGCTGATTGTAGAGCCCCAGGGCCTTGAATAAACAGAGGCAGTAGTCAGGGAGTGGTTATAGCAGGCCTTGAAGACCCAGAACTTTGCTGGCTTCAAGTCTCACCCAGTACAGACCTAGTGGTACTAGTGGCCACAGGGTGCCTGGGTCACTCCACCCCCAGCTTTCGGTGGCACAGAACAGACAGAGACTGTATGTTTGGGAGAAATTAACAGAAGAGAATAGGAGTCTCTGCCTGGTAATCCAGAGAATTCGCTTGGATCTGTGCAAAACCATCAAAGTGATACTTCTATGAGTCTGCAAGAACCACAGTGTTATTGGGCTTGGCATGCCCCCCTAAAGCAGATACAGCTTAGATCACAATCCCAAGTTCTTTCAAATATCTAGAAAGCCTTCCCAAGAAGGATGGCTACAAATAAGCCCGGACAGTGAAGATTACGATAAATACCTACTCTTCAATGCCCAGACACTGAAGAATCTTTACTAGCATCAACACCATCCAGGAAAACATGATCTCACCAAATGAACTAAATAAGGCACCAGGGACCAGTCCTAGAGAAAAACAGACACCTGACCTTTCAGGAAGATAATTCAAAATGACTGTTTGGAGGAAACTTCAAGAAATTCAGATAACACAAAGAATTAATTCAGAATTCTATCTGATACATTTGACAAAGACATTGAAATAATTAAAAAGAAGCAGAAATTCTGGAGCTGAAAAAATGCCATTGTCATACTGAAAAATGCATTAGAATCCTTTAATAGGATGGATCAAGCAGAAGAAAGAATTAGTGAGCTTGAAGATAGGCTATTTGAAAATACATAGAGGAGACAAAAGAAAAAAGAATAAAAAACAATGAAGCATGCCTACAAAATCTAGAAAATAGCATCAAAAGGGAAAATCTAAGAGATATTGCCCCTACAGAAGAGGTAGAGAAAGAAATAAGGGTAGAAAGTTTATTCAAAGAGATAAAACTTCCCAAACCCAGGGAAACATATCAATATCCACGTACAAGAAGGTTATAGAACACCAAGCAGATGTAACCCAAAGAAGACTACCTTAAGGCATTTAACAATCAAAATCCCAAAGGTCAAGGAAAAAAGAAAGAATCGTAAAAGACGCAACAGAAAGGAAACAAGTAACATACAATAGAGCTCCAATACATCTGGCAGCAGACTTTTCAGTGAAAACCTTATAGGCCAGGAGAGAGTGACATGCCATATTTAAAGTGCCGAAAAAAAAAATCTTTTACCCTAGAATAGTGTATCTGACAAAAATATCTTTGAAACATGGAGGAGAAATAAAGAATTTCCTGGACAAACAAAAGCTGAGGGATTTCATGAACACCAGACATGTCCTATAAGAAATGCTAAAGCAAGGACTTGAATCAGAAAGAAAAGAATATTAATGAGCAATAATCACCTGAAGCTACAAAACTCATTGGTAACAGTAAGTACAGAGAAAAACACAGAATATTATAACATTGTAACTATGGTGTGTAAACTACTCATCCTAAGTAGAAAGACTAAACAATAAACCAATTAAAATAACTACAACAAAGTTTTTCAAGACAGGAAGTACAATAAGATATAAATAGAAACAGCAAGAAGTTAAACAGCAGAGGAACAAAGTTAAGGTGTAAAGTTTTATTAGTTTTTGTTTGATTGTTTATGCAAATAGTGTTAAGTTTTTATCAGTTTAAAATAATGGGTTATAAGATAGTATTTGCAAGCCTCATGATAATCTCAAACCAAAAAGCATACAATGGATACACCAAAAATAAAAAGCAAGAAACTAAATCATATCACCAGAGAAAATCACCTTCACTAGAGGAAGACAGGAAGGAAAGAAGGAAGAAAATGCCAGAAAACAAATACCAAAATGGCAGAAGTCTTTACTTATCAATAATAACATTGAATATAAATGGACTAAACTCTCACATCAAAAGACATAGACTGGTTGAATGCATGAAAAACAAGACCCATTGATCTGTTATCCTCAAAAAACATACTTCACCTATAAAAACACATATAGACTGAAAATAAAGGGAGAGAAAAAGATATTCCATGCCAATGGAAAACAAGAGCAGGAATAGCTATATTTATATCAGGCAAAATAGATTTCAAGACAAAAACTATTAGAAAAGACAAAGAAGGTCAGCGTGTAATGATAAAGGGGTCAATTCAGCTACAGAATATGACAGTCTTAAATATATATGCCCCCAACACTGGAGCATCCAGATATATAAAGGAAAATCTATTAGAGCTAAAGAAAGAGTTCAGCCCCAATGTAATCATACCTGGAGACTTCAGCACCGCACTTTCAGCATTAAACAGATCTTCCAGACAGAAAATCAACAAAGAAACATCAAACTTAATCTGCACTATAGACCAAATGTATACAGTATACATTTACAGGACATTTTATCCAAGAGTTGCAGATCTAATATATATTTATAGAACATTTCATCCAAGAGCTGGAGAATACACCTTCTTTTCCTCAGAACATGGAATATTCTCAAGAATAAACCATATGATAGGTCACAAAACAAGTCTTAAAACATTCAAAAAATTGAAAATATCAAGCATCTTACCAAAATTGAATAAAACTAGAAATTAATAATAGAGAAATTTTGGAAACTATACAAATACATGGAAATTAAACAATATGCTCCTCAATGACTAATGGGTCAATAAAGAAATTAAGAAGGAAATTGAAAAATATCTTGAAACAAATGTTAATGGAAATACAACATACCAAATCTTATGGGATACAGCAAAAGCCGTAGAAAAGGGAAGTTCATAGCTATAAGGGCTACATCAAAAAAGAAGAAAATCTTCAAATGAAGAAAACGATGCATCTTAGAAAATCTAGAAAAGCAAGAGCAAACCAAACCCAAAACTAATACAAAAAAATAAATCAAAAGATCTGAGCAGCAATAAATGAAATTGAAATGAAGAAAACAAGACAAAAGATCAATGAAACAAAAGTTGGTTTTTTGGAAAGTTAAACAAAATTGGCAAACCTTTAGCCAGACAAAGAAAGAAAGAATATACTAATAAATAAAATGAAAAATGAAAAAGAAGACATTATAACTGATACTACAGAAATTAAAGGATCATTAGTGGCTACTATGAACGACTATATACCAATAAATTGGAAAATCTAGAAGAAATGGACAAATTCCTAGATACATACAACCTACCAAGATTAAACCAGGAAAAAATCTAAACTTGAACAGACCAATAACAAGTAATGAGATCAAAGCTGTAATAAAAAGTCTCCCAGAAAAGAAAAACCCAGGAGCTGCCAGCTTGACTGCTGAATCCAACATTAATACAAATCCTACTTAAACTTTTCTGGAAAATAGAAGATGAAGGAACCCTTCCAAACTCATTCCACAAAGCCAGTATTACCCTGATACCAAAACCAGACAAAGACACATCGAAAAAAGAAAACTACAGGACATCATCTCTGAGGAATATTGATGCAAAAATCTCAACAAAATACTAGCAAACTGAATTCAACAAACCTTAGAAAGATCATTCATCATGATCAAGTGGTATTTATCCCTGGGATGCAAGGATGGTACAACATATGCAAATCAATCAATGTGATACATCATATCAACAGAATGAAGGACAAAAACCATATGATCATTTCAATTGATGCTGAAAAAGCATTTGATAAAATCCAGCATCGCTTCATCATAAAAACCCTCAAAAAACTGGTTATAGAGGGAACATATATCAACATAGTAAAAGCCATATATGAAAGACCCACAGCTAGTATCATACTGAATGAGGAAAAACTGAAAGCCTTTCCTCTAAGATCTGGAACACAACAAGGATGCTCAGTGTCACTGCTGTTATTCAACATAGTACTGGAAGTCCTACCCAGAGCAATCAGACAAGAGAAATAAAGGGCACACAGTTGAAAAGAAAAAAAATCAAATTATCTTTGTTTACAGATTATATGAGCTTATATTTGGAAATACCTAAATACTCCACAAGAAAACTATTAGAACTGATAAACAAATTCAGTGAAGTTGTAGGATACAATATCAACATGCAAAATCAGTATCATTTCCATATGCCCATAGCCACAATAGCCACACATAAAATTAAAAAGCTAGGAATTAAACAGAGAGGAGAAAGATCTCTTTAAAGAAAAGTATAAAACACTGATGAAAGAAATTGAAGAAGTTACCAGAAAATGGAAAAATATTTCATGTTCATAGATTGGAAAAAATCAATATTGTTATTGGAAGAATTAATATTGTCCATGCCACTAAAGCAATCTACAGACTCAATGCAATCCCTACCAAACTACCCATGACATTCTTCACAGGAATAGAAAAAGCATTCCTAAAATTTATATGGAACCATAAAAGACCCAGAATAGCCAAAGCTATCCTAAGCAAAAAGAACAAAACTGGAGGAAGCACATTACCTTACTTCAAATTATACTACAGAGATACAGTAACCAAAAAAGTGTGGTACTAGCATAAAGACAGACACATAGACCAATGGAACAGAATAGAGAACCCAGAAACAAGTCCACACATCTACAATGAACTCAGTTTTGATACAGGTGTCAAGAACATACACTGGGGAAAACACAGTCTCTTCAATAAATGGTTCTGGGAAAACTGGATATCCATATGCACAAGAATGAAACTAGACCCTATCTCTCTCTCTCTCCATATACAAAAATCAAGTTAAGATGGATTGAAGACTTAAATCTAAGACCTGGAACTGAAACTACAAGAAAACATTGGGAAAAATCTCCAAGATATTGGTCTGGGCAAAAATTTCTTGAACAATACCCCACAAGCACAGGCAACTAAAGCAAAAATGGACAAATAGGATCACATCAAGTTAAAAAGCTTCTGCACAGCAAATGATACAATCAACAATGTTAAAAGACAACCTGCCGAGTGGGAGAAAATATTTGCAAACTACCCATCTAACAAGGGTTACTAACCAGAACATATAATGAGCTCAAACAACTCTATTGGAAAAAGAAAACTAATAATCCTATCATAAAATGGGGAAAAGATTTGAATAGACACTTCTCAAATGACATACAAATGGCAAACAGGCATATGAAAAGGTGCCCAACATCACTGATCATCAGAGAACTGCGAATCAAAACGACAATCAGATATCTCACCACAGTTACACTGACTTATATACAAAAGATAGGCAATAACAAATGCTGGCAAGGATGTGGAGAAAAGGGAACCTTTGTGCACTGTCGGTGGGAATGTAAATTAGTACAACCAATATGGACAATGGTTTGGAGGTACGTCAAAAACAAAAATTGAGGTACCATATGATCCAGCAATCCCACTGCTGGTATATACCCAAAAGAAAGGAAATCAGTATATGGAAGAGATACCTGTACTCCTATATTTGTTGCAGCACTTTACAATCACTAAGATTTGGAAGCAACCCAAGTGTTCATCAACAGATGAATGGAAAAAGCAGCTGTGGTACATATACTCAATGGAGTAATATTCAACCATAAAAAAGAATGAGATCCAGTGATTTGCAATAACCTGGATGAAAACTGGAGATCATTGTGATAAATTAAATAAGCCAGACACAGAAAGACCAACATCACATGTTCTCACTTATTTGTGGGAACTAAAAATCAAAACAATTGAACTCATGGACATAGAGAGTAGAAAGATGGTTACCAGAGGCTGGGAAGGGTAGTGAGGGTCTGGGGGTGGGGATGGTTTATGGGTACAAAAAATAGAAAGAAAGTAGAAGACCTATTTGATAGCACAATAGGGTGACTATAGTCAATATTAATTGTACATTTTAAAATCTTAAAGAGTATACTTGGATAGTTTGTTACTCAAAGGATAAATGCTTGAGGGGATGGATACCCCATTCTCCATGATGTGCTTATTGTATATTGCATGTCTGGATCAAAACATCTCATGTACCCCATAAGTATGTATATCTACTACGTACCCACAAAATTTTTTTAAAAAGATGCCATTTCCAGTAGACAAAATCTCCTGGTTAAAAATTGTGGGTCTTGAATTCTTTATTTCCTGGGAGCCCACTATAAAAATAATCTTTCACTGTTATAATTTTTTAGTTAATTAATAAGGTTAGAATAATAAATATGTCTCCCCTTGCAATTATGGAGTTACAATGTCCTGGGGTAGACACATAGGTCTTCCAGTTGTTATTTCAAATAGGGATAACTGTTGTTTTCCAAAAGGGGCTGATCTTAGGTTAAGCAAAACCAAGGAAAGTGCATTCAGCCATGGAATCTTAAGAACTTCTGTTATTTTTGCCAATTGAGTCTTAATTATTCCATTTGTACATTTCCACCAGTCCAGATGATTGGAAATGATATGCACAATAAAAGTGCTTGAGGATGGGTCAAATTTTACATATTGATTGAATTATCTGTCCAGTGAAGTGAGTGCCTCTGTTGCTCTGAAATTCCATTGGAACTCCCCACGTTGGAATAATTTTTTCTAAGAGAATTTTACTTGCCACTAAGTCCATTTCTTTTCCGAACGGAAATGCTTCTATTCAACAAGAAAACATGCAAATCATCAGTAGAACAGAATTGTATCCTTGTGATAGTGGCAGCTAAATAAAATTTCATTGCCATACTTCAAAGGGGCCTACAAATAAAGGAAAATGTCCTTGGGAATTGTGTAAAAGTTTTCCTGGATTCTATTTTGGGCAGATATGGCAGTGATTGTATGCCTCATGACCTATAGTCAGAGAAAGTTTCCAAAAATATTATTTTCCACAAGCAACCATTTTATCAGGGCTCCAATGAGTGAAATCACGTACATAGGTAAAAATGATGACTACAATTCAGCAGGAAGTATAGGCAAGTTTTTTGACCCCTACTATATCTAATCTTTGGGAGAGTATGTTCCTCCTTTTGTTTTCCAACTTTCCTGTTTGGATTTTGGAGCTCTAGATTTAGTTCATTTTATGTCAAATTCAGGTGCTTTTAAAAAAAGTTATTCTCTTTTTTGGGGTGCTTATTTTAAAGTTAATATAAATTGCTTTTCTTGTTTAGATGCATTTAGAGCATCTCTTAGTGTTACCTTATCAGCTAGCTGATTTCCTTTGCTTTCTGGAGTATCTGATTTGGAATGACCTAGAATTTTAATAATGGCCAGTGATTTGGGTAATAATACAGCTTCTAATCATTGTGAAATAAGATATCAATTTTTTAATGGGCTGACCAGAAGTTAAAAATCCTCTTTGCTTCCATAGCATTCCAAAATTATTAGCTACTCTAAAAGAATATCTGCTGTCTGTATGAATATTAGCATTTTTTTTCACCAATTGACAGGTCCTGATAAATGCTATCAATTCTACTTGTTGAGCTGAGGTGGCTTCTGGAAGGGAAGCACTTTCCATTTCTTCAGTTAAATATACTCCTGTATAGCCTGCACAGTAAGTCCCAGATTCGTCTTTTAACTAAGGTCCATCTATAAACCAAACAACATCAGTGTTAGTAAGGGTAGTCTCCTGCAGGAGTGTTCTAGAAGAGACAAGCTTGTCAGTTAAGATTATGCAATCATGCAGCATCTCATCTGAAGGTAGAGGCAGAAGGGTGGCAGGGTTTATATTATTGCACCTAGAGCTTGTAAGGTGAGGTACAGAAAGAACTACATAAAAAGCTAGTCTGCTGACAGAATAATGTTGAGTGTGGTTTGAATTTAAAGTGCTTCCACAGAATGTGGAATGAAGACAGTGAGGGGAATCCCATCGCTATTTTTTCAGGTTTTTTTTTTTTTTTTTTTTTTTTTACTAAAAGAGCAGTGGCAGTTACTCTCTTCAGGCAGTGTGGCAATCTTTTAGCCATGGCATCCACTTGCTGACTACAGTATCCTATAAGTCTATTTTGGTCTCATTTTGTGACATAATACCTAAAGCATTTCCCTGATTTTTATGGACAAACAATGAAATGGAATATAGATGCTGGGGTATTTATAAGGCTCTTTGTAATCTCTTCCAAAGTTAATGAATTTTCCTCAGTCCATTCCAGGGAATCTGGCTTGTGTTTCTTTAAAAGAGTATATAGATGTTGAGTTTTTTTTTAAGCTTGGAATCCAATTTTTACAGTATACTGCCAGTCCCCCAAATCCTCTTGGTTGTTTCTTAGTTTGGGAGATAGGAAGACCAATATTTATTTTATTCTATCCTGGTAGATAAAAAGACCTTCCCTTGATATTAGATGACCCAAATATCTTATCTGTTTTTGACAAAACTGAAGTTTTTCCTTTGACACCTTGCATTCCTTTAAGGCTAATTGTTGTAATAAGTGAATCCCATCTTCTACAGAGGCTTCTTTATCCTCTGAACTGAGAAGCAAATCATCTATGTATTGTATTAAAATGGATTTCTTAAGGAAGTCAATATCTGAGAGATCTGCTTCTAATATTTTTTAAAAGTAAGTTGGGCATTCAGTGTATCCCTAAGGCATGAGTTTCCAAATGTGTTGTTTGTCTTCCCAAGTGAAGGCAAAGAGAAACTGAATGTCCTTATCCACAGGAATACTAAATAATGCACTATATAACTTAATCACAGTAATGATTCACATTAGGTAAGGATAGCAGTCAAAAACGTATGGGGCTTTAGAACTACCAGATGGTGAGGAATGATTATATTGTTAATTGCTCTCAGACCCTGTACAAACCTCCATGCCCTAGCATTTGCATTTCTTACAGGAAGAATTGGAGTATTACATGGGTATGTACAGAGAATAATCAGACCCCTTTTTATATAGTCTAGAACTATGAGTCTTATTCCTTCCAAAGCTTCTGGTTTTAAAGGGTATTGTTTAAAGTTTGGATGAGGTTTTTGTGGGTCTATTTGAATTTTTATTGGAGAAGCTAAATCCCTCCATCTTCTAACCCCTATGACTACCAAAAACCTAGAATCTGCATTTTCAAATTATAGACACTGATTCCCATACCCGTGGAGGGGGGAAAGCTGCTCTCTCAACCAAATCTCCAAATAGCACTTGTGGTCTCTCAAATTTATATTCCCAGAATTAAGGATACAAACTTGAAATCAACTAAAATAATCAAAGGGCTAGAATGGGGTGGGTTGGGTATGGAAATTCGGTTTTATCTTAGTAGTGCTAAGAGGGAAAATATAGCTATAAATGCTTATATTAAAAAAGAAAAAAGATCTCTCATCTATAACCTAACCTTACACCTTAAAGAACTAGAAAAAGAACAAGCTTAACCAAAGCTAGCAGAAATAAATAAATAATATTAGAGCAGAAATCATTAACATAGAGAATATAAAAAGTAGGGAAAAACAATGAAGCCAATAGTTGGTTCTTTGAAAAGATCAATGTGACTGATGTATATTTAGCTAGATTAAGAAGAAAAGAGACAAGACTCAAATAACTAAAAGCAGAAATGAAAGGACATTACAAATGATTTTGCAGAATTAAAAAGCATTATTAAGACATAGTATGAATAATTGTACACCAATATGATGACCTAAATGAAATGGATAAATTCCTAGAAACAGACAAATTGCCATAACTGAATCCAGAAGAAGTAGAAAATTTGAACAGACTTATAACTACTAAGGGGATTACATCAGTAATAAATAACCAAAACTCCTGGACCAGAATGCTTCACTGCTGAATTCTACCAAACAGTTAAAAGAAGAATTAGTACCATTCCTTCTGAAACTCTTCCATAAAAATTAAAGGAGGGAACACTTCTACAGTCATTCTATGAGACCAGCATTATCCTGATACCAAAGCCAGACAAAGGCACTAACATCAGAAAGAACTACTGCACAATATCTCAGATGAACATTAATGCAAAAATTCTCAACAAAATACTAGCAAAGAGATTTCATCAGTACATTAAAAAGATTATACACCATGACTCAGAGGGATATTTTTCTTGGAATGCAAAAATAGTTCAACATGCAAAAATCAAAGTAATATATCACATTAACAGACTGAAGGAAAAAAACCCCACATGATCATCTCAGTTGATGCAGAAAAAGCATTTGACAAAATTCAATAACTTTTCATGGAAAAAACTCTCAACAAACTAGAAATAGAAGGAAATTTCCTAACATAATAAAAACCATATATACAAAGCCCACAGCTAACATCGTATCAAATGGTGGAAGATTGAAATCTTTTCTTCTAATATCAGAAACAAAACAAGGTTTCTTAGTTTCACCACTTCTATTCAATATAATTCTTGAAGTCCTGGCCATAGCAATTAAGCAAAAAAGAAATAAAAGGCATACAAATTGGAAAAAGAGAAGTAAAATTACTTCTATTCACAGATAGCATGATTTCATATGTAGAAAACCCTATAGAGTCCACACCAAAAAAAAAGCTGTTATAATAAACGAATTCAGCAAAGTTGCAGGATACAAAATCCACACACAATCAACACACAAAATCCAGTTGCATTTCTACATACTAACAATGAATAATCTGAAAAGGAAATTGAGAAAACAATTTTATTTGTAAAAGAACCAAAAATAATTAAATACTTAATAACTTTCTCTCTTCAACAAATAGTGTCTGGACAACTTCATATCCACATGCAAAAGAATGAAGTTGAACCCTTGTGTTAACTCACATACAAAAATTAGTTGAAAATATATCAAAAAACTAAACAAGAAAAACAACTAAAACTCATAGAAGAAGACACAGGGGAAAATTTTATGACATTGAATTTGTCAATGACTTCTTATATATGACATCAAAAGCACAGGCAACAAAAGTAAAAAACAGATAAACCGGCCAGGCGCGGTGGCTCACGCCTGTAATCCCAGCACTTTGGGAAGCCGAGGCGGGTGGATCACGAGGTCAGGAGATTGAGACCATCCTGGCTAACACAGTGAAACCCCGTCTCTACTAAAAATACAAAAAATTAGCCGGGCGTGGTGGCTGGCGCCTGTAGTCCCAGCTACTCCAGAGGCTGAGGCAGGAGAATGGTGTGAACCTGGGAGACTCCGTCTCAAAAAAAAAAAAAAATTAAAAATTAAAACAAAAACAGAGAAATCAGACTACATTAAAATTTAAAACTTCTGTGCATGAAAAAATATAATAAATTAAAAGGCAATCCATAGAATGGGCAAATATATTTGCAAATCATGTATCTGATAAGGGGTTAAAAAAGAACTTCTACAACTCAACAACAAAAAGCAATCCAAGTTAAAAATAGGCAAAGGACTTCGATAGACATTTCCCTAAAGATGATATACAAATGGGCAATAAAAACATGAAATATGCTCAACATCTTTTTGTATCAGAAAAATGTAAATCAAAACCATGATAATGAGACAGCACCTTACATACATTAGAATGGCTAATACAAAACAAAAAACAAACAGAAAACAATATGTGTTGACAAGATTATTTTTAAAAATCTGAAGTCTTGTACACTTTGGGTGGGAATGTAAAATGGTGAAGCTGCTGTGGAAAACAATATGGCAGTTCATTTTAAGAATGGAATTACCATATGATCCTGCAATTCTACTTCTGGGTATGTATCCCAAAGGATGTAAGGCAGGATAATCTCTCTTGTATCTAAAAAAAAAACTTGTTTAAAGATTGAATACATAGAAACAGAGTAGAAAAGTGGTTACCAGAGGCAGGGGTAGGGGTGGAGGGAGGAACTGGGAGATGTAGTTCAAAGGGAACAAAGTTGCAGTTACTTAGGATGAATAAGTCTAGAGATCTAACATACAGCATAATGATTATAGTTAATAATATTGCAGTGTATACTGGCAATTTGCTAAGAGAGTAGATTTTAGGTGTTCTTACCCCAATACACAAAAGGTAACTTTGAGAGACTAGGATAGATATGTTAAACGACTTGAACACAGTAATAACTTAACAATATATTTATATCAAAACATGTTGTATGCCTTAAATATATATAATTTTTGAAAAAAAGAATTTCAAGCATGGTCTTAGAGATTTGCACACCCATGTTTATAGCAGCATTATTCACAATAGCCAAGAGGTGGAAGCAACCCAAGTTTCTTTCAGTGAATTAATGGATAAACAAAATGTGGTATATACATTCAAGGAAATATTATCAGCCATTAAAAGGACAGAAATTCTGACATAACATGGATGAAATTTGAAGATATTATGCTAAGTGAAACAAGCCAATCACAAAAAGTGAAATACTATATGATTCCACTTATATGAGGCAACCAGAATAGTCAAACTCATAGAAACAAAAAGTAGAAAGGTGTTTGTTGGGGCTGAGGGAGAAATGAGGTGTTGTTTAATGGGTATAGAGTTTACATTTTGCAAGATGAAAAATTCCTGGGAACTGATTGCATAACAATGGAAATATACGTAAAACTATTGAACTATACACTTTAAAATGTTTAAGATGGTAGACGTCATGTGTTTAAAAATTTTTAAACAGCGGTTTCTTATTGCATGTCTGCCATGTGTCAGCCACTATACTCTGTTCTTTTTCATGATTTTTAAAAAGATATCTCTCTCAAGCTCCTCACCTCCTCTTTAACTCATTCTACAAAGCCAGCATACCATGATACCAAAACCTGGCAAAAAAAAAAATGAAAAAAGAAAACTGCAAACCAAAATATCCCTGATAAACACAAATGCAAAAATCCTTAACAAAATACTAGCAAACCAAATTCAGCAGCATATCAAAAATCTAATTCACCATGATCAACTAGGCTTCATTCCTGGGATGCAAGTTTGGATCAACATATGCAAATCAATAAATGTGATTCACCACATAAACAGAATTAAAAACAAAAATCATATGATCATCTCAATAGATGGAGAAAAAGCTTTCGATAAAATCCAACATCCCTTCATGATAAAAACCCACAACAACATATTAGACATCAAAGGAACATACTTCAAAATAATAAGAGCTGCCGGGCGCGGTGGCTCACGCTTGTAATCCCAGCACTTTGGGAGGCCGAGGCGGGCGGATCACGAGGTCAGGAGATCGAGACCACGGTGAGACCCCGTCTCTACTAAAAATACAAAAAAAAATTAGCCGGGCGTGGTGGCGGGCGCCTGCAGTCCCAGCTACTCGGAGAGGCTGAGGCAGGAGAATGGCGTGAACCTGGGAGGCGGAGCTTGCAGTGAGCCGAGATCGCGCCACTGCACTCCAGCCTGGGTGACAGAGCGAGACTCTGTCTCAAAAAAAAAAAAAAAAAAAAAAAAAAAAAAAAAAAAAAAATAATAAGAGCCATCTATGCCATACCCACACCAAACATCATACTGAATGGGCTAAAGCTGGAAGCATTCCCCTTAGGAACTGGAACAAGACAAGGATGCCCACTCTTACCACTCCTATTCAGTATAGTACTGGAAGTCCTAGCCACAGCAAACAGGCAAGAGAAAGAAATAAAAGCCATCCAAATAAGAAAAGAAGAATTCAAACTATCTCTCTTCACTGATAACATGATTCTATACCTAGGAAACCCTAAAGACTCCACCAAAAGGCTCCTAGAACTGATAAGTGACTTCAGTAATGTTTCCGGATACAAAATCAGTGTATAAAAATCAGTAGCATTTCTATACATCAAGACCATTCAAGCTGTGAGCCAAATCAAGAATACAATTGAATTTACAATAGCCACAAAAAATAAAATACCAAGGAATACAGCTAGCCAAGAAAGCAAAAGATCTCTACAAGGATAACTACAAAACGCTGCTGAAAGAAATCATAGGTGACACAAACAAATACAAAAACACTGATGCTCATGGAGTGGAAGAATCATTATCATTAAAATAACCATAATACTGCTCAAAGCAATCTACAGATTCAATGCTATTCCTGTCAAGCTATGAAAGTCATTTTTTTCACAGAATTAGAAAGCACCATTCTAAAATTCATACGAAACCAAAAAAAAAAAAAGAGCCCAAATAGCCAAAGCTAAGAAAAAAGAGCAAAGCTGTGGGCATCACATTATCTGACTTCGAACTGTTATAGGGCTAGAGTAACTGAAAGAGCATGGCACTGGTACAAGAACAGCACATAAACCAATGAAACAGAATAAAGAACCCAGAAATAAAGCCACACACCAACAGCCATTTGATTTTCAGCAAAGTTGGCAAAAATAAGCAATGAGGAAAAGACTCCAGATTCAATAAATGGTGCTTGGATACTGTATAGCTATATGCAGAAAAATGAAAGTGGACTCCTACCTTTCACCATATATAAAAATTAACTCAAGATGCATTAAAGATTTAAATGTAAGACCTCAAAACTATTATAATCATAGAAGAAAACCTAGGAAACATCATTCTGGATATTAGCCTTGGGAAAGAATTCATGATTAAATCCTCAAAAGTCATGGGAACAAAAACAAAAATTGACAAGTGGGACCTAATTAAACTAAAGAGTTTCTGCACAGCAAAAGAAACTATCAACAGAGTAAAGAGCCTACAGAAGGTACGAAAATATTTGCAAACTGTGCATCCAACAAGGGTCTAATCTCCAGAATCTATAAGGAACTTAAACAATTTAATAAGCAAAACATAAATAACTCCATTGCTCAATATCACTAATCATCAGGGAAATGCAAATCAAAACCACAATCAGCCAGAATGGCTGTTACTAAAAAGTCAAAAACAACAGATGCTGGCAATGCTGTGGAGAAAAGGGAATGCTTATACACTGTTAGTATACAGTTAGTGGGAATGTAAATTAGTTCAGCCACTGTGTAAGACAGTTTAGAGATTTCTCTAAGAACTTAGAACTACCATTCAACCCATCAATCACATTGCTGAGTATATATCCAAAATAAAATAAATCATTCTACCAGAAAGACACATGCACTGGTATGTTCATTGCAGCGCTATTCACACTAGCAAAGATATGGAATCAGCTTAGGTGCCCAACAACAGTGGATTGGATAAAGAAAATGTGGTATACATACACCTGGAATACTAGGGAGCCATACAAAAGAACACTATCATGTCTTTTGCAGCAGCATGGATGCAGCTGGTGGCCATTATCCTAAGTGAATTAACACAGGAACAGAAAACCAAATACCACATTTTCTCACTTATAAGTGGAAGCTAAACACTGAATACACACAGACATAAAGATGGCAACAATAGACACTGACAAGCACTCAGGGAGGCGAAGAGATGAAAGACTATTACATACTATGCTCGATATCTGGGATCAGTCATACCCCAAACCTCAGCATCACACAATATATCCATGTAAGAAACCAGTACTTGTACCCTCTGAATCTAAAATAAAAGTTGAAATTATTTTTTTAATTTAAAAAAGTATACACACATTTTAAAAATTAAAATAGATTGATATATAATAGTTGTACATATTACATATTTTAGGAGTACATGTGATATTTTGATATATGTATATGATGCATAATTAAATCAGGGTAACTGGGATATTCATCATCTCTAACATTTATCTTTTCCTTGTGTTGGGGACATTACAATTATTTTCTAGCTATTTTGAAATATATAACAAATCATCATTAACTATAATCTCTCTGCTATACTATGAAATAATAGAATGTATTCCTTCTATACAACAATATGTTTGTATCTATTAACCCACTTCTCTTCATCCCCCTCTCTTCTACCCTTTCCAGCCTGTAGTATACACTATTCTACTCTCTATGTCTATGACATCTACTTTTTAAGGTCCCATATATAAGTGAGAACATGTAATATTTGTTTTTCTGCACATGGCTTATTTCACTTAACATAATGACCTCAAGTTTCACTTATGTTGCTGCAAATGACAGAATTTCTTTCTGTTTCCTAGCTAAGTAATATTACATCATATGGAGATTCCATATTTTTTATTCATTCATTTGTTGAGGGGCACTTAGGTTGCTTCCAAATCTTGACTATTGTGAATAGTGCTGCAATAAATATGGGAATCCAGATAGCTCTTTGATATACTGATTTCTCTACTTTGGGATATATACCCAGCAGAGAGATTTCTGGATAAAATGATAGTTCTATTTTCATCTTTTTGAGGAACTATCAAATTGTTCATCCCAGTGGTTGTACAAATTTACATTCCCACTAACAGTATTCGAGTGTTTTAGTCCGTTCTCATGCTGCTATAAAGAACTGCCCAAGACTGGGTAATTTATAAAGAAAAGAGGTTTAACTGACTCATAGTTCTGCATTGCTGAGGAGGTTTCAGGAAACTTACAATCATGGCAGAAGGCAAAGGAGAAGCGGGCACTTTCTTCACGGGGGGCAGAACAGAGTGAGTGCAAGCAGAGGAAATGCCAGACACTTATAAAATGACCAGATCTCATGAGACTCACTCACTATCATAACAACAGCATGGGGAAACTGCCTCCATGATCCGATTACCTCTGCATGGTCACACCCTTGACATGTGGGGATTATGATAATTACAATTCAAGGTGAGATTTGGGTGGGGACACAGAGCCAAATCATATCATTCCACCCCCCCGGCACCTCCCAAATATCATATCTTTTCATATTTCAAAACCAATCATGCCTTCCCAACACTCCCCAAAAATCTTATTTCAGCATTAACACAAAAGTCCACAGTCCAAAGTCTCATCTAAGACAAGGCAAGTCCCTTCTGCCTATGAATCTGTAAAATCAAAAGCATGTTAGTTACTTCCTAGATACAATGGAGGTACAGGCATTGGGTAAATACAACTGTTCCAAATGGGAGAAATAGGTCAAAACAAAGGGACAACAGGCCCCATGCAAGTCCAAAATCCAACAGGGCAGTCATTAAACCTTAAAGTTCTAAAATGATCTCCTTTGACTCTATGTCTCACATGCAGGTCAAGCTGATGTAAGGTGGATCCCATGGTCTTGGGCAGTTCCGCCCCTGTGGCTTTGCAGGGTACAGCCCCGCTCCCAGCTGCTTTCGTGGGCTGGTGCTGAGTGTCTGCCACTTTTCTAACTGCACAGTACAAGCTGTTGGTGGATCTACCACTCAGGGGTCTGGAGGACAGTGACCCTCTTCTCACAGATCCACTAGGCAGTTCCCCAGTGGGGACTCTGTGTGGGGGTTCTGACCCCATATTTGCCTTCTGCACTGCCCTACCAGAGGTTCACCATGAGGGATCCACCCCTGCAGCACACTTCTGCCTAGACATCCAGATGTTTCCATACATCCTCTGAAGTCTAGGCAGAGGTTCCCAAACCTCAATTCTTGACTTTTGTGCATCCACAGGCTCAACACCATGTGGAACCTGCCAAGACTTGGGGCTTGCACCCTCTGAAGCAATGACCTGAGCTTTACCTTGGCCCCTTTTAGCCATGGTTGAAGCTGAAGCAGCTGGGTTACAGGACACCATGTCATGAAGCTGCACAGGGGAGGGGGGCAGTGGGACCAGCCCAGGAAACCATTTTCCCTCCTAGACCTCTGGGCCTGTGATGGGAGGGGCTGCCCTGAAGTTCTCTAATATGCCCTGGAGACATTTTCCCCATTGTCTTGGTGATTAACCTTTGGCTCCTGGTTACTTATGCAAATTTCTGCAGTGAGCTTGAATTTCTCCCCAGAAAATGGGTTTTTCTTTTCTATTGCATAGTCAGGCTACAAATTTTCCAAACTTTTATGCTCTGCTTCCTCTTGAACGCTTTGCAACTTAGAAATTTATTCTGCCAGATACCCTAAATCATCTCTCTCAACGTTCCACAGATCTCTAGGGCAGGTGTGAAATGCCACCACCCTCTTTGCTAAAGCATAGGAAGAGTCATCTTTGCTCCAGCTCCCAACAAGTTCCTCATCTCCAGCTGAGACCACCTCAGCCTGGAATTTGTTGTCCATATCACTATCAGCATTTTGGTCAAAGCCATTCATCAAGTCTCTAGGAAGTTCCAAACTTTCCTGCATCTTCCTGTCTTCTGAACCCTACAAGTCTCTAGGAAGTTCTAAACCTTCCCACATTTTCCTGTCTTCTTTTGAACCCTCCAAACTGTTCCAACCTCTGCCTGTTACCAAGTTCCAAAGTTGCTTCCACATTTTTGGGTATCCTTATAGCAGTGCCCTACTACCTTGGTACCAATTTACCATATTAGTCCATTCCCATGATACTATAAGGAACTGCCAGAGACTGGGTAATTTATAAAAGAAAGAGGTTTAATTGACTCACAGTTCTGAATTGCTGGGAAGGCTCAGAAAACTTACAATCATGGCAGAAGGCAAAGGAGCAGCAGGCACCTTCTTCACAGGGCAGCAGGATGGAGTGAGTGCAAGCAGGGAAAATGCTAGATGCTTATAGAAACCATCAGATCTCGTGAGCCTCACTCACTATCATGAGAACAGCATGGCAGAAACAGCCCCATGATCCGATTACCTCCCCACCTGGTCATGCCCTTAACACATGGGGATTATGGGGATTACAATTCGAGGTGAGATTTGGGTGAGGACACAGAGCCAAACCATATCAACGGGTATTCCCTTTTATCTGCATCCTTGCCAGCATTCATTATCTTTCATCTTTTTCATAATAGCCACTTTAGGCCATACTGTCCAAAGAAATTTATAGATTCAATGCTATTCCTATCAAACTATCAACAACATTCTTAACAGAACTAGAATAAACTATTTTAAAATTCATATGGAACCCAAAACAGAGCCTGAATAGCCAAGGCAATCCTAACCAAAAAGAACAAAGCTGGAGGCATCACATTATCCAACTTCAAATTATACTACAGGGCTACAGTAATCAAAATGGCATAGTACTGGTACAAAAACAGACAGACACATAGACCAATGGAACAGAATAAAGATTCCAGAAATAATGCTGCACACCTACAACCATCTAATCTTCAGCAAAACTGACAAAAACAAGCAATGGGGAAAGGACTTCCTATTCAACACATGGTGCTGGGATAACTGGCTAGCTATATGCAGACGATTGAAATAAAAATCAATTCAAGATGGACTAAACACTTAAATGTAAAACCCCAAACTATAAAAACCCTGGAAAATACCTAGGAATACCATCTTGGATAGGAACTGGCAAAGATTTCATGACTAAGACACCAAAAGTAATTGCAACAAAAGAAAAATTGACAAATGAGTTCTAATTAAGCTGAGGACCTTATGTACAGCAAAAGAAACTATCAACAGAGTGAACAAATAACCTAAAGAATAGGAGAAGATGTTTGCAAACTATGCATCTGACGAAGGTCTAATATCCAGAATCTATAAGGAACTTAAATTTATAAGAAAAAAACCTCATTAAAAAGTGGGCAAAGGACATGAACAGACAGTTCTCAAAAGAAGACTTTCATGCAGCCAACAAGCACAAATAAAAACACTCAACATCACTGATTGTTAGGGAAATGCAAATCAAAACCACACGAGATATCATCTCACACCAGTCAGAATGGCCATTATTGAAAAGTCAAAAAATAACAGATGCTGGTAAGTTGCAGAGAAAAAGGGACACTTCTACACTGCTGGTGGGAGTCCAAATTAGTGAAACCACTGTGAAAGACAGTGTGGCAATTCCTCAAAGAACTAAAACAGAACTATCATTTGATTCAACAATCCAATTGCTGAGTATATACCCAAAGGAATATAAATTTTTCTACCATGAAGACACATGTATGTGTATGTTCACTGCAGCACTATTCACAATAGCAAAGACATCAAATCAACCTAAATGCCCATCAACAGTAGACTGGATAAAGAAAGTGTGGTACATATACACCATGGAATACTATGAAGCCATCAAAAAGAATGATATCATGCCCTTTGCAGGGACAATTGATGGATCTGGAGGCCATTATCCTCAGCAAACTAACACAAGAACAGAAAACCAAATACCATATGTTCTTGCTTATAAGTGAGAGTTAAATAATGAGAACAAATTGACATAAAAGGGAACAATAGACACTGGGCCCTACTTGAGGGAGGAAGGTGGGAGGAAAGAGGATCAGAAAAAATAATTATTGGGTACTGTGCTTAGTACCTGGGTGATGAAATAATCTGTACGCAAAACCCCCATGACATGAGTTTACCTATATAACAAACCTGCACATGTACCAATGAACCTAAAATAAAAGTTAAAAATAAAAGACAATAGCCATTTCAACTGGGGTGAGATCATATCTCACAGCAAAACCTGTGAGATACAGTGAAAGAAGTACTAAGAAGAAAGTTTGTAGCTATAAGTGCCTACATCAAAAAACTAGAAAAATTTCAAATCACCAACGTAATGATGCATCTTAAAGAACTAGAAAAGAGCAAGCAAAACCCAAAATTAGAAGAAATAAAAATCAAAGCAGAAATAAATGAAATTGAAATAAAAAACATACGAAAGACTAACAAAAAGTTGCTTTCTTAAAAAGACAAACAAAAAACTTTCAGCCAGACTAAGAAAAAAAGAGAAGACCCAAATAAATAAAATTAGAGATGAAAAAGGAGACATTATAACCAATACCTCAGAAATTCAGAGGATCATTATAGGCTACTATGATAAATTATATGCCAAAAAATTAGTAAATGTAGCAGAAATGGATAAATTCCTAGACACATACAGCCTATCAAGATTGAACCATGAAGAAATCTAAAATCGGAACAGACCAATAACAAGCAATGAGATAAAGCATTTAAAGAAGAATAGAATACCAATTCTACTCAACCTATCCTGAAAATAGAGGAGCAGGGAATATTTCCAAACTCATTCTATGAGGTCAGTATTACCCTGACACCAAAACCAGACAATGACTCATCAAAAGAAAGAAAACTATAAGCCAGTATCTCTGGTGAATATTTATATAAAAATCCTCAACAAAATGCTAGCAAACCAAATTCAACACAAACATTAAAAAGATCATTTATCATGACTAAATGATATTTATCTCAGGGATGCAAGGATGATTCAACACACACAAATCAAATCAATGGGATACATCATATCAACAGAATGAAGGACAAAATCTATATGATCATTTCAATTGATGCTGAAAATGCATTTGGTATAATTCTACATTCCTTCATGATAAAGACCCTCAAAAAACTGAGGCTAGAAGGAACATACCCCAACACAATAAAAGCCATATACAACAGACCCACAGCTAGTGTCACACTGAATAAGGAAAAAGCAAAAGCCTTTCTTCTAAGAACTGGAACATGATAAAGGATGCCCACTTTCAACACTGTGCCAGAAGTCCTATCTAATGCAATCAGACAAGAGAAAAAAATAAAGGGCATCCAAATTGGAAAGGAAGAAATCAAATTATCTTGTTTACAGATGATACGATCTTATATTTGGACACACCTAAAGACTCCACCTAAAGACTTCCAAGACCTGTTAAAACTGATAAATTCAGTAAAGTTGTAAGATACGATATCAATATACAAAAATCTGTAGCGCTCATATATGCCAACAGCAAACAATCAGAAGAAGAAATTTTAAAAGTAATCGCATTTACAATAACTGCAGATAAAATTAAATACATAGGAATTAACTTGACCAAAGAAGTGAAAGAGCTCTACAATAAACACAATAAAGCATTGATGAAAGAAATAGAAGAGAACACAAAAAAATGGAAATACCTTCTATGTCCATAAAATGGACAATGTCCATTAAAAAATCAATGAGGTTAAAATGTTCATAGTACCCAAAGCAATCTACAGAGTCAATGCAATCTGTATCAAAATACCAATGACATTCTTCACAGAAACAGAAAAAAAAAATCCTAAAATTTATGTGGAATCACTAAAGACCCCAATTAGCCAAAGCTATCCTGAGAAAAAAAGAACAAAACTCGAAGAATTATATTACCTGACTTCAAATTATACTACAGAGATATAGTAGCCAAAACAGCATGGTACTGACATAAAAACAGACACAGACAAATGGAACAAAAGAGAGAACCCAGATATAACTCCATCCATCTACAGTGAACTCATTTTCAACAAAGGTGTCATAGTATACACTGAGGAAAGGACAGTCTCTTCAATAAGTGATGCCAGGAAAACTGAGTATCCATATGGAGAAGAATAGAACTAGACCCCTATCTTTCACCATATACAATAATCAAATCAACATGAATCACAGACTTAAAACTGAGACCTTGGACTATGAAACTACTGAAAGCAAACATTGGGGAAACTGCCCAGGACATTGGACTGGCAAAGATTTCTGGAATAATACCCCACAAGCACAGGCAACCAAAGCAAAAATGGACACATGGGATCACATCAAGTTCAAAAGCTTCTGCAAAGCAAAGGAAACAATCAACAAAGTGAAGAGACAACCCACAGAATGGGAGAAAATATTTGCAAACCATCCATCTGATAAGAGCTTAATAACCAGAATATATAAGGAGCTCAAACACTTCAATGGCAAAAAGTCTAATAATCCAATGAAAAATGGGCAAAAGATCTGAATAGACATTTCTCAAAAGAAGACATACAAATGGCAAACAGGCATAGGAAAAGTTGCCCAGCATCACTGATTATCAGATAAATGCAAATCAAAACTACAATGAGATATCATCTCATCTCAGTTAAAATGGCTTTTTTTCCCCAAAAGATAGACAATAACAAATGCTGGCGAGGATGTGGAGAAAAAAGAACCACCATACACTGTTAGTGGGAATGTAAATTAGTACAACCACTCTAAATGAACAGTGTGGAAGTTCCTCAATAAACTAAAAATAGAACTATCATATGATCCAGCAATCCCACTGCTAGATATATATCCCAAAGAAAGGAAATTAGTATATCAAAGAGATATCTGTACTCCCATATTTATTGCTACACTATTCCCAGTAACCAAGATCTGGAAGCAACCTAAGTGTCCATGAATAGATGAATGGATAAAGAAAATGTGGTACATATACACAATGGAGTACTATTCAGCCATAAAAAAAGAATGAGATCCTGTCATTTGCATCATGGATAGAACTGGAGGTCATTATGTGAAGTAAAATAAGCCAGGCACAGAAAGACAAACTTTGCGTGTTCTCGCTTATTTGTGGGAGCTAAAAACTTAAACAATTGTGAAATAGAGAGTAGAATGATGGTTACCAGAGGCTGAGATGGGTAGTGGGTGGGAATGAGTGAGTGCCGATGGTAAATAGGGACAAAATCATAGACGGAATGAATAATATCTAGATTTGATAGTACAGGATGACTATAGTCAACAATTCATTATAAATTTTAAAATAACTGAAAGAGTATAATTGGACTGGAACACAAAGAAAGGGTAAATGCCTAAGGTGATGGATACCCTATTTTCCCTGATTTGATTACAATGCATTGTATTCCTGTATCAAAATACCTCACGTACCCCATAAATATATACACCTAATATGTAACCACCAAAATTAAAAATTAAAGAAAAAAAGAAAAACCATCAGCTTGTACACTTAAGATTTGCATAAATTTATCTATCTTTACTTGAAAAAATTAAGACTGGCTTCCAGATCAGAGCACAACCAAGACTTACTATATCTACTAAAAGAACATGTAAGTCAAAAGATGGTTGGTTGGTCAGGGATGGAAACAAATACTGACAATTCCCTTCTGAACACTGGACTTACCTGTAGTCTCATGCTTTTAATGAGAAAACTATAGATATAGATATGTTAAGTGTAAGTTAGCTCTCCCCCACCCCATCGTCTGGTTCCTATGCCACTATAGCCAATTATTCTTCACTCTACACCAATCTAGATCTAGAAATCAGACTTAGCTTCAGGTTCATTCTATCTTACATATGTACACACACATACTGCTTTCATACTCGCCAGATGTGAGGCCTAGAACTTCTCCAGGCATCGTGGGACTTTCAGAATAAGGATGAAGCCAGCAATGAGGGTTTCAGTAAATCACCAATATCTTTCTCGAATCTTCTTTCTCTGACACACTGATATAAACCCTTCCATTATGTAGTCCCTATCTGTACTCTCTCCTGTCTGCTGGCTCACTCCTTCTGGATGCCTTTCCCACCCTACCCCCTAGGAACCAAAAATATCATCCTCTTATATTCTGTTCCATCAAGCCTCTGGAAGGTCTGAGATGCCAAGAATAGGAATTGGGAAGGAAGGTTACAACAGAGGTGACATGATATATGTCTTTGAGTCCTTAGCATGGCATTCAAGGTTCCTCATAATCTTACTCTTGCTAATCTCATTAAAATCATCTCCCTACACCATTTCCATTCACATTTAACATGTGTGTTTGTAGCTCCACTTCACCCATACACCATTCTATTTCTAACCTCTGAGCCATTGCTCACACAATTCTTTTTTGTCTGAATTACCCCCATATCTCTTAAACCATCTGCTTATCCATTTACACATAACTGAAGTGCCATGTCTTCCAAAAAGTCTTCCTTTACCATAACATTTACAACACTCTAATAAAATTACCTATGTGTTTGTCTCTCCCACTAGATTGTGAGAGCTTTCAGGGCAGAACTATTTCTCTGATTTTCCTCTCTAAGCCTCACTGTACTGTAGGTGTTTAACAAACATCTTCTCACTGTACAGTGTCAATGAAATAGAATAGAAGGGGCAATCATTTTGAGGGAAAGGAACAAGGGGAGTAGATTATGTGTGATTTAGAATCACACATACCTGGATTTGAATCTCTGCTGCCAATGTCATAGCAGAGGGGCCTGGCCAAGCTCCTATGTCCTCCTCCATGTAGTGAATTGACTCATAGTGCACTTATGAGTCAGTAAATGGGAGAGAGAAACACAAGACTTCAGGGTCAGGTAGCCTGGGTTCATATCAGCTTCATCACTAACTTCTAGCGTGACCATAAGAAATTTTCTGACCCTCTCTATGCCTCAGTTCTCTCATTTGAAAAATAAGCTTTCTAATAGTTCATCTCTCTTAGAGCTTCTGGAAAGATTAAATTGTGATGAAACCTGATAGAATAGCACTATGCAAATGTTAAGTAGTTATTAAAGTTAGCAATTATTATCACATAAAATGGGGATCATACTACTACTTATTTCAAAGGTACTACAAGCATATACAGTGGATGAGTAAATGATAGTTGTTACCATTAATTGATATATGTCAAATAAAGAACATTTATATATTTTTACAAAGAAACTAGAGTGTAGCTGAGGTAGGAAAAATAAATTCTGAGAACTAAAATATCATTCTAAAACTCTACTTAAAACAAAAATCTTAGGCCAGGCATGGTGGTTCACACCTGTAATCCCTCCTTTGGGAGGCCAAGGCGGGCAGATTATCCGAGGTCAGCAGTTCGAAACCAGCCTGGCCAACATGGCGAAAACCCCTCTCTACTAAAAATACAAAAATTAGCCCGGCATGCTGGTGGATTCCTGTAATCCCAGCTAGTTGGGAGGCTGAGGTACAAGGATCGACTGCTTGAATCCGAAAGGTGGAGGTTGCAATGAGCCAAGATCGTGCCACTGCACTCCAGCCTGGGCAACAAAGCGAGACTCCGCCTCAAAAAAAAAAAAAATCTTGTCCAATCCTGGTCAATTTTTAGCGTCACTAAAGAGAAGAAAAAACAAAAGAGGATTTAACATTATGCACTAACACATGTAGTGAAAATGACATAGGCTTCGGAGTCAGATAAGACACACCTGCATCTAATCCTGGTCCTATCACTTAAGTCATTGTTTCCAATAAAGCAGCAGTATTTAGGGTTTTTCCTTGGAAGATGTCTTCCAATACGTTTCTTCACTATATTCAGCAATTTTTTTTTTTAAACAATCCCGAGGCAAGCAATGCCTGGAACTGGCGGTTGAGAATAAAAATGAATGACATTGTCACTAAGGGTGAGCTCAAGGTAATGAAAACTGCATGAGACACTAGGGCCAGACAGACCTGGAGTTGAAAACGGTTTCCACCTCTGCCTTGCTATGAGACCTTGGGCAACTCTCTGGCTCTCAGACGACTCTTCTGTAAATTGGGATAATAATAGTATTTGCTTCACAATCACATCCTCTGAGAGGAGCCTATGCTGATCCTGCCTATGGCTGTGGTTAAAGAGTCTTAGTCTGTGTTCCCAGAGCCCACTGTTCTTGTTATTTTACAGATGAAAGGCATAGATGTCATTCTGGGTTACCCTGAAAGAACCAAGAATGTGAGCCCAAAGATTAGTGGAATTGTCAAAAACAGATGAGCCTTACATTCACAAGGAGACAGCTCTCTCAAGTTTCCTGTTTCTTCTTTGACCATTCATCCCCAGTCCATCTCAGTCTGCAGCTTTTCTGTGTCTCTCTATGCATTCTCATCATACTCCTAAAAGACTTATAATTCTTCACTTGAAGCCCTTTCATGTAATTTTTCTGTGTGTCTGGCTACCACACAAGACTGTGAGATGCTTGAGGAAAAGGATCGAGTTATGTTGGCTTTTACCCACCCAGCAACCAGAACACTTCCTGAATCTTGGCACAAAAACTAAAAATAAATCCAACGAAAACTGAAAACTTATTGAAAAAAAAGTTTAGAAATAATATGTATATATATACATATATATAATATATCCAGTTCCTTTCTGCTGTATTAAATATTTCAAATAAATTCTTGCATTTACTCCCCACTGCATCTGGGATATATTATTCCCTTTTTTTAAATATGAGATTACTGGGAACCAGAGAACTTCGGAGTCATTTCCATGGTTACAGGGCAGGTATGTAACAGCATGAGCATGGAAACTCTGGGTATGTAATGCCAACGCACACAAGGCCGACAGCATAGGCAATCTCCATACCTATGTGTGGACAATGTAAAAATATCTCTTGGGAGAGGGGGCTGCAAATACAGTTTACTAACATGTTACACCAGTAAAGCTGTCATTTTAAGATAAAGTGAAGGGTCTCCCGGACCCATTTTCAACAAGTGGCCAATCTTGGTAGTGCAGACAAAGAAGCAGCCCAGTAAGTTCTTAGAACCGGAAACTCCCCTCCCCCCAAACACCCAACCGCGCAGCCCACGCTGCAGGGCCACGACTTGGCCGGATTTATGTTCATGGCTGAGAATGCCATGGGCCGAGTAAGAAGGAGAACCGCCACCCAACCACGCAGCCAAGAGCAACCCAGGGATCCCTCCTCTGCTTGCTCCCCTCCCCCACCCCTGCTGTACCTTCTGCGCAGCCACCTCGGTAACGGGCGCCACGGGTGCTCGGCGGCCTGCTGTCCAAGCCGGAGTCAGGAGCCTGGCGGTAGCAAAGAGCATCACCGAAAGGAAGCTGGTAGGCTAGCGAGGCCAGCCCCAAAGACCCACAGATACACGCGCTGCTCCGAACTCGCGGGCCCGCGGCGTCCACCAGTGAGACGAACCTGGGCGCGCAGCGGCTGGACCTCAGCTGCTAGGGCGCCGCCAAGGCCCTGCTGGACACCTTGTGGTACCTGGGCCTCGTGTAGTACACCTGTGGCTGCCGCCGAGGCGCGGTTCAATTTGAAGTCTGAGCCCCTACAGGCCGGTGAATCCTGGATTACAACTGCAGTTTGTGCAAGAAGCAGCAGCACCTGCACTTCCACTTAGCAACCTCCGGCTTCACGCTCCTCCAGGGCGCAGAGAGCATCAAAGCATTATCACCGACCCAACACACACCGGCGCTGCGTAGTTTCTGCAGCAGGTGTGGGGTGAAGAGTTGCCACACAGCTGTCTCTGACACCGGGTGTACGGCGTCACCCCTCACTTCCTGGACAAGGGAACATTTTCCTAAAGGTAAAGCCCATGAACATGTAGAGGCCCCCTTACTCTCATGCTAGTCCGCATTCAGCCGGAAGCAATTCAGCAAATTTGCCATTTAAGTGACGCCCTGGATCTGTCTTTCAGAGTAGTGGCTTACCCTGCAACCTCATTTCTCTGATAAGTATTTTTTTAAAGCCATTGATTCAGTTTGTTCAGCTTTTTCTTGTTGGAAGAAGGGGGTGGGGTGACAATTTCCAGCTTCTTTACATGAAAGAGCTGAAACCAGAAGTCTCGCTTGTGACCATTTTTGCAATATACTACAATCAGTATAAGCCTATGATTTAGAAATATCATGGTAAATGCCTGAGAAGCAGAAAAAATAGTTGAAAGAAGTTTTCTCAGGGAGCCAGAGCAGGAGTGGGGGCGAGTATGGATTTAGATTCCAGTGATTTCTGGTTTCATTAAAGGCTAGTGTTATTCTTTAAGAACTTTTAAGATCATGTATGTATATTATTTTGAGAAAATTAAAGAATAAATGATGCATTTTATGTAGAAATAATATATATAAATTCTACATAGAAAAATACGTAGAAATACCAAGCTTAATTTCAAGATTAAATAAATGCTCAAAAATACATACAATTCCTAAAACAGTTATTACCAGTTACTTGTTAATGTTAGTTGTGACTGTTTATAAATTAACGTGCACATTTTACTCTTGATCCAAATGCTACTGTTTGAACATTAATTGGCTTAAGTAATAATTTTTGAATTGTACTTCACAAAATTTAGAGGAAACAATGCAAGGGAAGGGACTATATTCCCATTTCCCTGATGAAGACACTGAAGCTTAAAAGATTAGGTAACTTGCTAAAAGTCATGCACTAAGTAAGTGGTGGACTGGCACAGTCTCACAAATCCATCTGATGTTATGTATACCTCTCTCCCTCTACACATTTTTGAATAGCCATGCCTTTATCAGAAAAAAATGGTGTTACTCTTCCACTAGGACTAGGAACCAAAATTACTGATAAAAGTACAAGGAGAGTTGAATACGATCTTTCAATTCTTTTCAAGAATCACAAATCCCTAAGCCAATAAAACAGTTTAGAAGCTAGAAGCAAAGACAGAGATCTTCCAAATTTGTTTAATGAAGGAAGTCTAAACTCATTCCAAAACCTGACAAAGATAGTTCACTACACACAAAGAAAGATGTGGATCTCTCTCACTTATTAACTTATATTTAATTTTTTATTAATAAAATTTGGGTCCATAAAATTCAACTGTATATAAAAATCTATCATATCCTGGTAGTTTCCTAGTCTTGAGAGCATGATGTAATATTAGGAAATATTTTAATTAACCCTCAACAGTATATAAAAATCTATCATATCCTGGTAGTTTTCTAGTCATGAGAGCATGGTGTAATATTAAGAAATATTTTAATTAACCCATTATATCAATAGGTCAAAGGAGAAAAATCCTATCATCTGAGGTGCTGAACAAAGAATTCAATAAATTCAATCAATCTGATGCACTCTGCAGTCGTTCTAAGTTCTTGTCTACTAAAATCCTTGACTATTACACATCCACAATCCCTTCTGTGAAACTCTTGGGACCAAATGGTTCAGAATTTGTCTCCCATACATACATAATATCTATGTCAAGGCCTGTAGTAATAGTGTGGAATCTAATACAACAATATTTCTGTAGTGAAACATACAAATGTTCACTCCAAGATTTAAAGATTATAAATAGCATCATGTCAGTTCAGATCAGGTTTTATGGATAAATGAGTCAGGAAAAGTATGTTTTTCAAAGCATTTTGAATGTTAGACTTGTGCACAAGGGATTGTGAGTCTGAATCATATTTCCGTCAACTCTTCTTGCATTTCATACGATTTTTTTCTTTCTGTTATCTTTTTTATCATTGAAATACAACATTTAAATAGAAGATTGTGCAACTCATAAGGGACAACAAGTTGATGACGTTTTACAAAGTGAACACATGCATGTAACAACCAGTAAGACCAAAATATAGAACATTACTGGCACCCCAGAAACTTATGTTATACCCCTACCTAGTCATTACCCCTGAAAGTTAAGCACTATTCTAAGCTATGTTACTATAGAATTATTTTGCCGGCTTTTTATACTTTATACAAACAGAATTATAAATTATGTACATTTTTATGCCTGGTTTCTTTTGCTCAATATGAATGCTTTTAAGATCCGTACATTTTGTTGCATATAGGGATATTTGCTTGTTTCGTTCCTGAACAGTATTCCATTGTATTAATATACCACAATTTATTCATTCAACTGTTGATATATATTTAGATTGTTTCTAGTTTATGACTATTTCCAATAATGCCACTGTGAACATCCTTATCATGTCTTTTGAAAAACAGGTTTATGTATCTCTGTTGGATATATACTTGTGTGGTAAGCAGAATTCTAAGGCGATCTCCAATGACTCTTGTCTTGGTATAATCTCTTCCCATTGGGTGTAGGTGGAACCTGTAAATATGATGAGATCTTACTTTTATGATTATATTACTTCATATGGCAAAAAGGATCTTGCCGATATAATTAAGGTCACAAATCAGTTGCCCTTAAAGTAGGTGAGGCAGACCTAATCAGGTGAGCACTTACAAGGGCCCAGGTTTTTGCTGAGAGCTTCAAAGCATGAGAGAGCATTTGGAGGGGGCCACATGACAAGGAACTGCAGGAGTCCTCTAGGTGATGAGTTGCTGCCCCTTGTTGACAGCCAGCAAAAGAATGGAGGGACCTCAGTACTACAGCTACAGGGCACTGGACTCAGCTGGCCACATAGATGGGTCTGCAATGGCTTCTTCCCCAGAGATCCAGACAGGAACACAGGAAGTCCAAGAGCATCTCACCCTGTGAGACCTTGAGCAGGGAAACCAGTCACATGGTGCACAGACCTCTGACCTGCACAACTGTGAGCTAATAAATGAGTGTTGGTGTAAGCTGCTAAGACTGTAGCAATGTGTTTAACACCAATAGAAACCACTATAGATTTTGATACCTGGATGTGAGGTGTAGTCACTGTAAACACCTTAAAATGTGGATGTGGCTTTGGAACTGGATAGTAAGCAAAGGCTGGAAGAATTTTGAGATGCATGACAGGGAAAGCCTAAATTTCCTTGGACAGACTGGTAGTAGACGTCAGCTGGATATCCAAACTGCTTTGGAACTCCTAACTCTTTTCTGCCTTCTATTTTCTCCAGTATAAAATAGAATGTTTATAGATGTTATCCTATGCCCGTCCCATCATTGTATGTGGTAGTGTTGGGGGAAGATAGCTTGTCACTTTAGTGCCGATGGTCCACAATTAGAGAGGGATTTTGCCCTAGGAGTTTTACCGGATAGGATTATACCTAGGAATCTCATCCGTTCATGATTCAGATGATGAAATTCAAATGAGCTTTTGGAATTGAGCTGATGCCATAATACAAAGAAATTTGGAGACTGTGGGATGGATTGAATGTATTTTCTATGTGGGAAATACTGGATCACTAAGGGCCAGAGGGCAGGCTGAGGCAGGCAGAATTCTAAGATGACCTCTAATGACCTCTGATCTTATATGAACTTCTTCTCTCGAGTATCAGAACGTCCTGTGAATATGATGAGATACTACTCCTGTGATTATGTTACACAATATGGGGAAAGAGATTTTGCAGATGAATTATGCTCCCAAATCAGTGAACCTCGAAATAAGGAGGTTGACCTGTGTGGGCCAGACCTAAGTAAGTGAGCCCTTAAGATGGCCTGAGCCCTTCCTGGGAGACTGGAAGTGTGAGAAGGAATATGTAGAGCTCTATGTGGCAAGGAACTGCATGAGGCCTCTAGGAGCTAAAAATGGAACTGAATTCTGCCAATTACCTGAATGAGTTTGGAAATATATTCCTCCTCAGTTTCCAGAAACACAGACTCACTGACCAATAGCACAGGCTGATTTCACCCTGTGAGACTTGAACAGAGTACTTGTAAACCTATAGAACTGGGAGCTTAAATAAATGGCCATTGTTTAAAGCCATTAAATTTGTGGTGATTTGTTACTCAGGGTAGAAAAGTAACATAGATGGAATTGCTGGGTTATAGAAAATGCATAAATTAAGCTTTAATAGGTACTCCCAGTTTTCCAAGGGTACTAATTTACACTCCTACCGGCAGTTGGAGTTTCAGTTCCTCTATACCCTCCCCTGCTCCTTGTATTGGTAGTCATTCTAGCTATTCTGGTAGATGTTTGCTGATGTCTTCTTGTGATTTTAATTTGCATATCTCTGATGACTTATTTTGGGCAGTCTTTGTTATTTGTCAGTTTAATATCCTATTTTGTGAAGTACCTGTTGAAATATTGTGCCAGTGTTTAACTGCATTTACTTTTATTCTTTATTTTATTCTGTACATAAAACGTTTTCTGAATGTGTGCATGCATGCGTGTTTATTTGTAGTTAATGTTTTCCTTTATCGTTAGTGGTTTTTGTGTTGTGTTTTAGATATAATTTACCCCAAGCTCATCAAGATATGATTGTATCTTATTTTCTAGAAGCCTTATCTTTTGGAATTCATTTTTGTGTATGGCGTAAGTTAGGAGCCAAAGTTATTTTTTTTATATGGCTGGATATCCAATTCGTCCGGTTCCACTTACTTAAATGATTATCTTTCTCCCTGAGCACTGCATTGGTATCTTTGTTGTAAATAAGGTGTTCATATGTGTGTGTCTGTTTGTGGATTCTTTTCTTGTCCTATTGGTCTATTTATCTATCTTTATCTAAACATATATATATTTATCTATTCCTGCATAACAAAATGTTACTGTACACAAATCATACTATCTTAATTATGGCTTTTCTGACTGTGAAAGTTCTTCAAATTTCTTCTTCTAGATGGATTTGGCTGTTCTTAGATCTTTGATATCCATTCATATTTTAGAATCAGTTTGCTGATTTACATTTTCAAACTATCTGTTGAGATTTTGATTTGCATTGCATTGAATACATAGACTATTTGGATGAGAATTTTCTCTGACTTAATTTTCATAATATTCTAATCTACAAACATGACATATCTCTGATTAATGTGGGGCTTCTTTATTTAAGAAATGTCATGTTGATTTCTGGACAAAGGTCTTATGAATTTTTTTATTAGATTTGTTCCTAGTTATTTGATATTTTCTGATGCTATAGGAAATGGCAATTTTAAAATTTCCTCTTTATACTTTTTACTGCTAATATGTGGAAATACAATTCCATTGTGTAATATTGACCTTATGTCCAGTGATTATACCAAATTCATTTATTCTAATATTTGATATATGTTCTTTAATTATTAAATGTAAAAAACATATTGTGTCTTTTATTTTTTGAAGAGCTGAGAAACCTTTCCCCCCAAAACCCTAAAACACAAGCATCCATATCTTATTGACTGCATCTGGGAAATGACTATTCCCAAACCAGTCACTGGAGTGGTAGTGAGATTACTACGACCTGGTTAGTCAACCACACTACTATTTATATATCAGCTACACTGTGTTATAAATCAATTTTTCTTTATTTTAACCACATATGTAAATATTTAGACATTAATTTTATTAGAAGTTTGAACATCTCTGTTGGATTGATAATTGTGGAATATTCCTCCATCTAAATGAGCTGAAATTACAGATCTTAAATTTTATAAATTCTTAGCAATCAGGCCAGGCCCGGTGGCTCATGCCTGTAATCCCAGCACTTTGGGAGGCCGAGGCAGACAGATCACTTGAGCTCAGGCATTCAAGATCAGCCTGGCCAACATGGTGAAACCCCATCTTTACCAAAAATACACAAATTTAGCTGGGCATGGTTGCACCCGCCTGTAATCCCAACTACTTGGGTGGCTGAGGCAGGAGAGTCACTTGAGAGTGGGAGGCTACAGTAAGCCGAGATCACACCACTGCACTCCAGCCTAGGCTACAGAGTGAGACTTGGTTTCATTTAAAAAAAAAATCACACCTGTAATGTCAGCACTGGCAGAGGCAGGTGATCACTTGAGGTCAGGAGTTCCAGATAAGCCTGGCCAACATAGTGAAACCATGTCTCTACTAAAATTACAAAAATTAGCTGGGTATGGTGGTACACACCTGTAATCCCAGCTACTTGGGAGGCTGAGGCAGGAGAATCACTTGAACCCAGGAGGTGGAGTTTGCAGTGAGCCAAGATCACACCACTGCACTCCAGCCTGGGCAACAGAATGAGACTGTCTCAAAAAACAAACAAACAATAAATTATTAAGCAATGAGTAGTATGCTTAATATGTGAAAAATATTTGTGGCTTATTCAGGAATAATGAATTTTTTAAATGGCTTAGTTTATTTCAAAAATATACTGTTGATTATAAAATACAAAAATATCAGAATATTTAATATGTACATATATCAGACTTTTAAAAATAGTTATCAGTCACTGGTAAAATTGCTTGTGATTTAAATTATCTTAAACTTTTCTAAATTATCTAAATTCCGTACTGCAAGGTTTGCCAGACTTCACACAACTGGCATTTTGGACCAGGTAATTCTTTGTTGTTGGAGGCTCTCCTGTGCATTGAAGGGGTTGAGCAGCATCCTTGATGCCTATATACTAAACGCTGGTAGAACTCCTCCTCCCCAATTATGGCACTCTTCAGACATTTTAAAATTTCCCCTGCGGGGCAAAATGCCCCTGGCTGAGAACAACTGTACTATGGTGAACAAAATTTTAATAACTAGGTAGATGTAAAAATAAACAGATGTAAATATAGATCAGTAGATACAGTACATCATGGTTTTTTTTTTTTAATCTCATAGCCATTTTCCTATGGCATTAAAAATTTTTCAAAAACATCCTGTAACATCCTATATAAGTTTATGCTATAGGCATCTAGCATTCTACTGGAAATTGAGGTTGTTTCAGATTTTTAAAAATAATTGACACTATAATAATCACCTTTGAGCATATAACACTGTGAAGATATGTGAGTATTTTTTTTTAGAATTAATGTCTGGAGAGGAATTATGCATTTCATATAAGACTTTTTATATGTGTCATCATATCATCAAATTTTCATCTTGGAAGGTGCTATGAATTTATAATTCTATCCAGTAGTATATATGAGAGCTCGTTTTGTTATAATAGCTTAAAACCTGATTAAACATAATTCTTTTCAGAAATACAGTAGCTATATTTGCTTAGTACAAGAGTAATGTATGCTCATTGAAACCATTCAGAAGATGAAGTATGAAAAGAATGAAAAACCACCCTTTCAGATTTTTTTAATGAGCACATAGATACATATATACTTTTAAATGGAACAGAGGCAAAGAGAAAGGTGAGGATATTGAAGATAACAATGGAGTTAAAAAGAGGGGCTTCTTTAAAGTTTGAGATCTTGGAGGATAGCAAAACAATAAGTAGAAGACATGTATATTCCTTTAAAGAGAGCAAGGATAGATAGGAGCATTTTAATCATTACTAAGTCAGGGACCACAACTAAGGCCCACGGAGATTCAAGAAAGGAGGAAAACTCTCAGAGAATAGATTGAAATGACTCCCAAAAGTGGATCCATAAAACTGGTGAAAGTTGACCTACAGAACAAAGAGAATAGCTATAAGTGGGGTTCATACCCCAAAATTTCAACTATACAGGGAACAGTGGTTAACATGGTCATAACAGAATCACTGATTCCCACCACCTTCCTGATCTTTTCAACTGGGCAAGTTTTCCCTGTTTCGGTAAGTGGCACCACCATCCATAAAAATATAGGATTCATCATTTACTGCTGTCCTTCCCTCATGATCTCACAGCCGTTCAAGTTTCCAGTGGAAGTCCCAGACATCGAGGAACACAGACAATCCATCTCCACTATGTACCGTCTGAATTCTAGCTCTACAAAATCCATGGGAATGTTAAAATGGATGTTGTTTCATGACACTAAATTGTGGAATAATGATGAACAGACACATTCTGTTCATTTTTCTTCTTATGTACATCCTGTATTTTATCAATATTTCGTTTTCCATATTCCATTCTTATTGAATTCCTATCCCATCCTTTATAAACTGTATTCTATATTTCATTCTAAATTTCATTCTATTCCGGTATTTAAAAATCTATACTGTATATTTCATAGTCCATTTATTTCAGGCCATTGCACATTTTGTTCCATTCTATATTCCTTCCAATTTTGATTTCCTTTATTTTCTTTAATATTTTATTTCATACTGTATTGCACTCATTCCTTTTCTCATATATTTTTATTTTATTCCATATGACATTCGATATTTGTTTCCATTTTCTGTTCCATTCCATTTTCTGATTAAATTCCATTAAATTTCCAATATTCCATTCCACATCCTGTTTAAACCCGTATTCTACTCCCCATTTTATTCCAGTTTCCATTGCAGTCTCCATTTCATCCCATCCTGCATACCATTTCAAATCCATTATCCATACTATATTATTTAACGCTCCAAATACCATTCCATTCTATTTTTGAGTTGCATTTCAGCCCAATCGTTCACCAATTCCATTAAATATCCGATTTTATTCTGCTCAAAATATTATAACAGTGACATTCAGGAGACTAGTTTGCCAATATTTTTAATCAAAGAATTACAAATGTGGCTGGGCGCAGTGGCTCACGCCTGTAATCCCAGCCCTTTGGGAGGCCGAGGAGGGCAGATCACCTGAGGTCAGGAGTTTGAGACCAGCCTGGCGGACATAGTGAAACCCTGCCTCTACTAAAAATACAAAAAATTGGCCGGGCATGGGTGGCACGCGCCTGTAATCCCAGCTATTCGGGAGGCTGAGGCAGGAGAATTGCTTGAACCCGGGAGGCAGAAGTTGCAGTGGGCCAAGATCATGCCACTGCACTCGAGCCTGGGCGACAGAGCCAGACCCCACCTCAAAAATAAATTAATTAATTAAAATAATTACAAATGTTCATAGACTTGTACCAAGAATTTTCTCTTCTGGGAATTTATCCACAATGACACATTTAAGGATATGAACAATTTTTAATGAGAAGGATGTGTCTCACAATGATGTAAAATGTTGGAAACAGCGTAAATGGTGGCCAATATGGGAATGTTTGAAAATGTAAACTTCTTTTATAAATGGAGTATTTTGTAATTTAAAGTGGCCTTGTAGAAATTTGTTTACTGACATAGAAAGTGTGCTCTCTGGAACCCAAAGCAGGTTACAATGCAGTACCTATGGAGAAACTATTCCATTTCATAAAATAAAAAATTTAAAAAACTATGAAATATGTATGAATAGGGCCTTTCTACCAACGTCTAAGTAAAAATTTCCAGCACTTTCCCATGGGTGCGTGAGGACTTAGGTGTAGTTTTCTTACATTTGCTTTTCTGTTTTGAGCACTGAACATGACACCTTTTGTAATAAATAATGACTAAAAATGAGTGGCCAAGTATTAAACTTCAAGTCTATACATTACAGCATATTTATATTAATAGGAGCTAGAGACCACACTAAATAAATTAATATATGTTCATCAGCGGATTACTACGCAGCCCATAAAATATTTAAGGACGGTGTCACCCTTAACCTTAGGCAATCCCAAACTGTGCCTTGGGGGAAAAGGCACAGTTCTAAATCCCCCTCTGGTGTGTGGGACCTGAGGTGTGTGGGACCTGAGGGAAGCAGCAGTGCTGAACATCTGCAGCCAAAACGGTGTGGGCCCCTTCCCTTTCCTCGCCTTCAGGCTTCTGTATAACCCTAAAACCCACCAGACCCCACATGGGGTCATCTAGATGCCTGGAGGAGTTCCAGGGTGGTCCCTTCGGGCGTCATGCCTGGGTTCATTGTCCTGACCGGGTGCGAGGAGGGACACCTGGCCAGGAGATACAACCTGCCGGCCAGTGTGGCATTTCTTTCAAATGACCACTTAAGCCTCAGCCACGATTTGGGGTGACTCAAATCGTTCATGTAGCACACACACACACACACACACACACACACACACGCGTGTCTCAGGGGCCCCGTGTGAGGAGAGGAGATTCACACTATTGACCCAGCGGCCAGGGTCAACCCCAGAGGGCTGGAGCACACACTCCGGGTTGACGATAGGCGCCTGGCTCTGGGTTGCACGGCTCCGGATTGGATGGCTCCCGGGAAGAGAGAAGAGTCATCTGACGTCCAGCTGGCCAATCAGAGTCGAGGACTGGCCGGGCTCCACCCACCTTCTTGCTCTACTAGTTCGCGCTCTCCTCGGGCAGAAGTAGCAGCTGCGCTCCTCGCTCTCTGAGGGAGAAGCTGGCGTTACGGCCACTCAGTCAGACATGGAGAAGGAGCAGAAGCACCAGCAGGACGAGGTGCAGGGAGGGCTAAACAACGAAACCGCCCTTGCCTCCGGGGATGCCTGCGGGACCGGGAATCAAGATCCTGCTGCTTCCGTCACCACAGTCTCCAGCCAAGCATCTCCCTCGGGCGGCGCCGCTCTAAGCAGCAGCACAGCCGGTTCTTCTGCTGCAGCCGCCACCTCCGCCGCCATTTTCTTCACCGATGAGGCCTCGGGGCTGCCAATCATAGCTGCTGTGCTGACGGAGAGGCATTCTGACCTCCAGGACTGCCACAGTCCTCACGAAGTCTTTGGGTATGTGGTGCCTGAGGGGGGCAGCCAGGCCGCTGTGGGGCCCCAGAAGGACACTGGCCACGACGACGAGCACCTGGGCCAGACCAAGAGCCCCGGGAACAGCCGTCGTAGGAAGCAGCCCTGCCGCAACCAGGCTGCCCCGGCTCAGAAGCCTCCAGGGCGGCGTCTGTTTCCTGGGCCTTTGCCGCCATCTTCTCCAGGGTTCCAGCCCAGCAGCCATCCCTGTTCCGGGGCTTCTACGTCGAGTCAGGCAACCCAGCCAGGCCCTGCACTCCTAAGCCACGCATCTGAGGCAAGGCCTGCTAGCCAAAGCCGCATCACCCTGGCAGCTTCTGCTCTCCGGAGACGTGCATCTGCTCCAGGCCCTGTCATCCGACGCTGCACCGCCCAGCCAGGCCCTGCTTTTCCACGCCGCGCTACTCATCTAGGCCCTGCTCGCCTAAGCCCTGAATCTGCGCCAGGCCCTGCCAGCCGAGGCCGTGCATCTGCGCCAGGCCCTGCCAGTCGAGGCCGCGATTCCGCGCCAGGCCCTGCCCGCCGAGGCCGCGATTCCGCGCCAGGCCCTGCCCGCCGAGGCCGCGATT
>NW_026652282.1:45637941-45658894 GCF_009828535.3 Hylobates moloch
GAGGCCGCGATTCCGCGCCAGGCCCTGCCCGCCGAGGCCGCGATTCCGCGCCAGGCCCTGCCCGCCGAGGCCGCGATTCTGCGCCAGGCCCTGCCCTTCGCGGCCGCACAGCAAGGTCACACCCCGCTCATCGCAGCACCAGCACGACGCCAGGCGCTGGCCTCCGGAGCCGTTCCACCCAGCGAAGATCAGCACTTCTCAGCCGCCGCTCCCGGTCTGGGTCAGCTGATGAGAATCCTTCCTGTGGGACTGGCTCACAAAGGCTTGCCTTTCAGAGCAGATCAGGCTCTCCTGATCCTGAGGTCCCAAGCCGTGCTTCCCCGCCTGTTTGGCATGCAGTCCGTATGCGTGCCTCCTCACCCTCACCCCCTGGGAGGTTCTTCCTTCCCATCCCTCAGCAGTGGGATGAGAGCTCCTCCTCCTCCTGTGCTTCCAACTCCTCCTCCCCGAGTAGGTCTCCTGGCCTAAGCCCCTCTTCCCCTTCCCCTGAGTTTTTGGGCCTGAGATCTATCTCCACTCCTAGCCCTGAAAGCCTTAGGTATGCTTTGATGCCTGAGTTTTATGCTCCGAGCCCTGTCCCTCCAGAAGAGCAGGCAGAAATAGAGAGCACAGCTCACCCTGCAACACCGCCTGAGCTGTGACCCTCTATGAGCATCCTCTAAGGCCCACAGAAGGAATCAACATCTACCCACTTTGTGAATGGGCTGCCTGTCCTGTAGTTAGCTGCGAGGTCTCCCAAAGTTCCAGCCGTTAACCAACATCCTGAGTAGTTTTGAAGCCTCTCCTCCCCATGACTCCACCACCTAGCACTTACCTGCTGTTGGCCTTTTGATTCTGGGCCACCTTCTTCCTCAAGAGTTTGCCTTTGCCCTTGAGCTGAGAATTCTGTTTTCCAAGTTGCTTTTCTGTTATGAAATGTTTTAATTAGTAAAATAAATTGTTTTGTTTAAACAAAATGTAGAGGTGTTTTTTTTATTGCGGTTCGAAAAATCGTTAATCCTATATCATATTTGGAGGGTTAAAGAAAATTGTTAACATACTAGCTGACTCTTTGGACGAGAGAAGAAATAAAATACTGTCCTAGCAATAATTTATTCCCACTGGCTGAAATGGAGTTCTGTGCAGGAAGTTCCCACTTAGGTTCTATATACCCTCTTAGCAGAGGTGATTTGCAACTTGGGCAAGAAAAAGGGGCAGGGTTTAACCCAGGTGGCTGGAGAAAAGGAGGGGTGATGGAGACATCCAGGGTCAGGAAAGGAGCAGGGAATGATGAAGTTTGGGGTGAGAGGGAGGGAGACAATAACCCAGATGGGAGTAGGGAAGCTGGGAGGAAGATCCAGAATCAGGAAATGGGGAACAGCAGGAGTCAGAAGCTTGAGAGGGGAACATCTTAGATTCTAAAGGATAAAAAAATGTTTATGTGTGGGGAACGGGCTCCTGAGGTCTTTGGGGGTGGGGAGAATGTGGGAGGGTGATTTGTGGCTAATAATTGATGGGAAAATGGTCAGACATTCAGTGAAAATATGTGTTAATCGATAATGTTACTGTAACAAAAATAATTGTGACTGAGTTTGAGCAGATATGTGAGTGTGTGTGTGTAGACATTTGGAGAGAACTACATGGGCATACACCATGCTGTGAACAAGGTGTATATCTGGTTTTTTTAATAACTGGTTATATGGTCTTCTATAGTCTACAAGTTCCACATTGACCATATAACTATTTTTTAAATTAAACTCCGCTGTTTTTTGAAAATTTAAGCTGTAGAAACATAATAGGAGAGACCACATTAAAAGAACGAGTGAAAAAATATAAAGCAAACCAGCAAAAGAAACCCCCTTTCCTTCCTTTCTCATATTTCTCCTCTCCTTTGCTATTTTGGTATGTGAACAGTACAGGCATAGACCTGACCAAAAAGGGCCCTGGTCACAATTTGGAGGGTCCTGTTCAGGCCCTGCTCATGCTTTATTCACACCACAAAGCTAAGAGTCCATGGGGGACAAGTGGGACCTGTGTGCCCACCAGGTCCCAACATCCTGACACTTTTATAGAAAGTGTTTCAGGTACCCTCATTCTTCAAGGCTGTTTCTAGGGCTTGCAAGGCCCTATTCTCAGGGTCCTTCCTAAGGAAAGAACACATATTTTAAAAGCTCTCACTTTGTTATATTTCTTTTTCTTGAGTAATTCTACATATCCAAAGACTAAGACAAAAAGTAGACAGTTCCAATGCAGCAAGTCACAACCTCCCAGTATTGGAGGGCCTACATTTATTCCCATTTCACAGATGTGGAAATTGAGGCTTAGAGCAATTTTGTGATTTTCAAAATCTCATAGCTAATAGAGCTTGGCTCCAGAGTCAGAATTCCTGGGTTTGAATTCTGGTGTTCCTGTTGAATCACTGTGTGACCCAGTGCCAGTTAGTTAACCTGGGATCCACAGCTTCTGCATTTGTCAATTGGGCACAGTAAGAGTGCACGTCTCCAAGATTATTGTAAGGATTAAAATGGTTGGTGCATATTAAGTGCTTCCAACGGTGTCTTGCACATCGTGAGTGCACAGTACAGATGGTTCTTATTCTGATTAGGATTATGATCATGTGTCCAGATATTTCTGACAGCCCCTTAACAGGTTACTGGTCTTTCCTAAACAACAATACTTTCAAAATCAAACTGGCTGTTTCAAAAATGGAGAGGGACATTCTTTATTGTACTTAGTACTTTAAAATATGAAGGCATTTCCACAAGCTATTGAGCAACATTTTACCGATACCAGAGGCCACTGCGCAAAAATGTAAAAAAAAAAAACAAAGGATTGAGCCTCAGAGGTACAAACTCTAGGAATTTAACAAATTTATACTTGCAGTAGTTACATGAATGCTTCTGAGAACAGTAGTTTTCCTCCCAGCATTATTTGTATCTTGTTTAAAATATTCATTTTAATGAATGAATGGAATACATCAAGGATTAACATTGTTGACTGCAAGTTGCCTTTATATAATACCTGGCATGCAGATATAACAGGTAAAAATCAAGTATGCTTGTAAGTGTTAAGTACTGTTTTAACGTTCGTACATACACTAACTTGTTTAATTCACAGAACAACCTTAGGAAGTAGATGTTCATATTGAGCCCATTTTATAGATGAAGACATTGAGGAACAGAGGTTACATAAAATATAATATGAAGGAAAGGCACATTGAACTGTGGACTCTGTCATGGCCCCCTTTCGAGGTTATTAACTTCTTTTGTGAAGTAAATTGCATGATATGCCCCTGCACAGAGTACTACTGTTTTGCCAGCTGTGAAGGTAATGGTTTGGGCATGTTCATCTGCTATTTATTAGGAGAAATGGTGTTGTTTTTGTATTGTGTAAAGTTACTCTGTCAACCTAAACTTCATATGGAAGGTGAAAAATCCTAGCCCAACCACATTAACTCATTTCACTCGTGAAAATATTCATAGCTGGAGATTATAATTGATTGTGTAGGAAAGGCTTATCTACCTAGAAGGAGGAGCAGGTTTAGAAAGTAACAGCAACATTACAGGCCTTTCCTGGGAATTTGTGTGCCCTGTCTGTAGCTTCCCTTTGTGTCTCCATGTCTAAGTGGTGTCCAATCCCCAGAAACAGCTGTGAACTGGGAAAGAAGTGAGGGTGAAAGGCCCATTTCAGAGCCCTGCACTCCTCACAGCTGAGCACAGCTTTCACCCCAGGGTTCCTCTGTGGGGAAGATGAAAACACCCGAAAATCCTTCAGCTGCCTTTCCCTGGAAGTTGCCACAATCAGCTACTATACTGAACAGGGCTGGTTTTATGGGCACGTGACCTGTGCAGTTGCACAGGCCCCTGCTTGCTTTAATGATGTGTTGTTGCCATCTTAAATGCTTAATGATTTTTGAACCAGTTGTCCCACATTTTCATTTTTCACTGTACTTCACAAATTATATAGCTGATCCTAAAACTGTTTTTAGTACTTAAAAAAAAAATTTCTAGCAAGCAGAATGCCAGGAAGTGTAGCTGGTGGCTGGTAATAAAAACAGATGACATTGCCATAAGAGTGAGCTTAGGGTAATGCAAACTGCATGAGACACTGGGGTTGGACAAGCCTAGGCTTGAAATTTGCCCCACCTCTGCCTTGCTGTTTGACCTTAAGTAAGGTTCATAATCTCTCCCATCCTGTTTCCACACCTGCAAATTGGGGATAATAGTATCTACTTCATACTCACAACTTCTGAGAGGAGCCTAGGATAATCCTGTCTACCCATCCTTCTGGCTGTGGTTTAGGGTCCTTCCTCTGCGTTCCCAGAGCCTCTTGTTCTTACCCTTGCCAAAGCCCTCATTACACAATTTTGGAAATTATATTTCTGTATAACCATCTTCCCAATAGACTATAAGAACTTTGATGACTTGGATAGAGCCTGGATTTTCCCTCTGTCCCCAGAACCTAGGGGCCCTAGGCCTTGGTAGGCAGAAAGAAGTATTTCTTGGCTTAATGGTAATAGTATAAGCTACATGCTTAATAAAGAATAACAACTAATTTACAAAATATGTGTTGGAAATAATATGTAAGAAGTGTGTAAACCCAAGATATTTCCCTACTTAAATTTTCTTCACTCAGAGAGGGCGTGGCCTTTTATCCTTTTTTCAGAACCATCAAGAGCCAGTGTTTTCCTGATATCTTACTTCATAGTGTAACTGGCACCTTCTGTTACTCCCTCAGTCTCAGATTTGGCCTCACAGTGGACCTGCATTGGACATGGCACTGAAGGCTTCCCAAACACAGTGTTATTGATGCTAAATAGGCCCTCAAGAAATATTTGTTGAATAAATGCCTTGTTAGATTACTAGAAGCCAGCTAATTACATTATTTTATTTTATAGGTAAAAAGATTCTATATCATTTGGTCTTATACTGGCAAAATCGAGGACATGAGCTAAGAAGTCAGTGGAATTGTCAAGTTCAAGGAGCATGTTCACACACACACAAAGAGCCCACTCTCCCAGTGTTGTGTTTTTTCCATGACCACTAATTTCCAGTCAATTTCACTTTCTTCTCCTCTCCTGTATTCCATTTTCACATCAATACACTATATTGCAAATGCCATCAAATTCATCAGATACAGACTTTTATTGAGCTTCCTCAGGTTGTGTGACTGCCTTCCCAAACAGAATGTGAGATTCTTGAGGGCAGGGAACATGCTATCTTGGTCATTACAAAAAACAGAATCCAAAGTAATGCCTAAAATATGATAGGAGTTGCTGAATAGTTGTTGAATTAATTAATCTGTTGTGACACATAGGAAAAAATATCTGCCTTTCAATTTGAGGATCGTTGTATAGGCACCATTATTCTATAGACACTACCTGTATAGGCAATATGTGTGTGGCTTTTTTTATCAGTTACCAGATGCATTCTGATATTCAGCTGTAAGGAATTGAGAGAGGATTATTCCAATTCCTCTTTCTACAGCATTTTTGTATAGTAAGTAGTACAGTTTTCAGTACACACCTTAAATAAGGATAGTGTTCCCCAAACCACAGGCATTCATAAGAAACCTTTAGGATTTCTTAAAATTTTCTTTCTTTTTATCTTTCCCTTTCTTTCCTTTTTACTTTCTTTCTCATTATCTTTGCCTCCTTTTTCTCCCTCCATCTTTCCCTCTTCTCTTTCTCCCTCCATCTTTCCCTCCCTCTCTTCCTGCTTCCCATTCTTCTTTCCTTCCTTCCATTGTATGGATAGTCCACAATTTTTATTTATCCAAACACATTAATGGGTATTTGATTTGTTTTCATGTTTGGACTATTACAAATAAAGCTTCCATGAACATTCATGTACAGATACTTGTATAGACAAGTTTTCTTTCCTCTTGAGTAAATACCTAACAGTGAAATAGCTGGGTCATGGTAAGTATTTCTTTAACTTTTTAAGAAATGGCCAAATTGTTTTTCAAACTGTATGTAGAGTTTTATATTCCCACTGGCAGTGTATGAGTCCAATTCCTCCACAGCCTTGCCAACAATTGATGGGGGCAGACATTAAAATTTTAGACACTCTACCATCAATGATAGACTAGATTAAGAAAATATGGCACATATACACCATGGAATACTATGCAGCCATAAAAAAGGATGAGTTCATGTCCTTTGTAGGGACATAGATGACGCTGGAAACCATCATTCTCAGCAAACTATCACAAGGACAGAAAACCAAACACCACATGTTCTCACTCATAGGTGGGAATTGAACAATGAGAACACTTGGACACAGGGCGGGGAACATCACACACTGGGGCCTGTTGTGGGATGGGGGGATGGGAGAGGGATAGCATTAGGAGAAATATCTAATGTGAATGACGAGTTATGGGTGCAGCAAACCAACATGGCACATGTATACATATGTAACAAACCTGCACGTTGTGCACATGTACCCTAGAACTTAAAGTATAATTTAAAAAAATTTTTTTAGACATTCTAATAGGTGTGTAGCAGTATCTCATGGTAGTTTTGTTGTTGTGGTGGTGTGTGTGTGTGTGTGTGTGTGTGTTTGAGATGGAGTCTCACTCTGTTGACCAAGCTGCAGTGGCGTGATCTCAGCTCACTGCAACCTCCGCCTCCTGGATTCAAGCAATTCTCCTACCTCGGCCGCCTGAGTAGCTGGGATTACAGGCGCCCACCACCATGCCTAGCTAATTTTTGGTTTTTTTTAGTAGAGACGGGGTTTTGCCATGTTGGCCAGGCTGGTCTCAAACTCCTGACCTCAAGTGATCTGCCACCTTGGCCTCCCAAAGTGCTGGGATTACAGGGGTGAGCCACCACACCTGGCCTCTCATGTTTTTTATATGAATTTTCCCAATGGCTAATGATGTTGAATATCTTTTCATATGCTAATTTGTAAATACTCTGGCAATTATTTATTGGGTTGTTCGTTTTCTTACTTTGAGTTCTGAGAGTTCTTTATATATTCTGGATACAAGTCTTCTGTTAGATATGTGACTTGCAAATATCTTTTCTCACTCTATTGCTTATCTTCTTATTTTTATAGTGCCTTTTGAAGAGCAGAAATTTTTAATTTTAATGAAGTTCAATTTATCAATTTCTTTCATAAATCAGGCTTTTGGTGTCATATCTAAGAAATATTTTTCTAATTCAAGGTCACAAAGCTTTTGCTCTACATTTTTCTCAAATTTGTATATATTTAGCTCTCATATTTAGTTTTATGATCTAGGTTGAGTTAATTTTTAGATATTACTCAAGGTATAGATCAACATTCATATTTTATTTTTGGATGTGGATAATCACTGGTTCCAGGACCATTTATTGAAAAGATTAACCTTTTCCCACTGAATTGTCTTTGTACTTTTGTTGAAAATCAATTGACCATATATGTGCTGACATTTCTGGACTCTATTCTATTACATTGAATTTCAAAGAGTCAGTACCACACTATCTTGATAACTGTTACTTTACAATAAGTCAAAAAACCAGTTTCTTCTTTTCAAGGTTGTTCCGGCAATTTCAGCTCTTTTATAATTCTATAAGAATTTTAGAGCCAGCTTATCCATTTCTACTAAAAACTCTCGAGATTTATTAAGTATAATTTGAGATATAATAAGCCACATATATTTAAAGTACACAAATTTGATAAGTTTTGATATATGTATATATATGAAAACCATGAACCATCACCACAATCAAGATAATCAATATATTCATCAAACTCCAAAAGTTTTCTCCTGCTTAACTGTAATCCCTTCCTCTTTTCCTATACCCTTACCCTGTCCATAGGCAATCAATTATCAGCAGTCTGTCACTACAGATTAATTTGCATTTTCTAAAGTTTTATATAAATGGAATCATACAGTATGTATACTTTTATGCTCTGGCTTCTTTCACTCAGCATACTTATTTTGAGATACATCCATGTTGTTGCATATGTCAATACATTATACCGTTTTAATCAATAAGTGGCATTATATGTATATACCAAGATTTATTTAACCATTTACCTGTTGAAGGACATTTGGGTTCTGTTTAATTTTTGACTATTACAAACTACTATGAATATTTTTGTATGTGTTTGTAAGGACATATGCTTTTCCTTTTCATGAGTGAATACCTAGGTGATGAATGACCTAGGAGATAAACATGATAGGCATATGTTTAATTTTGTAAGAAACCTCCAAATATTTTTCAAAGTGGTGGTATCATTTTACACTCCCACCACCACTATGTGAGGATTCCTGTTCCCTTACATCCTTGCCAAACCTTAATATCGTTTGCGTTTATAAATTTTCACATTCTAGCTGTGTAATGGTAGCACATTGTGGTTTTAGTTTGCATTTCCTTAATAACAAATAAGGTTTGTCTTTTTAATGTGCTTGTCAGTAACATATTTTCATTTGTGAAGTGTGCAAACAAACGTGAACCTAAAACAGCCAGTCCTTCAAGATGGATTTTGAGTGGCTAACAGGACCTAAATTTAAAATACAGCCAAGCGGCCATTTGCTGACTAGAGGTCACACAGGTACTCTGAGTTTCCTGGAAAACTCACGCCTTTGTTTACCTTTGGGGCTTTCAGAGCTCACCTGAACCAACCAATCAGAGCCCATCTGCCTTAGCCAATGAGAGCTCAGTTGTATCAACCAGTCAGAGCTCAGCTGTGTTCACCAATCAGAACCAAGCAAGTCTGAATCCTTCATTTGTATAAAAGGTCCTGACTGGGAACCTGAGTAGGAACTTTCTCTATGAAAGCCAAACCGTCTCTTTGTTCTCTGGAATACACTTTCCTTTTACACAGAAGGCTGTGTCTGTTTGCAAACTGTTAAGTCTTTCTTCCAAATTCCTTTTCACAGAACTTTTGTTTAGATTCTTAGTGTCAGAAACAGGATTTGAAGCCATCCCCAACTACTCCCAGTGCTGTCTGAGACAAGGTATAAGCACCTGCAAGAGCCTTCTAAGGTCAGTTGTCTTCTTACTGGTGCCAGGGCTTCAGGGATAGGCTGGGGTAATTTCTCTCAAATTTGGACCTCCTACCCTTTGTTTAAGGTCTCAGAGACTTTATTCCTTTCCTGTAGGTTCCCTCCATCCAGACCCCAGAGGAGACCTTCCTTTTGTCTCCTGGCTGGGATGGGGGATAGGAGGCTTGGGAGGGTGGCCTTCCCAGCCAGTTTCCCCTATCTGGACTCTAGAGGGGGCATTCCCTGTTGGCCCCAGGCTTAGTGGGAGGCCTTCCAAGTCTCAGTCAGTTCCCTCCATCTGGATCCCAGAGGTGGTCCTCCCAGTCACCCCAGGTTTAGAGTGTTGTGGGACTCAGGAGGACGAGAGAGACCTCGGGTTGAAACAGGAGAATCTTTATTGAGTGCATCAGGCCCAACTGACTCACGTCCAAAAGACTGGGCCCAGAACAAAGACAGTACCTGACTTTTATACACAGTTTACAAAAGGAAGTGGGCTAGCTGGAAGCAAGCTTACAGTGGCGTGAAAGCAGGGATACAGAGGCAGAACAAAGACAGGATTGCACATGACCGTTGCCAAGCAACCCAGATGTTCGTTATCTAGGTTTGCCTGGGCATGGGCTTATCCCATAACCTTCACTATGGTGCCCAAGCAGCTGTAGTTCAGGCCTACTCAGGCTTCTCATGATCTTCATTGCACCTCTTAGATAAAACAGAGTACTTGAAGTCACTAGTTACAGAGAACAAGAATCTATAAACTCATTTCATAAAACAAAGGAAAATTTGTTTTTCTTCTCCTTACATTGAGGGAGTGCTGGGAGAGTCTCCAGAGCACATTAGATAATACTATCAAGAGTTTTCCTGGGTCTGGGCTGTGCCTGTTGCTGCCTCTGGGACAAGTCGCCTAATACAGGACAACTAATTTCTCTTTCTTTTTAATTTTCTTTTTCTTTAATTTCCCGCCTCAATAGGGGGTCCCTCCCAGCCCAACTCAGCGGGTCTATAAGGTTTTCTGGGGATGCTCATGCTACGGGCGATGACAGGGAGGCATTCGTCATGTCAGTGCAATGGGTAACCCATATTTTAAGTTTTTCCCTGATCAGCTGCCTTCTGGCACTCCAGCTTGATTTACGAGCAAACATTATGGTCCAGGGAATTGTAATTGGCTAGGTCTCTGGACAAAAATTATGCAGGACAATCTTTAACTTTATTGGCCAAATGGGGCTTCTTTGAAATTCCAAAACCTGACTATGTGCAGGCACAATTAGAAGAAAGAAAACATGGAACATTCCAGAGACAATGGGAAACCTTTTTTTCAACTGGTACTTTGAAAGTTGTAAATGGAATCAAGGGGCTACCATTGCCTCTCTTAGGGAAAAATAATTCCCAATTGGAATTGGAAGTGAGTGCCTTAATGAAATAGAGAGAAGTGCTTGTCAGATTGAAACTAAAGCTGGAAAAAAGAAGCCCCCTCTGGAAGAACCTTCTTCCACTAGCCTCCCCTTGCCTGCCACTCGGCCTGTCTTCTGCACCTTTTTTCCCACCGCTGCTTTATCTTTCACTCCCTCCTTCCTCTTCTACTCTTTGATTTTGAAGGAATTACATTTTCTCTAGACTCATCTATATGTTTTCTTGTAAAATTCTGTGATAAATTCCCATGATTTTATGTTACCTTGGTATCCATTTCAGTCTTCCTCTAAAACACCCAAACTACTTGAAAAAGCCTAAATTTTCTGTGCTTTGAAATGTAAATTTCTTGCCCTGTTCTCTAAAATTCGGTAAAGGCATCAGCCATGTGGGACAGACAAATGTCAGTTTATTCCATTTACAGAGAAATAGTTTGAATCTAACTGTTCTTTAAACTATGAGTTTTACCTGACTCATAGCTACAGGCTTACGATTAAAGCTACAAGATCTTTTTTGTCTGTCTGTATTTTCTTTGTGTGTGTGTATATATGTATATATCTGTATATTGTCTACAGAACCAAATTGGCATATAAATAAATGAATACTCATAAATTAAGCAAATAGATGCAAATGCTTTTCAAGTTCATGTGACAGCAATCTTTTGGTGGATGGGACTGGTCTAATATTGTTGGTTTGGTGGCAATGGCTATGTCTTCTGAGTCATTAGAAAAATACGTATATATTTAAATTTAGGGCTCTTTCATACTTACCTGGCATACAGTAATGGTAATGTAAAATTATTGACAGAAAATTTTGTTTGTGCTAGTGGCTAGATTTTTCTAGTGTCTCATGAAGTCTTCTACATGTAATTGTTAAGAGTGAATGAATTGAATGGATGTAAATGGGATAAAAGTTTGTAAATGAACTTTTGAAAATGGTTATGTTTCATAATATGTTTACTTGGGAGGACGTTCATTGAATTAGATCATTTCCAGATAAGATGTAATTCTGAGACATTGGTTACTGAATATGAGTTCAGGCTCATATGCTTTTGGCTTCTTATTTGAAAGAAACAAAAGTCATTTGAGTCTGTTGGTAAATATGTCCTGTTCCATATTAAAAAGATATTCTGTTAGCCTATGTTTCTGGAAATTGTAAAATGTGTATTCATGGATTGTTGGTACATGATTGGCAGTTAAAAATTGCTTAAGTCCTAGGTTTTCACTGAAGATTAGGGTTAATAAGAGTTAACATTTTAATTAATGTGTGTGATTAAACATGAGAAATACAGTCTGTATGCAAGTATATGAGGAGAGTAGGATGTATTTTTGGTAAGATAGATTGAAGAGAAAAGAGAATAATTTTGTATAAGAAATAATCTTTTGTGGTAAATTTTTGTCCTAGAGTAAAGTGACTGGCTATTTAAGAAAGAGGAAGTATAGGAGAAAGCAGAAAATCTAAACACGTCATAAATTGTCTAAGCACGTTATAATAGGTTTATGAAAAGAAAGTTTATAAAAGGAATTTTCTGTGTGATCAGGTTGGCTACAATTGAAAGGAAAATTTTTATTGGTCTTTCGAAGGATTGAGCTTTGATGTTTAGAAATGCACTGATGCCCATTTACATTTGAAGTTAATATTGTTATGTGTGAATTTGATCCTGTCATTATGTTGTTAGTTGGTTATTTTGCTCGTTAGTTGATGCAGTTTCTTCCTAGCCTCGATGGTCTTTACAATTTGGCATGTTTTTGCAGTGGCTGGTACCGGTTGTTCCATTCCATGTTTAGTGCTTCCTTCAGGAGCTCTTTTAGGGCAGGCCTGGTGGTGACAAAATCACTCAGCATTTGCTTGTCTGTAAAGTATTTTATTTCTCCTTCACTTATGAAGCTTAGTTGGGCTGGATATGAAATTCTGGGTTGAAAATTCTTTTCTTTAAGAATGTTGAATATCGGCCCCCACTCTCTTCTGGCTTGTAGAGTTTCTGCTGAGAGATCAGCTCTTAGTCTGATGGGCTTCCCTTTGTGGGTAACCCGACCTTTCTCTCTGGCTGCCCTTAACATTTTTTCCTTCATTTCTACTTTGGTGAATCTGACAATTATGTGTCTTGGAGTTGCTCTTCTCGAGGAGTATCTTTGTGGCGTTCTCTGTATTTCCTGAATCTGAATGTTGGCCTGCCTTGCTAGATTGGGGAAGTTCTCCTGGATAATATCTTGCAGAGTCTTTTCTAACTTGGTTCCATTCTCCCCGTCATTTTCAGGTACACCAATCAGACATAGATTTGGTCTTTTCACATAGTCCCAAATTTCTTGGAGGCTTTGTTCGTTCCTTTTTATTCTTTTTTCTCTAAACTTCTCTTCTCGCTTCATTTCATTCATTTCATCTTCCATCACTTATACCCTTTCTTCCAGTTGATCGCATCAGCTCCCGAGGCTTCTGCAATCTTCGCGTAGTTCTCGAAACTTGGCTTTCAGCTCCATCAGCTCCTTTAAGCCCTTTTCTCCATTGGTTATTCTAGTTATCCATTCGTCTAATTTTTTTTCAAAGTTTTTAACTTCTTTGCTATTGTTTTGAATTTCCTCCCATAGCTCAGAGTAGTTTGATCGTCTGAAGCCTTCTTCTCTCAACTCGTCAAAGTTATTCTCCATCCAGCTTTGTTCTGTTGCTGGTGAGGAACTGCGTTCCTTTGGAGGAGGAGAGGTGCTGTGCTTTTTAGAGTTTCCAGTTTTTCTGCTCTGTTTTTTCCCCATCTTTGTGGTTTTATCTAGTTTTGGTCTTTGATGATGGTGATGTACAGATGGGTTTTTGGTGTGGATGTCCTTTCTGTTTGTTAGTTTTCCTTCTACCAGACAGGACCCTCAGCTGCAGGTCTGTTGGAGTTTGCTAGAGGTCCACTCCAGACCCTGTTTGGCTGAGTGTCAGCAGTGGTGGCTGCAGAACAGCGGATTTTCGTGAGACCACAAATTCAGCTGTCTGATTGTTCCTCCGGAAGTTTTGTCTCAGAGGAGTACCTGGCCGAGTGAGGTGTCAGTCTGTCCCTGCCGGGGGGGGTGCCTCCCAGTTAGGCTGCTCAGGGGTCAGGGACCCACTTTAGGAGGCAGTCTGTCCATTCTCAGATCTCCAGCTGCGTGCTGGGAGAACCACTACTCTCTTCAAAGCTGTCAGACAGGGACATTTAAGTCTGCAGAGGTTCCTGCTGACTTTTTGTTTGTCTGTGCCCTGCCCCCAGAGGTGGAGCCTACAGAGGCAGGCAGGCCTCCTTGAGCTGTGGTGGGCTCCACCCAGTTTGAGCTTCCTGGCTGCTTTGTTTTACCTAAGCAAGCCTGGGCAATGGCGAGGGCCCTTCCCCCCGCCTGGCTGCCGCCTTGCAGTTTGATCTCAGACTGCTGCTTGAGCTGTAGTGGGCTCCACCCAGTTCAAGCTTCCTGGCTGCTTTGTTTACCTAAGCAAGCCTGGGCAATGGCGGGTGCCCCTCCCCCAGCCTCACTGCCGCCTTGCAGTTTGATCTCAGACTGCTGTGCTAGCAGTCAGTGAGATTCCGTGGGCATAGGACCCTCCGAGCCAGGTGCAGGACACAATCTGCTGGTGTGCCGTTTTCCAAGCCCATTGGAAAAGCACAGTATTAGGGTGGGACTGACCCGATTTTCCAGGTGCTGTCTGTTACCCCTTTCTTTGACTAGGAAAGGGAACTCCCTGACCCCTTGCACTTCCCGAGTGAGGCAATGCCTCTCCCTGCTTTGGCTCGCGCACAGTGTGCTGCACCAACTGTCCTGCACCCACTGTTTGGCACTCCCTAGTGAGATGAACCCGGTACCTCAAACGGAAATGCGGAAATCACCCGTCTTCTTATACCATTTGACCCAGCCATCCCATTGCTGGGTATATACCCAAAGGACTATAAATCATGCTGCTATGAAGACACATGCACATGTGTGTTTGTTGTGGCACTATTCACAATATCAAAGACTTGGAACCAACCCAAATGTCCAACAACGATAGACTGGATTAAGAAAATGTGGTACATATACACCAGGGAATACTATGCAGCCATAAAAAATTTTTTCATCAGTGTTTTGTAGTTTTCCTTATAGAGATCTTTCACTTCCTTGGTTAAATTTATTCCTACATATTTTAATTTTTGTAGTTATTATAAATGGAGTTAGCTTCTTGATTTTGTTCTCAGATAGAACACTGTTGGTGTATAGAAATGCTACTGATTTTTGTATGTTGATTTGTATCCTACAACTTTACTAAATTCATTTATCAGTTCTAACAGTTTTCTGGTGGAGTCTTCAGGTTTTTCTAGATCGTATCAGCAAACAAGGACAATTCGACCTTTTCCAATCTGGATGCCCTTTTTTTTATTTTGCTTACCTGATTTTTCTGACAAAGACTTCCATTACTATATTGAATAAAAGTGGTGAAAGTGGGCATCCTTGTCGTGTTCTGTTTCTTAGAGGAAAGGCTTTCAACTTTCCCCCAGTAAGATGTCGGCTGTGGGCTTGTATATGTGGCCTTTACTATTCTGAGGTATGTTATTTCTATTCCTAGTTCATTGAGGATTTTTATCGTAAAGGAATGCTGTATTTTTTTTTTTTTTTTGAGACGGAGTCTTGCTCTGTCATCCAGGCTGGAGTGCAATGCTGCGATCTTGGCTCACTGCAACCTCCGCTTCCTGGGTTCAAGTGAAGGAAGGCTGAATTTTATCAAATGCTTTTTCTGCATCTATTGAGATGATCATATTTTTTGTCCTTAATTCTGTTTGCATGATGTACTGCATTTATTAGTTTGCATATGTTGAACTATCTTGGCGTCACTGGTGTGAAAAACCCACTTGATCATGGTATATTATCTTTGATGTGTTGTTGGATCTGGTTTGCTAGTATTTTGTTGGGGATTTTTGTGTTATGTTCATAGGGACATTCATCTGTAGTTTTCTTGTTGTGTTTTTGTCTGTTTGGACATCAGAGTGATACTGACCTAGAAGTTAAGAATTCTCTCCTCCTTGATTTTTTGGAACAGTCTCTGGAAGATTGGTGTTAGTTTTTCTTTGTAAGTTTGATAGAATTTGTCTGTGAATTCATCTGGTCCTGGGCTTTTCTTTGTTGGGAGATTTTTAATTACTGATTTAATCTCACTATCTCACTACTTCTTATTGACCTGTTCGGGTTTTCTATTTCTTCCTGGCTCAATCTTGGGAGGTTGTATGTCTCCAGGAATTTATCCATTTCCTCTAGGTTTTCTAATTTGCAAGTGTAGAGTTCATCATAGTCTCTAATGATCTTTTGTTATTTCTGGGGTATCATTTGTAATGTCTCCTTTTCATTTCTGATCTTTTTTATTTGCATCTTCTCTCCTTTTCTTTTAGTCTGGCTAGCAGTTTATCAATTTTATCTTTCCAAAGAACCATTTTTTTTTGTTTTCATTAATCCTTTGTGTTTGTTTTGGGCCTATTTTATTTAGTGGTGCTCTGGTCTTTCTTATTTATTTTCTTCAGCTAATTTTGGGTTTGGTGGGTTCTTGCTTTTCTAGTTCCTTAAGTTTCATTATTAGGTTGTTAATTTGTAACCTTTCTACTTTTCTGAGTAGGCATTTAATGCTATGAACTTCCCTTTCAGCACTGCTTTTGCTGTATCCTGCAGGTGTTGTGAACTTCCCTTTTAGCACTGCTTTTCTGTATCCTGCAGGTGTTGGTGTGTTTTGTTTCCAATTTCATTTGTTTCAAAAACTCGCAGGCAGTTTTTTTTTCCTCCTGACCTTTTTCTGGTGTCATGCTGTTCTATTTGTTTAGATGTCTTGTAAATTTTTTGTTGTGGGCCGGGCGCGGTGGCTCACGCTTGTAATCCCAGCACTTTGGGAGGCCGAGGCGGGCGGATCACGAGGTCAGGAGATCGAGACCACGGTGAAACCCCATCTCTACTAAAAATACAAAAAATTAGCCGGGTGTGGTGGCGGGCACCTGTAGTCCCAGCTACTCGGAGAGGCTGAGGCAGGAGAATGGCGTGAACCTGGGAGGCGGAGCTTGCAGTGAGCCGAAATTGCACCACTGCACTCCAGCAAGGGCGACAGAGCGAGACTCCGTCTCAAAAAAAAAAAAAAAATTTTTTTTGTTGTGAAATAGAATTTTAGATAATACATTGTAGCAATTCTGGATACTGCCCATCCCACCCCACCCCCCAGTCTTATTATTGCTGTATGTTTGTTAATTTGTTTAGTGACTGGCTAAATTTGTTTATTTCCCCTCCCTGTAGTGTTAAATCTCTGATGCTGCTTCTCAAATAGGCACAGCCTTGGGTATACCCACAGTTACACTGGGGTGATATTGGTTTTGTTAGAGCTCTCTTTGACTATTCTTTTACTTTACTATCCAGCTGTTAAGCCCTACAAAGTAATGATTGGTTGTTGTATGGTCTTTAGTAGTGCTTCAGGACTTAAATTGCTGTACAGACTAATCCACTAAAATTCAGGCTCTTTTGAAGAAGTTCCTGTGGACTATGATTGAGATTTTTTTTCTTAACCCTCATGGGCTGTTCCCGCATCTTTTTCACTGGCTCTTTTATCTCCCCAGGCCAAACCTCTTGAGTCATGACCCCGGAGGTGGGGTATAGACAATGGCACGCTTCTCTCTGAATGATATTTCACTTTACCAGCTGAATGCTCAGTGGGTATGTATGTAAACTAACCTCAAATTATCTTGACTTGCCTCTCCTAGTGTGGAACCACTGCCTTACAGGAGTGATTGGATCACTGCCAAGGGTGATTTGGACCTCAGTATTCTCAGTGGCACCGTGTCCGAGATGGAGATTTCACCCCTCAAGTGGTGTTCAGATCGAAGAAGGGAAACCCCACCTCTCAGCTACACTCATCTGGAACTTAGTAACAGGTAGCTGGGGGAAGGATAAGAAATACTGACATCTACCCTTCCCAGAAAGATGGTCCTCTAACTGGGAGTTTTGGAGAGAGGAAGCCCTGTGCTCTTGGCTGCAGCAGTCTGGAGTATAGTTCCTATGTTACTGATCTTTGAAAGGGGAAACAAGGAGCAGGTTTCAGCTTAAACACCACAGACTCACCATTTTTATCAAACTCTAGTAGATTTCCTTGAATAAATGCTTCTTCATTACTTACATGCCCCCCAAGACCCCTTCTAGAGACTTTAAATGGCTGTTTATTTTTAATATTTTTTACCATTTTCACTGGGGAGCAGGTCCATGAAAATCCTCACACTGCCATGCGAGGAGTAGAACTCTGATAGTTCTCTTTTTAATGAAATTCATACTCTGACTGAAAAATAACTTACGTAGTTATAAGGTGACTCAGTCTGGGTTGCTATAACAAAACACTATAAATGAGTAGTGTATAAGCAATATAAATTTACTTTCACAGTTCTGGAGGCTAGAAGTGTGAGATCAAGGTGCTAGCAACTTCAGTGTCTGCTGAGAGTCCAATTTATGGTTCACAGATGGTACTTTCTCACTGTGTCCCCCTCAAATGGTGGAAGGGGCTAAGCAGTTCACTGAGGCCTCATTAAAAAGGTCACTAATCTCAAAATGAGGGCTCTGCCCTCATGACCTCATCACCTCAAAGGCTTCACATCCTAATACTATCACATTAGTGATTAGGTTTTCAACATACAAACTTTAGGGGGACACAAACGTCCAGACCATAGCATAAAATATAAAAGCGAAAGAGAAAACGAGTGAGAGAGAGAAAGCATACAACACAGAAAATAATAAAAAATATTTAAAATGCCACAGTCAACATTTTATTATATATATTTCCAGACTTCTGTCAATGCATACACACAGATTTCTTTATAGAAACAGGATTAGGTTATACCTGCTGTTTTTTAAATTGTTCTTTTCATTTACAAAAGAAGGTAGATCTATTTCATGTTAAATAATATACGTGCTTCATCATTTTTAATGTCTTCATAATATTCTATTACACTGATGTACTATGTTTATTTAACTAGCCCTCTTCTGATCAACATTTAGGTTGTTTTATGCATTGCATTATGACAGTGTGTTTTGAAAAATAAGCAAGGCATAATTTGCTGGGTTTTTTTATCATATGGGTAAAAATCAGTGGGTAGTCTATGACCCAATAAATGTGCTTAGATGTTACTGAATTCTTTAACATGCTTAGGTAATAACAATGTGTTTAAAAGCTGTAAATAAATACACTCTAATCTTTTTCTCCTGTGTGTACTATACATGAAATAACTTACCGAGCCTAACAAACAGAAAAGCTCATCACACTTCAATCTCTCTCCTCCCTTCTTTCTCCTGCTCATACCCACCCCCATCCTGAGGGAGCAAATTTAGGATCCTGTCTCTTTACAATGTTCGTTCCCTATAGAGCCATTCCTGCTTTGTTATATAGAGACATCCCTATACTGCAACACTCTGCTCACCAAGCAAATTGATTATAGTCTGCTATCTTGTCCTCATCAGCATCCGGTCAGGAGACAGAAACTACACCTATTATTTTGTAATACAGCATGAGTTTGAAAGTTAACCAGATATAAAATCCTTAACTAGGTAACTGACAGGAAAAAAAGAACTGTAAGGTACCATGAAGGGAGCAACTGCATGAAGCAGGTATAACCCTGAGGGCAGAGGAAACAAAGCAGTCGGAATTATTAAAGCTTGGAATCTTAAAGGAGGAAACTTCATGGAACTGGTGTTTCTTTGTTTGGAGAAGGATCCGCATGAATCTGAGACCAAGTTCTCTGAGGAGGGGTGCTTCTCAGACAGTGTTGATATATTTGAGCTTGGAAGAGGGGCACTGCAGAGCTGAAAGTCAAACCTCTAAGAAGAGGGCACTGGATGGAAGACTATTTCTAGTGTGCCTGAGCTCAGAAGAGAGGTCATATTGAGCAGAATTTCACACCTCAGAGGAGGATGCTCTGCTAACTGGTATTGGTGTCTCTGAGCTCTAAAGAGAGGTCCAGGGAAACAGTTTGGGGGCATATGACCCAGAAATTTTAACCCCAGGTATATAACCAAGAGCATTTAAAACTGGTGTTCAAGCAAAAACTTTTACACAGATGTTCATAGCATGCCTATTCACAAGAGAAAATGTGAAAACAATCCAAATGACCACCTGTGAATAATATTATCTATAAAAGGAATGAAATACTGATACGTACTACAATATGAATGAACCTCAAAACCATTATGCTAAGTGAAAGAAGCCAGACACAAAAGGCCACAATAATGTATGATTCTATTTACATGAAATATAAATAATAGGCAAATTCATAGGGAAATAAGGCAGATTAATGGTTGACAAAGACTAGAAGAAATAGAGAGTGACTCCTTAATAAGTACAGTTACCTTTTGGGGGATGAAAGTGTTCTGGAACTAGATTGTGGTGATGTTTGTGCAATGTTAGTGTACTAAATACCACTGAATTGTATATTTTAAAACGGTTAAAATGGTAAATTTTATGTCATATGTATTTACCCCAATGAAAGTAATTAATTAATTGCCCCAATTAATTAATTAAACAGCAAGGTAAATGGGCTAAGACCCATACCCTTGAGTAACATTACAAAGTTGCATATAGAAGGGTGGGTTTGAATTGAGGGACAATATCTTAATAACTGACATATACTGAATGGAGTTTGTTTATCAGAGGGAAAAAATGATGTCTGCCTGGAGGATCCTGCTTAGGGGGTCTGGCTGTCACTGATTATTAATCATGTGGCACATAGTTTACATGTCATTCACTTACAATAGTTAGAACAAGTCTGCCACCTGAGATACTCATCCAGTTTTGGGGTGGACAAATCCAGCTTTCCAGCCTTAATTCAAGGGCAAGACCCTGGTGAATCTTGCTACTACGCAAGGTTGATGTAACACACATGCCAAGTTAGTTTCTAAAGAGAAATCCCCAAACTCAACATGCACCTTATTTTTCCAACCATGCTCTGAGTTAGTTAAGACTGAAGTAGGGTCTCAGCTGGTGGAGCCAAGATGGCCGAATAGGAACAGCTCCGGTCTACAGCTCCCAGCCTGAGCGACGCAGAAGACGGGTGATTTCTGCATTTCCATCTGAGGTACCGGGTTCATCTTACTAGGGAGTGCCAAACAGTGGGTGCAGGACAGTCGGTGCAGCACACTCTGCGCGAGCCGAAGCAGGGCGAGGCATTGCCTCACTCAGAAAGCACAAGGGGTCAGGGAGTTCCCTTTCCTAGTCAAAGAAAGGGGTAACAGACGGCACCTGGAAAATCGGGTCACTCCCACCCTAATACTGCGCTTTTCCAACGGGCTTGGAAAACGGCACACCAGCAGATTGTGTCCTGCACCTGGCTCGGAGGGTCCTACACCCACGGACTCTCGCTGATTGCTAGCACAGCAGTCTGAGATCAAACTGCAAGGTGGCAGCCAGGCTGGGGGAGGAGCGCCAGGAAGCTCAAACTGGGTGGAGCCCACCACAGCTCAAGGAGGCCTGCCTGCCTCTGTAGGCTCCACTTCTGGGGGCAGGGCACAGACAAACAAAAAGTCAGCAGGAACCTCTGCAGTCTTAAATGTCCCTGTCTGACAGCTTTGAAGAGAGTAGTGGTTCTCCCAGCGCGCAGCTGGAGATCTGAGAA